>NC_077243.1:50425000-50780000 GCF_947179165.1 Solanum dulcamara
ATTATTATTATTATTATTATTATTATTATTATTATTATTATTGTTGTTGTTGTTGTTGTTGTTGTTGTTGTTGTTGTTTTTGTTGTTGTTGTTGTTGTTGTTGTTTTTATTGTTATTGTTGTTGTTGTTGTTGTTGTTGTACTCATTATTGTTATTATTTGTAACGGCTTATTTTCGTCGTTAGGGCTACGCCAATGGAGAAAGATTTCTCTACAGAAAATTTCGGGTAGTAACTTCGGAAAATTTGAGTCTAGGCCAAATTTGGATGAATTCTGAGTCAGGTGAATTGTAGGGTGATCACATGAATAATGGGAGGTCAAATTTGTAATGGACAGGATGATAGCCAATATTATACGAAGCATTTATAGCTGCGCGGAATCACATTGGGGCGAGTAAAACACCTGAAATCAAAGTTGGCGTGAAGGGTAGATTTTAATACTTTTTTAAAAGTTGGTGTGTTGTGAAATAGGGGGATTGGAGAACAAAATCTTAGCTCACTGTTCCCGCATATCCCGCTAGAGTGGGATTATTCCCGCCAAAGGGGTGCCACCAGAGCGGGGCAATCGTGACATAAATCATAAAAAGGACCAAAAATGATCTTTTTTGCAAGAATGAGTTTCTAAAACCCCAAAAGACAACCTAGGGCGATTTCCATTGATTTTTCATGGATTTCCACGCTTAAGGTAAGGTTTTTACACCCTAGATTCATACTTAGACTTTTAGAAACTAGAAGTTTGGGTGACAATCATTGGGGGAGGGTTTGAACAAAAAAACAATGGCTGGAAAAAGCCCTAGGGTATGATTGGGATCATGGTTTTGGCCTAAGAAATGAAATTATGTCATATTTCTTGATAGTTAGGTCATTGTATTGATCTTTGATATGTATTTAATATTTTTAAATCAAGACTAAGAAGAATAATCCCGGAAAGAGAAGGCTCTTACATTGTAAGGTTGAGAAAGTTTGAATTTGAAGCAGGTGAAGATCTAGTTTCACATATGTGTTTCATATACTTGTAAAATTTCTTCATGATATGCATGTTTGTATATGAATAGGGAAACATGCTAGATTATGCATGAAATGATCACTTGTTGACCTGTTATTGTGATAAACCTGTTCTTGGTAGTGTGAATGTTTTAAACATTTAATGTGATTGTGATTGTGATATATTAGGATCGTGTATCATATTTTGAAACATAATTTCGATCTGTTGTTATATTTTAACACGTATTTGGATTAGGCATCACGTTCTGACATATACTTAGATTAGGTGTGACGTTCCGACACAAAGTTGATTGTTTATAAGTCCCTTGAGAGGTCCCTTGTGTGGAATTATAGCATGTGGAAGACATTAAATTATGATATTGATATGTTATTGACTTATTCTGTATATATATATATGTCTATTATGTTGGAATTACTTTTCAATAATACGCTTACTGGCTAACCGCATGATCCTACCAGTACTTTGTGTACTGATACTACACTTGCTCTGCCTTTTTTTTAGTATAGAGCATATTCAGCCGGTTGCAGAGAGACCTCGTCTAGGGGAGTGATCATGTCTTTGATTTCAAGGGTGAGCTGTTTCTTTAGGCTGTCGTGGACTCTATCATTATTCTAGTCCTTTTCTTTTCCAGGACTTAGTTGTTCAAACAAGGTTTTTATTTATTATTGGTTTCTATTTTGAGTTGTACTCTTGTTCTAGACTTGTTTGTTAGAGTTTTGGTACGATGACTTTTAATTCTTAGGATGGGTTTACTTCCGCATTTCATTGTTATTAAAATGGTTAGCTGAGTTTATGGGAACTCAACATTAATTCTGGTTTATTCTTGCTTCCGCAAGTCTTTAATTGTTATCTTCTAAAGTTTGATAAGTTGAGCTATAGAAATGGTTCTCCAACTAGAATAAGTAGTGTGGGTGCCAATCACGCGGGTTGGGTCGTGAAAATATTGGTATCAGAGCCTAGGTTAATTGATCTCATCGTACCAAAATGAGTCTAGTAGAGTTATGCAGAATGGTACAGAGACGTTTGTACTTTTCTTGGATAGGCTACTGGATTTTAGGAAAAGTTTCATTCTATTCCTTCTTTCGTGATATAACTTGGTTTCAATTGGTATCTGGTGATCCAAATTTGTATCTAATCTCTTTCACTCTCTTGTCAGCAGATGGTTAACACACATTACAATGGTGTCAGGACAATATCTCCAGTTGAACCTGAAAAAGAGCTAGTCATTCAGGGCGTGGCAGAGGGAGAGGCAGGAGAGGTAGGCGAGGCAGAGGCAGAGGAAGGGCATCACCTACCAGAGTAGAGGTCCCTATTGAGGAGGTACTAGTAGGTGAGGCCACTCCGTTTCCCCAGAATGAGTTTGAGGGGAAGTAGAAGCTAGAGAGGAACAGCAGTAGAAAGAATAAGAGGAGGGTACCCAAACTGATGCTATTTGTTTCCCCCGTCTAAATACAATCTTAGCCCAGTAGATTCTGACATTCTTGTGTGGGCTAGGTGGCACTAGTGCCATCCCCACCATTCTCATACCAGCTGCTCCTGGTGACTGTCCATTTGCTATTGTAGATCAGCTAACTGATGAAATGGTAGGAACAAATGCATTCTTCAGGCCACTAAGGGTCCTGTGATGATTGGTACTGAGCATGACATGCTCACCAAATTCCTCAAGCTCAAACCTCCATTTTTTCATGGTACTTAAAATGAGGATGTTTACAAGTTTATTCTTGATTGTTATGAGAGGCTACACAAGCTAGGCATAGTGTATTAGCATGGAGTTTGTGACTTTCTAACTGTAGGAAGAGGCCAAGTAGTGGTGGAGGGCCAATGTGGAGTGTCATTCGCCTGTGTTACCCCCACTCACTTAGGCTTAGTTCCATGCTCTATTTTTAGAGAATTATGTGTCCCGCATCCTGTGAGACAGGAAGAAGGATGAGTTTATGGCCCTTGATTAGGGAGGGTTATCAGTAGGTTCTTAAGAGGCCAAGTTTCATGCACTGTCTAAGTACGCTACTCGGCTGGTCATTACTAGGGAGGAAAGGATCAGGTTATTTATGAAGGAGTTGGACCCCAAGTTGCAGATACTTTCTATTTATATGACTTCATCCGACAGCAGTTTCAATAAAGTCATAGACTTTGTTAAGAAAGTTGAAGGTGTGAGGAAGGATGGGCAAGACAAGGCTTTGGCGAAAAGGCCCAAGAGTGCAGGTAACTTCCAAGGATCCTATTCCAGAGGGTCAGGCAGGCTAGTAATTGTTGCCCGACCAATTCAGTCAGCACTTCCCATTTCCACTAGCAGTTTTTAAGGTACTCCACAGCAGCATTAGGCCCATGAGGGTCAGGGAGCATCATTCCCAGGTAGCCGCCTATCTTTTAATCGCTGTTGTTTTAACTATAGAGAGCCAGGACATATATGTATGGACCGCCCTCACCCTCACGGACAGTTTCAGTACCCTAGCAGGCCTAAGTAGTAGTCCCAGCAGCTTGAAAGAATAGTGGCAGAGGACGTCCACAGAGTGGGCGAGGAGGAAATTTGAGAGGCTGTGGAAGCCGAGGCAGTAGTAGTGCTGGTCAAGGAACAATCTATCCAGGTAGAGAGCTGGCCCGTCAAGATGACCGAACTCAGTTTTATGCATTCCTGAGCAAAATTGAGGTAGAGGTATCTGATGCACTTATCACAAGTACTATTCTCGTCTGTGATCAGATGGCTACTATTTTATTTGATCCGAGTTCCACTTATTCCTATGGGTCTATAAGATATGCCTTCAGTTTTGATATATTGGTGATATATTAGATGCCCCTGTTCATGTTTTTATCCCTGTTAGAGAGTCAGTCATAGTCATCCATGTGTATCGTTCTTGTTTTGTTGTGTTTTTGGGATACTAGACTTGGGTTGACTTGGTGATCCTAGATATGACAGATTTCGATATGATCTTAGGCATGACTTGGTTTTCCCCCTACTTTGCTATACTTAATTTCAATACAACGACTGTGGCTCTAGATATCCCGTAAAGGGAAAGGTTAGAGTGGGAAAGGGTATACAAGCCTAAGCCAGCTAAGGTCATATCCTTTCTCTAGCCTCGAAAAATAGTGGGGTGGGGTTGTTTAACCTATTTGGCCTATATACGGAATGTGGAACTAGAGTCTCCTTTTATTGGGTCTATTCCATTAGTGTGTGAAGTTTTGGAGGTTTTCCCTTCAGACTTGCCTGGTATGCCTCCTGATCGAGACATAGACTTCTGCGTTGATTTAGAGCAAGGTAATCGTCCAATTTCCATTCCTCTCTAACGTATGGCTCCGACAGAGTTGAGAGAGCTTAAGGCTCAGATTCAGGAGCTTCTTAACAAGGGGTTCATTCGTCCTAGTGCTTCCCCTTGGGTGCTCTGGTGTTAATTTTCAAGAAAAAAGATGGTAGTTAAGAATTGGTCTAGGCCTAGTTCTGTGATAGAGGTTGGAAGTTTTGTGGGACTGGGCAGTTACTATTGCTGGTTCATGAAAAACTTTGCTTCTATTGCTACTCACTTGATTAGGTTTACAAAAAAGGAAGTATCATTCGAGTGGACTGACAAGTGTGAAGAGAGCTTCCAAAAGCTCAAAACTCTCCTGACCACCGCACCAATTTTGACCCTACCAATCAAAAGTAAAGATTTCATTATTTATTATGATGCTTCACATTCTAATTTGGGTGCAGTGTTGATGCACATTAAGAATGTTGTGGCATATGTTTCGCGATAATTGAAGGTGCATAAGAGGAACTACCCAACTCATGACTTGGAGTTGGCATCGGTAGTGTTTGCACTAAAAATTTGGAGAAATTATTTGTACGGTGTCAAGTGTGAGATTTTTACTGATTATCACAGCTTACAGCACATGTTCACCCAGAAGGTTTTGAATCTGAGACAGAAACGGTGGATGAAGTAGCTTAAGGAATACGAAGTCACTATCCAGTACCATCCAGGCAAGGCTAATGTGGTAGCAGATGCATTGAGCCAGAAGGCAGTGAACATGGGTAGTTTAGCTTGTTTAGGGGCCCTTAGGTGGCCCCTAACTAGAGAAATTTAGCCCTTGAAGGCCAGATTCACAAGGCTAGGCATCTTAAGAAAGGTGGGATAATTCCGGAGTAGATCAAAAACCCACTTTCATAGAAGAGATCAAGCCCAAGCAGTTTGAAGATGTATACTTAAATGAAATTAGAGGGAAGGTATTGATGGACAAGGTCCATACTCAACACTAGATACAAGAGGGGTGCTCCATTTTAGGGGAAGGATTTGTATTCCCCGAGTAGATAGACTAATTCAAAAGATCATGTTTGAATCTCATGGTTCATGATAGTCTATTCACCCTGGAGTGACTAAGATATATCAAGACTTGAAATGACTATATTGGTGGTCGAGTATGAAGAAAGACATAGATGAATATGTAGCCAAGTGTCAGAATTGCCAACAGGTGAATTATGAGCACCAAATACCTGCATGTTTGTTGCAAAGAATGTCAATTCCTGAATGAAAGTGGGAGATAATAGCCATGGATTTAGTGGTGGGACTTCCTAAGACTTTGGGAAAGCATGAATCTATTTGGGTGGTGGTTGATAGGTTAACAAAGTCAGCATACTTCATTCCAGTTAGAGTGGATTACAATGCACAACAGTTGGCCATAATTTATGTGAAAGAGATAGTAAGGCTGCACGGGATGCCTATTTCTATCATTTCAGACCATGGTACGCAGTTCAATTCCAAATTTTAGGGTAAGTTGCATGAAGAGTTGGGTACTCAACTCACTTTCAGCACAGCTTTACATCCACAGACAGATGGACTATCCAAGTGCTAGAAGATATGTTAAGGGCATGTGTGGTAGACTTTGGGGGACATTGGTACAAGTTCTTGCCCTTGTGTGAGCTTTCCTACAATAATAGCTACCATGCTATTATTGATATGGCACTATTAGAAGCTCCGTAAAGGAGGGGATGCAGGTCTCCCATAGGGTGGTTTGAAACTGGGGAAGTGGAGTCATTAGGGGTTGACTTAGTGAAGGATGCTTAAGATAAGGTAAGAAGCATCAAAGCTAAGCTTCTAGCGACTCAGAGTCATCAAAAGGAGTATGTTGATCGCAAAGTGAGGGATATGAAATTCGAGGCTGGTGAGCAAGCACATTTAAAAGTATCACCCATTAATAGGGTGATAAGATTTGGAAAAAAAGGCAAACTCAGCCCCCCCTATATTGGTCCTTTTGAAATTCTTAATTATGTAGGGCCAGTGGCATATAGGTTATCCTTAAACCCTAGCTTGTCTGGGGTTCACCCGGTGTTCCATGTGTCTATGTTGAAAAAGTATCATGGGAATGGAGACTACATCATTAAATGAGACTCGATATTATTAAACAAGGAACTTCGGTATGAGGAAGAGCCAATTGTAATTCTTGATCATAATGTACGGAAATTGAGGACTAAGGAGATCAGTATGGTTAAAGTGCAATGGAAACATCATTCAGTAGAGAAAGCTATTTGGGAGACTGAGAAACACATACGAGACAAGTATCCTCAATTGTTCGATGAAATAGGTACTACTCTATGTTTACTTTAGCCCTGTTTTTCCCTAGTTAGTCACTCAGGGATGAGTGATAGGTAAATTGGTATCTATTTTAAATACCTATTCCCGTCGTTAGGGATAGGTCAATGGGGAAGGATTTCAGGCCAGAAAATTTCTAGTTGTCGTTGTTGTTGTCGTTATTGTTGTCGTTGTCATTGTTGTTGTCGTTGCTGTTGTCGTTGTTGTTGTTGTCATTATTGTTGTTGTCTTTGTTGTTGTTGTTGTTATTGTCGTTGTTGTCGTTGTTGTCGTGGTGGTTGTTGTCGTGGTTGTTGTTGTGGTGGTTGTTGTTGTTCTTGTTATTGTTGTTGTTTTTGTTATTATTAGTATTATTACTATTATAATTATTGTTATTGTTATTATTATTGTTATTGTTATTGTTATTGTTATTGTTATTGTTATTGTTATTGTTATTGTTATTGTTATTGTTGTTTTTGTTTTTGTTGTTGTTGTTATTGCTATTGTTATTATTATTGTTGTTGCTGTTGCTGTTGCTGTTGCTGTTGCTATTGCTGTTGGTGTTGCTGTTTCTGTTGCTGTTGATGTTGCTGTTGTTGTTGCTGCTGATGTTGCTGCTGCTGTTGCTGTTGCTGTTGCTGCTGCTACTACTGTTGCTGTTGCTGCTGTTGCTGTTGTTGTTGTTGTTGTATTCTTATTGTTATTCTTATTCTTATTATTCTTCTTATTATTATTGTTGTTGTTATTATTGTTATTATTTTTTTTTATTGTTATTATTATTATTGTTGTTATTATTTTTATTATTATTGTTATTATTTTTATTATTATTGTTATTATTATTATTATTGTTATTGTTATTATTATTACTGTTGTTATTATTATTATTATTATTATTTTTATTATTATTATTATTATTATTATTATTATTATTATTATTATTATTATTATTATTATTATTATTGTTATTATTATTATTATTGTTGTTGTTGTTGTTGTTGTTGTTGTTGTTGTTGTTATTGTTATTATTATTGTTAGTGTTATTGTTTTTATTGTTGTTGTTGTTATTATTATTATTATTATTATTATTTTTATTATTATTTTATTAATTTTATTGTTGTATTATTATTAGTTTTATTGTTGTTGTTGTTGTTGTTATTATTATTATTATTATTATTGTAATATTATTATTACTGTTGTATTATTATTATTGTTGTCTTATTATTTTATTGTTGTTGTTATTATTCCTACTTTTATTATTATTATTATTATTATTATTATTATTATTATTATTATTATTATTATTATTATTGTTGTTGTTGTTGTTGTTGTTGTTGTTGTTTTTATTGTTATTATTGTTGTTGTTGTTGTTGTTGTTGTACTCATTATTGTTATTATTTGTAACGGCTTATTTCCGTCGTTAGGGCTACGCCAATGGAGAAAGATTTCTCTACAGAAAATTTCGGGTAGTAACTTCGGAAAATTTGAGTCTAGGCCAAATTTGGATGAATTCTGAGTCAGGTGAATTCTAGGGTGATCACATGAATAATGGGAGGTCAAATTTGTAATGGACAGGATGATAGCCAATATTATACGAAGCATTTATAGCTGCGCGGAATCACATTGGGGCGAGTAAAATACCTGAAATCAAAGTTGGCATGAAGGGTAGATTTTAATACTTTTTTAAAAGTTGGTGTGTTGTGAAATGGGGGGATTGGAGAACAAAATCTTAGCTCACTGTTCCCGCATATCCCGCTAGAGTGGGATTATTCCCGCCAAAGGGGTGCCACCAGAGCGGGGCAGTCGTGACTTAAATCATAAAAAGGACCAAAAATGATCTTTTTTGCAAAAATGAGTTTCTAAAACCCCAAAAGACAACCTAGGGCGATTTCCACTGATTTTTCATGGATTTCCACGCTTAAGGTAAGGTTTTTACACCCTAGATTCATACTTAGACTTTTAGAAACTAGAAGTTTGGGTGACAATCACTGGGGGAGGGTTTGAACAAAAAAACAATGGCTGGAAAAAGCCCTAGGGTATGATTGGGATCATGGTTTTGGCCTAAGAAATGAAATTATGTCATATTTCTTGATAGTTAGGTCATTGTATTGATCTTTGATATGTATTTAATATTTTTAAATCAAGACTAAGAAGAATAATCCCGGAAAGAGAAGGCTCTTACATTGTAAGGTTGAGAAAGTTTGAATTTGAAGCAGGTGAAGATCTAGTTTCACATATGTGTTTTATATACTTGTAAAATTTCTTCATGATATGCATGCTTGTATATGAATAGGGAAACATGCTAGATTAGGCATGAAATGATCACTTGTTGACCTGTTATTGTGATAAACCTGTTCTTGGTAGTGTGAATGTTTTAAACATTTAATGTGATTGTGATTGTGATATATTAGGATCGTGTATCATATTTTGAAACATAATTTCGATCTGTTGTTATATTCTAACACGTATTTGGATCAGGCATTACGTTCTGACATATACTTAGATTAGGTGTGACGTTCCGACACAAAGTTGATTATTTATAAGTCCCTTGAGAGGTCCCTTGTGTGGAATTATAGCATGTGGAAGACATTATATTATGATATTGATATGTTGTTGACTTATTCTGTATATATATATATATGTCTATTATGTTGGAATTACTTTTCAATAATACGCTTACTGGCTAACCGCGTGATCCTACCAGTACTTTGTGTACTGATACTATACTTGCTCTGCCTTTTTTTTAGTATAGGGCATATTCAGCCGGTTGCAGAGAGACCTCATCTAGGGGAGTGATCATGTCTTCGATTTCAAGGGTGAGCTGTTTCTTTAGGCTGTCGTGGACTCTATCATTATTCTAGTCCTTTTCTTTTCCAGGACTTAGTTGTTCAAACAAGGTTTTTATTTATTATTGGTTTCTATTTTGAGTTGTACTCTTGTTCTAGACTTGTTTGTTAGAGTTTTGGTATGATGACTTTTAATTCTTAGGATGGGTTTACTTCCGCATTTCATTGTTATTAACATGGTTAGCTGAGTTTATGGGAACTCAACATTAATTCTGGTTTATTCTTGCTTCCGCAAGTCTTTAATTGTTATCTTCTAAAGTTTGATAAGTTGGGCTATAGAAATGGTTCTCCAACTAGAATAAGTAGTGTGGGTGCCAATCACGTGGGTTGGGTCGTGAAAATATTGGTATCAGAGCCTAGGTTAATTGATCTTATCGTACCAAAATGAGTCTAGTAGAGTTATGCAGAATAGTATAGAGACGTTTGTACTTTTCTTGGATAGGCTACCGGATTTTAGAAAAAGTTTCATTGTATTCCTTCTTTCGTGATATAACTTGGTTTCAATTGGTATCTGGTGATCCAAATTTGTATCTAATCTCTTTCACTCTCTTGTCAGCAGATGGTTAACACATATTACAATAGTGTCAGGACAATATCTCCAGTTGAACCTGAAAAAGAGCTAGTCATTCAGGGCGTGGCAGAGGGAGAGGCAGGAGAGGTAGGCGAGGCAGAGGCAGAGGAAGGGCATCACCTACCAGAGTAGATGTCCCTAATGAGGAGGTACTAGTAGGTGAGGCCACTCCGTTTCCCCAGAATGAGTTTGAGGGGAAGTAGAAGCTAGAGAGGAACAGCAGTAGAAAGAATAAGAGGAGGGTACCCAAACTGATGCTATTTGTTTCCCCCGTCTAAATACAATCTTAGCCCAGTAGATTCTGACATTCTTGTGTGGGCTAGGTGGCACTAGTGCCATCCCCACCATTCTCATACCAGCTGCTCCTGGTGACTGTCCATTTGCTATTGTAGATCAGCTAACTGATGAAATGGTAGGAACAAATGCATTCTTCAGGCCACTAAGGGTCCTGTGATGATTGGTACTGAGCATGACATGCTCACCAAATTCCTCAAGCTCAAACCTCCATTTTTTCATGGTACTTAAAATGAGGATGTTTACAAGTTTATTCTTGATTGTTATGAGAGGCTACACAAGCTAGGCATAGTGTATTAGCATGGAGTTTGTGACTTTCTAACTGTAGGAAGAGGCCAAGTAGTGGTGGAGGGCCAATGTGGAGTGTCATTCGCCTGTGTTACCCCCACTCACTTAGGCTTAGTTCCATGCTCTATTTTTAGAGAATTATGTGTCCCGCACCCTGTGAGACAGGAAGAAGGATGAGTTTATGGCCCTTGATTAGGGAGGGTTATCAGTAGGTTCTTAAGAGGCCAAGTTTCATGCACTGTCTAAGTACGCTACTCGGCTGGTCATTACTAGGGAGGAAAGGATCAGGTTATTTATGAAGGGGTTGGACCCCAAGTTGCAGGTACTTTCTATTTATATGACTTCATCCGACAGCAGTTTCAATAAATTCACAGACTTTGTTAAGAAAGTTGAAGGTGTGAGGAAGGATGGGCAAGACAAGGCTTTGGCGAAAAGGCCCAAGAGTGCAGGTAACTTCCAAGGATCCTATTCCAGAGGGTCAGGCAGGCTAGTAATTGTTGCCCGACCAATTCAGTCAGCACTTCCCATTTCCACTAGCAGTTTTTAAGGTACTCCACAGCAGCATTAGGCCCATGAGGGTCAGGGAGCATCATTCCCAGGTAGCCGCCTATCTTTTAATCGCTGTTGTTTTAACTATAGAGAGCCAGGACATATATGTATGGACCGCCCTCACCCTCACGGACAGTTTCAGTACCCTAGCAGGCCTAAGTAGTAGTCCCAGCAGCTTGAAAGAATAGTGGCAGAGGACATCCACAGAGTGGGCGAGGAGGAAATTTGAGAGGCTGTGGAAGCCGAGGCAGTAGTAGTGCTGGTCAAGGAACAGTCTATCCAGGTAGAGAGCTGGCCCGTCAAGATGACCGAACTCAGTTTTATGCATTCCCGAGCAAAATTGAGGTAGAGGTATCTGATGCACTTATCATAAGTACTATTCTCGTCTGTGATCAGATGGCTACTATTTTATTTGATCCGAGTTCCACTTATTCCTATGGGTCTATAAGATATGCCTTCAGTTTTGATATATTGGTGATATATTAGATGCCCCTGTTCATGTTTCTACCCCTGTTAGAGAGTCAGTCATAGTCATCCATGTGTATCGTTCTTGTTTTGTTGTGTTTTTGGGATACTAGACTTGGGTTGACTTGGTGATCCTAGATATGACAGATTTCGATATGATCTTAGGCATGACTTGGTTTTCCCCCTACTTTGCTATACTTAATTTCAATACAACGACTGTGGCTCTAGATATCCCGTAAAGGGAAAGGTTAGAGTGGGAAAGGGTATACAAGCCTAAGCCAGCTAAGGTCATATCCTTTCTCTAGCCTCGAAAAATAGTGGGGTGGGGTTGTTTAACCTATTTGGCCTATATACGGAATGTGGAACTAGAGTCTCCTTCTATTGGGTCTATTCCATTAGTGTGTGAAATTTTGGAGGTTTTCCCTTCAGACTTGCCTGGTATGCCTCCTGATCGAGACATAGACTTCTGCGTTGATTTAGAGCAAGGTAATCGTCCAATTTCCATTCCTCTCTAACGTATGGCTCCGACAGAGTTGAGAGAGCTTAAGGCTCAGATTCAGGAGCTTCTTAACAAGGGGTTCATTCGTCCTAGTGCTTCCCCTTGGGTGCTCTGGTGTTGTTTTTCAAGAAAAAAGATGGTAGCATGAGAATGTGTATTGACTACTAACAGCTGAAGAAGGTCATCATCAAAAATAAATACCCTTTGCCTCGTATTGATGACCTTTTTAGCCAGCTACAAAGTGCTTCGGTCTTCTCAAAAATTGATCTTAGGTTTGGGTATCATTAGTTGAAAATTAGACCTGAGGATATGCCTAAAATAGCTTTTAGGACCAGGTATGGGCACTATAAATATTTAGTAATGTCCTTTGGGTTGACCAATGCACCTGCAGCTTTCATGAGTTTGATGAATGTGGTATTCAAACCATTCCTAGACTTTTTCGTGATAGTATTTATAGATGATATATTGGTGTATTCAAAGAGTGAATAAGAACATGAAGATCATCTTCGAATTATATTGGAAGTTTTGGGAAGACAAAGGTTGTATGCGAAATTTTCTAAGTGTGAATTTTGGATGCCTTCAGTTGCATTTTTAGGACATGTTGTTTCAAAGAATGGGTAATGGTGTACCCACAAAAGATTGAGGTAGTTAAGAATTGGTCTAGGCCTAGTTCTGTGATAGAGGTTGGAAGTTTTGTGGGACTGGCCAGTTACTATTGCTGGTTCATGAAAAACTTTGCTTCTATTGCTACTCACTTGATTAGGTTTACAAAAAAGGAAGTATCATTCGAGTGGACTGACAAGTGTGAAGAGAGCTTCCAAGAGCTCAAAACTCTCCTGACCACCGCACCTATTTTGACCCTACCAATCAAAAGTAAAGATTTCATTATTTATTATGATGCTTCACATTCTAATTTGGGTGCAGTGTTGATGCACATTAAGAATGTTGTGGCATATGTTTCGCGATAATTGAAGGTGCATAAGAGGAACTACCCAACTCATGACTTGGAGTTGGCATCGGTAGTGTTTGCACTAAAAATTTGGAGAAATTATTTGTACGGTGTCAAGTGTGAGATTTTTACTGATTATCACAGCTTACAGCACATGTTCACCCAGAAGGTTTTGAATCTGAGACAGAAACGGTGGATGAAGTTGCTTAAGGAATACGAAGTCACTATCCAGTACCATCCAGGCAAGGCTAATGTGGTAGCAGATGCATTGAGCCAGAAGGCAGTGAACATGGGTAGTTTAGCTTGTTTAGGGGCCCTTAGGTGGCCCCTAACTAGAGAAATTTAGCCCTTGAAGGCCAGATTCACAAGGCTAGGCATCTTAAGAAAGGTGGGATAATTCCGGAGTTGATCAAAAACCCACTTTCATAGAAGAGATCAAGCCCAAGCAGTTTGAGGATGTATACTTAAATGAAATTAGAGGGAAGGTATTGATGGACAAGGTCTATACTCAACACTAGATACAAGAGGGGTGCTCCATTTTAGGGGAAGGATTTGTATTCCCCGAGTAGATAGACTAATTCAAAAGATCATGTTTGAATCTCATGGTTCATGATAGTCTATTCACCCTGGAGTGACTAAGATATATCAAGACTTGAAATGACTATATTGGTGGTCGAGTATGAAGAAAGACATAGATTAATATGTAGCCAAGTATCAGAATTGCCAACAGGTGAATTATGAGCACCAAATACCTGCATGTTTGTTGCAAAGAATGTCAATTCCTGAATGGAAGTGGGAGATAATAGCCATGGATTTAGTGGTGGGACTTCCTAAGACTTTGGGAAAGCATGAATCTATTTGGGTGGTGGTTGATAGGTTAACAAAGTCAGCATACTTCATTCTAGTTAGAGTGGATTACAATGCACAACAGTTGGCCATAATTTATGTGAAAGAGATAGTAAGGCTGCACGGGATGCCTATTTCTATCATTTCAGACCATGGTACGCAGTTCAATTCCAAATTTTAGGGTAAGTTGCATGAAGAGTTGGATACTCAACTCACTTTCAGCACAGCTTTACATCCACAGACAGATGGACTATCCAAGTGCTAGAAGATATGTTAAGGGCATGTGTGGTAGACTTTGGGGGACATTGGTACAAGTTCTTGCCCTTGTGTGAGCTTTCCTACAACAATAGCTACCATGCTATTATTGATATGGCACTATTAGAAGCTCCGTAAAGGAGGGGATGCAGGTCTCCCATAGGGTGGTTTGAAGCTGGAGAAGTGGAGCCATTGGGGGTTGACTTAGTGAAGGATGCTTAAGATAAGGTAAGAAGCATCAAAGCTAAGTTTCTAGCGACTCAAAGTCATCAAAAGGAGTATGTTGATCGCAAAGTGAGGGATATGAAATTCGAGGCTGGTGAGCAAGCACATTTAAAAGTATCACCCATTAATGGGGTGATAAGATTTGGAAAAAAAGGCAAACTCAGCCCCCCCTATATTGGTCCTTTTGAAATTCTTAATTATGTAGGGCCAGTGGCATATAGGTTATCCTTAAACCCTAGCTTGTCTGGGGTTCACTCGGTGTTCCATGTGTCTATGTTGAAAAAGTATCATGGGAATGGAGACTACATCATTAAATGAGACTCGATATTATTAAACAAGGAACTTCGGTATGAGGAAGAGCCAATTGTAATTCTTGATCATAATGTACGGAAGTGGTAATATAATTAAATAAGTTTACCCTACTTAAAACCCCTTTCTTTCACCCAATAATACGGGTCTTACTTTCTTAGCTTTTCAAAAATTCACTGAGAATGATGTTGCTAAAATTAGCATAAATGAGATAAATAATTTGATTGCTCAAAATAATTATTTTAGTTCATATGTTAAGTTAGGAAAATTCTTAGGGAAATTTTTCTGAAATTCTCTATGATACATTTAATTATGGTCAGTTAATTTGAACTTGCATCCAAGAAGGATTAAATTTATGCAACGAGTTAAAATTAGCTCAGCAGCTTAAGATCGACAAGAAAAGAGAGCGGTCACAACTAGGAAATTTCTATAGCCAATTCAGTGTAGCCGATCCTTCTAATAGTAAGGATAAAAGGTCTAAAAAACACAGACGCTATAAAGATGATGACTATGATATACCTTACAGAAAGCATTGTCGTTCCCGATGAAGTAAAGAAAAATGAGAATCTAGGAAAGCTCACCGCAAATCTAATAGATGTGCAAATAATTTCTCAAAGAGAGATGTTAAAAAAGTTAAATGTTATAGGTGCGGCCAGTATGGACATATTTCCCCTAATTTTAAGCTTGAAAAGCTTAAGTCTTTAAATCTTGAAGAAGATCTTCATGATAAGGTATATGGTTTGTTATACACTTCTGGTTTAGAATTTGATTATTACTCTGATCAAAATCTAGATCTGAAAGTGAGGTTGAGCTCCTTGATTTTTCTAATAATGATAATATCATGCCTACTAATTGTGGTGCTAATTGTACAGGTGATAATTATCCATGCAAAACTGATAAATTTTATAAACTCCAATCATAATTTAAAGATTTAAATGTCAATACAATTATGTTTGAAAATATGATTGAATTACTAAAAGAAATTTCGGATGAAAATATGAGGAGAAAGATCATTGATATGACATCTAGCTCCCAATCTTCTAAATCAAAAAATCATTTTGATCTTAAAGATTCAAAACTTTATTCGATAAAAGAAGTTCTTACTCGTCTAGACAAGAAGACATATACTGTAGTAAGAGACACTTTTTTTAATGATTTAAAAATTGAAGTTGAAAAACTGAAAAATGAGATTAAAACTCTTAAACAAAATCAAATGATTTATGATTATAGGATTTCTCAATTAGATAATGATGAGAAGGATGATTCTACGTCAACAGCTCCTACTGATAAAAGGAAAGGTAAGGTTGACGATAAAGTTGAAGAGCTTATTGATAGTTCTAAACAAAATTCTTTTTAGGAATGCTGCAAATTGTAACTGCTCATAGATGATGTATGAAATATACTATTTTAATCAATAATGAATTCACAGTCCCAGCATTGTGATGATTGATAGCGAAGCAGATGTTAGTTGTATACAAGAATTATCTAAAACTCATATTTGTCAGAATAAAGTCTACATTTTTCATTTTTTTTATTAATAAAAGATCAAATGCATCCTCCAATTATACTTGAATCTCCTTTTATTAATGTCATTTATCCTTTCTCAAGAATTGATTAAAAATAATTTACTGGTAGTTATAAAGATAAAAAAATATCTTTTATATTTATAACTGAACCAATTACCAAAAATATTAATGCTTTAATTAATACGAAACAGAAGCATGTTGATTTTTTATGGCTTGAAATTTATAGCATGAATATTTTAGATACTTTACGTCCTGCTAAGGTACAGAAAAAATCAAATTGATTTCTGAACAACTGGCCATTGATATTTGGGTTGATCATCCAAGTGCTTTTTGTATTAGAAAAAAACATATTGTGATCTTCCTTGTGAGGATATCTTTTGCGAAGATGACATTCCCACTAAATCACGTCCCTGTCAAACGAATGCAGAGTTAGTGGAATTTTGCGAAAAAGAGATTGATAATCTTTTATAAGAGGGTTTAATAAAGCCATCCAAGTCTCCTTGGTCATGTACTGCTTTTAATGTCAATAATGCACCAAAAAAGGAACATGACATTCCTAGATTGGTTATTAATTATAAACCTTTAGATAAAATTTTAAAATGGATTAGATATCCTATTCAAAATAATTTTTTTTATCAAGACTATATGATGCCAATATATTTTCAAAATTTAATTTAAAATCAGGTTATTGGCAAATTCAGATTTTTGAAAAGTATACTTATAAAACTGCTTTTAACGTTCCTTTTAGGCAATATGAATGAAACGTTATGCCGTTTGATTTAAAAAATGCCCCTTCCGAATTTCAGAAAATTATGAATGATATTTTTAATCCATATTTGAATTTTATCATTGTTTATATTGATAATATTTTTGTATACTTAAAAACTTTTAAAACACATATCAAGCATATTGATATTTTCAAAAAGATTGTTATACAAAATTGTTATCTTATATCTAAGCCAAAAATGAGTTTGTTTCTAACAGATTTCCGCTTTCTAGGACATAATATTTGCCAAGGAAAGATTACTCCCATTCAAAGATATATTGACTTTGCTTTAAAATTTACTAATTTTATAACAAATAGGACTATGCTCCAAAGATTTTTGGGAAGTTTAAAATATATTTCTCCTTTTTATAAAAATCTATCTAGATATTTATCTCCGTTATATGAAAGATTAAAAAAGAATTACAAATCTCCTTGGACTGATAGTGTGACTGAATTAGTTAAATCTGTTAAACAACGTATTAAATCTTTGTCATGTTTAACGCTTGCTAACTTGCTTGGCAAAATATTATTAAAACATATGCTTCTAATATTGGCTATGGAGGAATACTTAAACAAGTAAATCCCCATAACAATTGTGAATATGTCATACGTTTTCAGTCAGAAAAATAGACTGAAGCCTAGAGAAAATATATCACTGTGGCTCATGAAATGATATGCATTGTTAAATACGTTTTAAAATTTCAAGATGATCTATATAATTAGAAATTTCTGATTAAAACAGATGCTCAATCGATCAAATATATGTTTGAAAAAGATTTCAAACATGATGCCTCCAAATTAATATTTGCTAGGTGACAGGCCCAATTGACACCATTTAATTTTGATATTCAGTATAAAAAAGGAATTGATCATTCTTTCAGACTTTCTATCTAGGGATTATCTAAACAATTAATCATGCATTATTTCGCAGATTTCTTTGACAATGAAGAATTAATTACCATTTTAATGGCTATAATTCTTGATAATAATTGTTGATATTATTAAATTTGAATTGGAACAAGATAACTTTTTCCATAGTCATTATAATATGGATGATGATCACTATTATCTTGAAATGGATAATTATTTTGATCACTATTAATATGTTTTGCTATGTTTGCAAAATAAAATGAAAAGACCATCCTTGGTCTCTCATACGAGGCAAAGGTAGTAGAAGCAGAGCAGGGAAAGATCCCCTTAGTCCTTATCACAAAGACCGTCATACGACTTTGCATCCTTATCTATTAATTTTTCAGTCCTTAGATTGGGAAATATGAGTTTGATAAACTAAAAACCTTCATCCTCATCAGCTCCTATGGATAATACTCCAACAATTTATCTGGAAGATATTTCAGACGACAGTCCATTATATGGACAGTTAAAAGCATATCTGGAATTCAAAAAGAAAAATGATATATTTGCTTCTATGGTCAAAGAAATTGATGACCATATATATTATGAACAAGGATCTACAAAAGAAATTATTTTTTTTCTAGAAAACTCTGATATTCAGAGAAAAGACGAACCATGGAAGATATTCCAGCGGTATTTGTTAAAGAGATTATATTTCCCTAGTGAGTCCTATAAAACTCGAACCTATTATGAGACCATTTTAACCAACACTGAAAGTGCTGAATTTCAACACTTTTCAATAGAAGAGAATGTTTATAACTTCTCAAAAATTATCATCAAACAAATTATATTTGTAGAAGAGTAGGGAATCTCCACTATGAATGACAGATAGGTTTGTATAAACAAAATGAACATAAAACTTACATATTGAGATTATATCTAAGCCTTTCACACGGTTTTATATTATAACAACGAAAAGTATAAGCACACCTGATTCATAAAAAATTATGCTAAAGTGTTTGATGAACCAATTCCAAACTGGTTTTTAAGATGGTGGACCTTTCATGGACCGTCGGTAAAAAATTTAGCATTTGAATATTTAATTCTTTATAAAGAATGGACTAAGGCTTACCCATTCCTTAATGAATTATATAATTCTAATCACGTATGTTCTTTGGAAAAAATGATTAGATGTACTTCTTTATTGAATTCTCCATTCCATGGATCCATAAATGACTCCCTGAAGTAGGGTTTACCCATGAAGAAATAATTCTCTTTTTATATCATGTATATTATAATAATTTTTGGGATAAACTAAAAAAAAAGATCCCAAGACAAAGCAGACATATGGACAAAAGCTCATAGATTAAATTCGAGCTAAAATTCAAGACTATGAGGTTATACCCCCAAAAGAAATTAATAACTGATAATTCAGTCAAGCATATAGACCGAATAATCTCAAAATAAGAGGAAGATAAAAGCGAGATAATTAATGAAAAGTGTAGCGAGCAACGACGATGTCGCTGATGCACAGTACGATGGGAATGAAACAATGTTATCTGATAGTGAGCTAGAAAAGGTGGAAGATTTTATCCAATACCTGCAAGAAAAGGAAGAATTCCTGAAGGAAATTGTAAAGGGAAAAGGAAAAGAAGAATAAAATAGCTACCCCACATGAAATAGTAAAAACAATATACGAGGAACCCAGATAAGGGACCCACTTTTATTTCTTATGTTTCTAGTGTGAGGTTATATATATGGCTATTTGTTTTTCATTTTGAGGTAGAAGCGGAATACGCCAAGTCTCTCCCTCTCTCTAAAAACATTCTTTGTAAAATACTCTATTTTGGATTAAATAAAAGCTCAAGTTTGGCAAAGCCTTCGTGTTCTAAAGGTAAATTTTAATTTCTAGTCCTTGTGCTATAATTCCTTTCTTCTTTCCATAGCTGTGACTATGTCCGGCTAGAAATCCCATATCTATGTTGGATATCTAATTCCTATTGCATGTTCATCATGAAAGACCCAGACTTAATTGAAATATAAGAGATTTTTATCATAGTTTCTTGGCTTGGTTCTAAGATGGTGGTACAGTTGATTCTGACACTACTTTATTGATTTATCCTAGCAGGTAGTGATGTTATAAGTCCCCATTAAGAAAGAGAACAAGGGGCAATGTTTGCCAACTTAAATCCCCTTTTTAGTTGTTGGACGTGTTTGCCTAATGCTAACTTTAAGCCATAAAGTTCTTAAAGTCAGTCAAAAATGAAAAGTTAGAATTCCTAATTTTTTTTTCTAAGTGCTGAAAGTCATTTTCTTTGACCATAAAAATTACTTTTATATCCCTTATCTTTTAACTAAATTACCAAACACCCTTTTTATTCTTTTAAACCTAAACTTCACATCATTTTCCTCATTTAAGCACTTTTATCCAAACACTCAACTGCTTATTTATAAAAATAACTTTCAGCACTTCATACATAAAAGTTGCTTTTTTTAAGCCCATCCAAATGGGCTCATAGTCTTGCAGGGAGAGGCCAATGAGGTTGTGATCGATGAAGAATGCATCTTGAGGATTAAGGGGCAGGTATATGTGCCTTGTATTGATAATTTGATTCAGACTATTCTTGTAGAGGCTCACAGTTCGAGGAACTCTATACATCCTGGTGCAACCAAAATGTATCGCGACTAAGATGGGATTATTGGTGGAGTAGAATGAAGTGTGACATTGTTGATTTTGTTTTCCTTTGTCCAAATTATTAGTAGGTTAAATATAAGCACCAACGGCCTGGAGGGACACTTCAAAGAATGCCCATTCCTGAATGAAAATGGGAAAGGATTGCAATGGATTTTGTGGTTGGTCTTCCAAAGACATTGGTTAAGTTTGATTCGATATGGGTGATTGTTATTAAGTTAACTAAGTTTGCTCACTTCATTCAAGTCTGACTTATGATGCAGAGAAGTTAGCCAAAATTTATATCTGCGACATTGTTCGATTATATGGAGTTCTAATTTCTATCATATTAGATAAAGGTACGCAATTTACTTCTAACTTTTGGAGGACCTTGCATGCTGAGTTAGGTACTAGATTGGATTTTAGTACTGCATTTCACCCTCAGACCGATGGGCAGTCTGAGAGGATAATTCAAATGCTGGAGGATATGTTTCGTGCATGCGTGATAGATTTTGGTGGTTATTGGGATCAGTTCCTACCCTTGGCAGAGTTTTAGTACAAAAATAGCTATCACTCAAGTATTGATATGTCTCCATTTGAGGCATTGTATAGGAGGAGATGTAGGTCTCCTATTAGTTGGTTTGATGCATTTAAGGTGAGATGTTATACCCCATACTTTTGTACCTTGGAATGCTTTTTAATCTTCTTAAGTTTCTTGAAAAGTTCTTAACATGGAAGGTCCATAAGCCTCTTAGAATTTACCATGCAAGCCGGATAATCTATAACGCTACCAAACAACTCTAAAGAAGGGAGAATGTGACACCCCATTGTAAGGAAGATTGGAAATATGATTATAAGAATCCGAAAAGAGTTGGAGGCCAAGTAAAGAGTCATAGGACTCGACGTACTTCCGTAAGCTACCAACTTGAAAATCTTACATTCGTAAGCTACTTGAGTTCATACCAATCTTACGTAGCAATAATTACATAGGTTCATAAAGTAAGACGAGATTATGAACCCATGAGGAGGAAAAGAGAGTGCCACATGGAAGCAGCTAGAAGGGCCATGTGGCAGCAGCTGAAGCAAAGGGTGGTCCCCACTGCCACATGGTAGCCCATGAGTGGAGGCATGGTGCTCGGACCAATGAGGGCTTGACACATGTCACCATTTAAAAGTTGACATGTGTAACCCCCTAAGCTGGCCTATATATATATATGTTTTATGACTTTTAGTTCATCTTTATCCTATAAGTTTCATTCTTATCC
Source organism: Solanum dulcamara (assembly GCF_947179165.1). Classification (NCBI taxonomy): domain Eukaryota; kingdom Viridiplantae; phylum Streptophyta; class Magnoliopsida; order Solanales; family Solanaceae; genus Solanum; species Solanum dulcamara. The sequence goes on from NC_077243.1 coordinate 50,446,715, forward strand.
AAAAATTCTAGAGAAAAAAAGAAGAGAAACCTTAAGCTAGAGAGAAGAGAGCTATGAATTTTGGGAGAAAAAAAAGGTAAGTTCTCCATTTTCATTCCATGAATTAATTATCTAAGGTATACCACAAGGGTATGAAGGTGTTAATAATGTAAATGTATGGTTTGTATCAGCACTAAAATGAGAGAAAACAGCCACGAAGTTTCAGCCACGCTAGGAGAACTTCCGAGGTGAGTTTTAGCAAGTTTTGGGCAAATCGAAGTCGAGTAGTGTGTTGTGATTGTGGTGCTGTGGTTGCAGCTAGTTGGATTGCTTGTTAAAGGGATGGAAAGTGTTCTAAAATGGGTGTGGGTACTTCTGGTTGCAGCCACATGACCCTCAATTTTGTATTGTTAAAGGTTTTACGAAATAATGGTTAAAAAACTCTATTTTGGTATCGTAGTTTTGAGCTAGTTGTTTGGAGTTGTATTAAGTAATGTTGAATTGATTTGATTGTATATATAGCTGCTGGTTGTTGTTGGTAATATGGATGCTAAGATTAGAAGTTGGATAGGGAAAGTTACAGGGGAGATGCTGCCCGATTTCCGGTAACTTCGAAACTAGTAATAAACTAGTCGAGGGAAATGGATAAGGAAACGATTCCTATGGATACTTGGTTGTGAAGTTGGAAATTGGAAAGTGGAGGGCTATTAACCTTAGTATTTCTTTCGTGTTAAATAGGTTCAAAAGATGACAAGGCAAACGTGGTTAAGGGTAATCCATAAGAGGTATGTGAATTTACCTTCTTTCTCTTGGCATGTTTTTGGCATAGGTATGTAAAGTTGTCCCTTCTTTCTTTTGGAATGTGTTAGATGTCAGTGATGAATAATATGAGCATTGGGGTAATTCCATTCACTAGTCCTAAACATAATGCATGATCCTTACTCATTTTTAAATGTTATAAAATGTGAAATACGCTTTGAGGATAATTCCATTTATGAGCTCTGAGTATAACTAGTGACCATTATTCACTTCTGAATGTTGAAGTTCTCAAAGTAGTTGAACTATGACCCTCGAGTCTCCTATTTGATGAAGAGTAATTGAATGCATAAGGTCCTATTCCTAAGGTCTCTATGATGACAAACGTCTCTAATTCCATAAGCTGTCTAGCTTTGTCTCGATACTGATCTATGATTCCTGAGACTCCAGTTGATATGATCTCTAACGATGTTTAGAAGGTACTCAAGATAATTACTACTCTAGTCTTTAAGTGATGGTTCACTTGACTGTTTCATTGAGTCTTGGATGGTAATTTAAGTTGCATATGGTTTCTCACTATTCTACTCATGCACACTGTAACCCATCTTCCTCCGAGTCCCATGAGGGGTCAGGAACGTTATCATGCACAACTTTACTACTCCTTCACCGAGTCTTGGGATGGATATATATATATATATATATATATATATATATGTATGAAGTATACAATGATGAAATGCCATATATGATGAAGATGAAGCATACGATGACGTCGTATGTAATGATGTTATTCACCGAGTCTTGGGACGGATATATATATGATGATATGATGAAAATATGGATCGAGCGGTACGTTCCTCAGCATTATTTTAAATTATGGATTGGACCAAACGTTCCTCAGCATATTTTACTATGTGATAATAGCACCGAGTCCCACAATAGGCCAAGTGTGGTACAATATGTACACTACTCTTTCACCGAGTCCCTCACTAAAGGGCCGGATATGATAGATAGGTATGCATGTGAAATATCCTTCCATAAACTCTTGAATGAAGAAAGGGAAAGAGATATTATATTGGGAGTTTGGAACATACAAGGAGCCAATGATGTATTTGTAACATATGATATTATTCCATATACGATGGCATGATGTCGTATACGATGATGTGATAACACTGAGCCCTATAGTGTGCCGAGTACGATATATGAGGAGGATGTACATGCCCTCATTTTATTAGGTGCAGGCATAGTAATTGTTAACTGTTATACTTGTTTTCCTGCATCCCTATTTCAGCTATTGTCTCAGTTATGATGTTTTATGCTTTATATACTCAGTATATGTATTGTACTGACCCCCTTTCTTTGGGGGGCTGCATTCATGCCCATAGGTACAGGTATGCATTTTGAAGATCCGTCAGCTTAGGATTCTACTCAGCTATATTGGAGGTTCTCCACTATTCTGGAGCCTAGCTTGTTGGAACCGGTCCTCCTATGTATATATTTATTTGTTTAAAGGTACGGCAGAAGCCTTGTCTCACCTTATGTTACTTTTTTTGCTCTTAGAGGTTGGTGGACATATATGTGAGTTGTATATGTATGTGTGTACAGTTGCCCCTATATGTTGTGATGGCCTCATTAGCTTATATCTTATCATGCCTATTGATACATTCTGACTCAAACAAGGGACAGGTTTACTTATAGTTAGTAGGGGTATATGTGAGTGTCCAGTTCGGGCACCGTCATGGCCTACGGGGTTGGGTCATAACAGAAGTGGTATTAGAGCAGTCCTTCCTTAGAATGTCCACAGACCGTGTCTAGTAGAGTTTTGTTTATTAGTGTGTTGTGCACCACATCTATAAATAAGAGGCTACAGGACATTTAGGATGTTACCTTTCTTTCTTTTCTTAATCGTGCGATAGAGCTGTCTATCAGGATAATCCCTCCCTAGTAGACTACTATGTGTGCGGCCATACCTATAAATAAAGCTTATTTTTGACCTTCTTTCTTGTAGGTGGGTACAGGTTGAGGTGGAAAATGAAGATACCAGCTCTAGACAGTAGAGGGGGTGCAGAGAAGGCTCTTAGGGTACACATGAGACCTCAGGCTCCAGGACCAAGCAGGTGGAGCCCAGTTATTCGATTGAGACTGATCCCTCCGAAGACCCTGATTATGTTATGAAGAACGATTCCTTGGAAGTCCCAACGACAGGTTCCCCAGAGCATCTGATAACCAGGGAAGCGGTTCCAGAAGCCACACCAGTGGTTCTTATATCCGAGCACTATGTCAGGTCGGCTTCTATGGTGAGTGTTATGGTATATTTGAGCCCTCTATCTTTGTCGCCGGTGAACCAAGAATTACTTGGGTATCTAGGTCTTCTGGATTCAAGCGAGGAAGATGATGAGGGACAGATAAGCAAATGGCAACCAGATAGAGACGGGGAGCATACTTTACCTCTTAGGTCACCGGGTCGAACTGGAAACTGATCGACTACAGGTAGAAGAGTGATAGGTATAGTTTTGTTGGCTATATGGGGTAACTTTTCAGTTTGGTTTCGTCTTAAGGTAGGAAGCCCTGTGTGGCTATAATATGAGATGCTATAAACCTATGTATATGTTGGCCTTGTGAGGCGTTATGGTTATGATATGATACGATATGGATGTATATATACGTTGGCCTTGCATGGCATTGTTGGTATTCCTGAGTGCAGGTTTGGGATAGGAAGGAATATAGAGGAAACTCTGCCAATTTATTTTGGAATAAAAAGGGAATGAGATATAGGTTCATCATACGATCTGGAAGTTGATACTACGTACCTTATTATGATGAATGAAAGTTGTAGGGTACTCTCCGTGTTATTGGTAAGGGGACCCCATGTTTATTTAGGAAGTTTTAGTTTGAAAAAAAAATCCTGTTAGAGGGAAAGTTGTCCAACAATTGGGTTCCATTTTGATGGGAAAGTACAAAATCCTCAACCATTAGTGGTGAACGAGATAAGTTGTTCACGACTCAAGAATGAACCTAGAGGGAAACCATACGGGTTAGGCACTAAAAAGTATTGTGGTGCTTATTGGATCTTAATTTCCTTATGATAGTGGTTAGAGGATGCTTTATGGTAACCTTTTATTGGTTATTAAGCGACTAAAATAACTTGTGGATGGAAGACATGAACTTATGGGCTGTCCAGAATCATGTGCTTCATATATATTGGATAACATACTAGAGGGATTCCGAAGGGTCGGTGATACTAAGGAATGATTTTCCCAAGGGATATGGGGGTAACATGAAACTCCCCGGGCACAAAAATGGCCATGGACTGAAAGAAGAAAAGGACTACTATAGGTAGCACTCAAGATAGATGTGATCAATAAGTATGAATATCGAACGAAAAAGGGAATAGATAGCTATGAACTGAAGGTGTAGTATGAAAAGGCAAGAAGATAAGACCATTATTAGAGTAAAATTGACATGAGACTGAGAAGAATTAGAAGTTAACCTCGGGTACCTAACATGGATAAAAGCTTAGGAGATATGAAGAAGTATTGTGGTATGTGATTCCGCCGTGGAAAATATAAAGACCCCTCAAGGATGAGGGAGGTAGCTCTGTAAAACCATTGATGCATTATGAGTCTATTAAGAGGAATAAGTGGTATCCACTGGGATGAAGATAGTTTTATAGCAGAGCTAGAAACATGGGTCACTAGAGTACAAGTACTTTCGAATAGAGAAGTCGAAACGATTAGGGGCACTAGCTAATCGTTGGTAGAGAAGAAAGGAATGTGGCTCTGGATGAACTACTATATTAATTGTATGACTCGAGTATTAGTACTTGGACTAGATTGGGTACTAGTTATCGAGAATTCTAAGCACCCCATGGTTGTATTAAGGTTTATTATAGGGGCAACCTAAAGTATAGATGATTTAACAGAAGGTGGAGATATGGTGCAGTACGTCAAATGTATTGGAACAGAATCATATGCATATAAACAGTTGAAAATAAATAGAGGATGACATGGGTACACCCTAAAGAGGGGAAGTGGATAAGAAAAATACAAGTGTAAGAGGAAGTCAACTGATACTATCACATGTTAATGGGAACACTTAAACTTTTAGCGAGATCCCATGCGGGCATGAGTTAGCAAGGGCTGAAGGCCAACAATAAATAAATAGAAGCCATGATATCTGAGACCGTGTGGAGAACCATTAGCAGAGACCCTAATGAATAGATGCATACAAAAGGGGTGAATATAATAAGAGAGTAAGACCAAGCGATCTAAGGACCGTGAAAAGGGTAGCAAGGCCATGGTTGAGTAAAGATTATGATATGTCAACAGAGTTATTGGCCACTGAGATGTGACATATAAGTAGAAAGGAGAAAGAATAGAAAATTTCCTACGGTAGGAAATAAGGAGACCAAGGAGTACCTAAAGGAAGGAAAAAGGGTAGGACAGAATAGCGCCATCATGAGCAAGTTCCAGTGTAAAGGCGATATATGAAGCAAGATGGACCAGGAAATGAAAGGACTGTATCTACCTTATATCGATGGTATAAAAGTAGTTATGTAACCTACGAATATATATATATATATATATATATATACAACATAAGACCAAGCATAGGAGTACATAATGAAAAGGAGTTATGATATTTTGGGTCCATTATAGAGAAATACAAAAGATAAGTTAAATTAAATGACCAAAAAGGATATGGTCATGGTTTAACTAAAGATCTACTCCGATATCGGTTGTAAGATAAAAGAGGAGAGGGCAAGGCGGAACCTAAATACTAGCGAAATGATGCTAAGGTAAATCTTGGGCCAAGTTGAGTGCCTTCACACATTATTGCAGAGATGGCAACGTAATGTAATGTGCAATAGGAAAATTGGAGCCAAATCTGAGAAAAGGACCATGGAACAATCTGAACTAACGAGAAGCAACCTATCGCCATCCTGGATTGGTGGAGTATGAAGTTGGGAGTTAAGGATGTAGTTTCCGTCAAGGTGTTAAGGCAAAATGACAATCGTGAAGAAGTGACCGGGGAAGCTGAAGAGGAAATGAATCACAAGTATCCGTACCTATTCCCCGTGTCTACAGGTAATCCCAACCTTTGGAACTCTGATATTGATTGCTCGATGAAAGTATATGTTATTACAATGGAATAGAAAAACCCTCTATATGGTCTGTATAAGATCTTGAGGAAGGTTTTGGTTCACATTCGAGGAAGAATATCCTAAAGGGAGGAAGGATGTTATACCCCATATTTTTGTACCTTGGAACACTTCTTAAGCTTCTTAAGTTTCTTGAAAGGTTATTAAGTTTCGTGGACTGTAAGCATCTTAGAAGTTACCATGCGAGCTGGATAATCTATAACGCTACTAAATAACTCTAAGGAAGGGAGAATGTGACACCCCATAGTAAGCAAGATTGGAAATATGATTATAAGAATCCGGAAGGAGTTGGAGGCCAAGTAATGAGTCGTAGGACTCGATTTACTTACATAAGCTACCAACTTGAAAATCTTACATTTTTAAGCTACTTGAGTTCATACAGAAAATGTACTAAATATGTAAAGCATGAACTGTAATAAATAAAGTCATAACTAGAACAGAATGTGCAAAAAATAAGCGAAATATCCAGAATGTCAAAATGCTTATCACAAACACAGATAATGTATGCGGAAAAACCTAAGTCATATCCGGCCCCATTAGAGGACTCAGTGAACAAAACATGATCGCCCTCCCGTCATTGGCGCCACAGCACAACATACTCTAGAGTAGGGAACATCTCCGTAATAGATCATATCATATCAGATGGCCATATCATATCATATCATCAGACATCAGCATATGTGTACATGGCACAACATACACCATAACCCATGTACATGTCATACTTGACCCCTCACATTGGGGCACGACAAACAATGCAAAGAAGTACGCTTGATAACATATCCTAGCCCAGGCTCAGTGAAAGAAGCATTGAGGCATCCACGAGTCGAGTAGTGAGAAACTAAATACAATTTAAAACATTGTCAAAGACTCAATGAAGTAGTAAAGATGAATTGTCATTTGAAAATCAGGGCGATAGTGATATCAATCATCCCTCAAATATCACTATTGACCATATCAAAAGAGCCTTAGAAATCATAGGCATGAATTAAGACGATACAAAATAACTTATAAAATTCAAGGACATTAACTATTGGAGAATCTCTAAGAATAGGAATCATGAATCACCCTCGAGACTTATGAATGGAATTACTCCCAAAGCTCATATTAATCCTTACTTAATTCTAAGACATGCCAAAAGAAAGAAGCGACAACTTTACATACTCTCTACCTTCCCTTATGTAGTCATCATATATATATGTGCCGAGGAACGTACGACCTAATCCTTAGATAGTAACATATGCCGAGGAACGTTCGGCTCAATCCTTATACACATATACCATACCTGGACCATCAAGGGACTAGGTACCATAAACATCTCATCATAACATCATAACTTATGTCAAAGACATATCAAGAGAAAATAAGGGTAGCTTTACATACTTAAGCCAAAGACAAGCCAAGAGAGAGAAGGTAGCTTCACATACCTCTTATGGATTACCCTTCACCACGTTCGCCTCATCATCTTTTGAGCCTATTTAACATGAAATCAATACTAAGATTAATAACCTTCCACTTTCCAACTTCCAAATCTACAACCAAGTATCCATAGGAATCATTTCCTTATCCATTTCCCTCAACTAGTTTATTAATAGTTCCAAAGTTATTAGAAATTGGGCAGCATCTCTCCTATAACTTGCCCTATCCAAACTTTCAATTACATCCTTAATTACTACAGCCAACCAACAACAACAACCAGAAGCATATATATAATTAAATCACTTCAACATTACACAATACAAACTCCAACCAACTCGCTCAAAACAACGATACCAAAATAGAGTTTTTAATCTTTATTTCATAAAACATTTAACCATATGAAACAGAGGGGCATGTGGCTGAAAAAAGAAGAAACCATACACTTGTTAGCACACTTTATAGGCCTGAAACACACAACCAACCCATCTGCAACCGCAACACCACAATCACAACACACTACTCGACTTCGATTTAACTCTAACGACTTCCATTTAGTTTATTTCTAACGGCATGCATCCTTATACAATATTTCCACTTCAAGCCTCATTTAATACATTTAATATACCTTATAAAAATATCATAAACTCCAACTTGAAAGAAAAAGCCTTACCTTTCCCGAAACTTGCCAAAACTCACCTCGGAAGCTCTTTTAGCGCGGCTGAAACTTCATGGTTATTTGTTATCCTTTTGGTGCTGCTCCAAACCATAAATTTACATTAATAACACCTTAATACACTCTTGGTATATCCTAGATAATTAATTCATGGAACAAAATTAGAGAACTTACCTTTTTTGCCTCCCAAATCCATGGCTCTCTCCCTCTCTAGCTTAAAGCTTCTCTTCTCCTTTTTCCTTGAATTTTTTTTGATAAGGATGAAACTAAAGGATAAGGATGTAGCTAAAAGTCATAAAACATATATATATATATATATATATATATGCCACCTTAGGGGGTGACACATGTCAGCCCCTAAGTGGTGACATGTGTCAAGCCCTTCTTAGGCCAACGCACCCCCTCTTCCAACCATGGGCTGCCACATGGCAAGTGGGGTCCACCCCTTGCTTCAGCTGCTGCCACATGGCACTTCTAGCTGCTGTCATGTGGCCTTTCTTTTTCTCCTCATGGGTTCATAATCTCATCTTATTTTATGAACCTATGCAATCCTTGCTACGTGAGCTTGATATGACTCAAGTAGCTTAAGAATATAAGATTTTCATATTGGTAGCTTACGTAAGTAAGTCGAGTCCGACAACTCATTACTTGTCCTCCAACTCCTTTCAGTTTTTTATAACCATATTTCCAATCTTCCCTACTATGAGGTATCACATTCTCCCTTCCTTAGAGTTGTTTAGTAGTGTTATAGATTATCCGGCTCACATAGTAACTTCTAAGAAGCTTAAGAATGCATTCTAAGGTACAAAAGTATGGGGTATAACATCCTTCCCCCATTTAGAACATTCGTCCTCGAATGTTAAACAAAACCTTCTTCAAAATCTTACACAAACTATAGGGAAAATCCCACTCTATTGCAATAACACATACTTTCATCCATTTAAGAGTTTCAGAAATTGGAAGTCCTATAGACATAGGGAATAGCTATGGATGCTTGTGTTCCATTTCCTCTTGATCTATAATTTCACACAATCTCGGCTGAACAGGTAGTCCTTGATTGAAGGAATATGGGCTGATATTATTAATCTGCGGATGACATTCCATATAAAATCATCCATTCATGGAGTGCAAAATGAGTCTCATAGCCAAGGTCATGTTGTGGAATCTTCGACCTTATGTATTACTTCTTTCCTTCTTTAGATGACACCAACTGGTACCCTTACCTTTTAGGTTTTGCCTTTTGCCCATCAAAGTTGGCTACTGAGTGGTGCTGAAGTTCCCTTACACAATAACCCCCATAGCCGTTTTGTGTTTTGTTTATCATTACTGGTATAGTGTTGTAGAACTTTGGCATACCAGTGCGCCATTTGTTGGTAACCAGCTACTCCTGCTCATTTGGCTTAAGCCCTTTTACAAGTCCTTAACCCTAATTATAACACTCTAGGTACATAATCTCTTGTCGTTGCTTCATCGTTAGTTCAGATTCTTCAATGGTCCTTTTCCTCAGATTTGGCTCCAATTCTTCTGCCACACATTACATTGCAATTCTTGAAATAATGTGCAAAGGCACTCAACTTAGCCCAATATTTACCTTAGTATTGTCTCGCTAGTCTTCAGGTCCCGCCTTGCCCTCTCCTCTTTTATCTTACAATCGGTATCGGGGTAGATCTTTAGTTCAACCATGACCATGTCCTTTTTGGTTATTTATTTTAACTTCTCTTTGCATTTCTCTATAACGTATCAAAAATATCATAACCCCCTTTCCATCATGTACTTGTCCGCTTGGTCTTATGCTATATATATATTCTTAGGTTGCATAACTACTTTACACAACCGGTATAAGGTAGACGCAGTCTTTTCATTTCCTAGTCCATCTTGCTTTACATATAACCTTCACACTAGAACTTGCTCGTTCTAATGCTATTCTATCCTACCCCTTTATTTTCCTTCCTTTGAGTACTCCTTGGTCTCCTCATTCCCTACCATAGGAGATTTTCTATTCTTTCTCCTTGCTATTTATATGTCATATCTCAGCGGCTTAATCATTACTCAACCATGGCCTTACTATTCTTTACATGGTCCTTAGATCGCTTAGTCTTACTCTCTTATTGTGTTCACCCTCTCCTTCAACCATTAGGGTCTCTGCTAATGGTTTTCCGGGAAACTGGAAATGAACTACCTTTCGTTGACAGTCAACATTAGCATAAAAGTAAGATAGCCAATCCATACCCATAGTCACATCAAATTGAGTCATATCCAGCTCTATTAAGTCGGCCTTAGTGCAACGATTACATATAATTATTGAGAAATTTTTTATATACCTTCTTTGCTATACTAGGATCCCCAACCAGAGTAGCTACCTCTAACGGTTCTATCGGTTTGGGTTTAATCCTAATTTTATCAGCAATCAACGGGGAAATATATAATAATGTAGAGCCTGAATCTATCAATGCATATACTATCTGGGAAAAGATCAATAATGTACCTGTAATCACGTCTGGAGATGCCTCTTTATCCTGCTAGGTGGCCAAAGCATAAGTGCAGTTTGAAGGACCATTGGAACTAGAGACCCCACCACGACCTCTATCGCGGCCTGCTAGTATAGATGCGCCCTGTCCGGTGGGGTGCATAGCTACCGAAGAAGATGATGACCCAACACCTGATACAGTAGGCCAAGCTGCACCGCCCAAATTACCCTTATACGAGAAATCTCTCATCGCATGGCCTTGACGGCCACAAGAAAAACAAGCCCCTGTAGCACGGTAGCACTCTCCCAGATAGTACCTACAATAATAAGAACACTGAGGCCCGGGTGGCTCCATCTGACCAGAGCCTCTGTCTGGCTGTGAACTGGAAGCCCTAGAGCTCGAACTTGCTCCCGAATATACTGTGCAACTTGGTCTCCCGCCTGAGGACTGCAGAGGCATACTTCATGATGGCTAGGTGGGCTGTCTACTACCCTGCAGTTGGGATGGTCTGCTCCAAAACTCTCCAGAATACCCAGCTGATCTGGCCCTCTTGGCCTGACTCCTACCAAAATCTCGATCGGGTTGGTGTCCTCTATATATGTCCTTCATGCCCTGAGCATATGCCTGTATACGGGCGATGTCCATCCCTGGCTGGATAGCTATCACCAAACAACTATCAACCAGATACCGATCTAGGCCCATCACATATCAGTGCATTTTTTCAGTCATATCCGCTACCAAAGTAGATGTATATCAGACCAATGAGTCGAACTCCAAACTATACTCGCAAATATTGTGGCCTTGCTGCCTCAATAGTAAAAATCTATTCGCCCTGGCTCTCTACATTAAAGGAGGCAGGAAATGACTGAGAGAAGCCTCCGTAAACTCGTCCTATACCGCTGGAGGAGCGACTCTACCCCTGGATAAGTCCTAGGACTCATACCAATTAGTAGCTACCTCATGCAGTCTATATGAGGCCAACTCAACCGACTCTATCGCAAAAGCCTTAATTAGACGTAATGTACGCTGCATCTCCCTAATGAACTCCTAGGGATCCTCTTTGGGCTTTGTCCCGAAGAAATCTGAGGGATTACAGGTCAGAAAATCACAAGCCCTCAAACTATTTGACTTGTGTACCTGATCTTTGCCTGAACCGCATCTGTGCTCCTGGCCTGCCACTAATCTGGTCAATAGCTGAACCGCATCCCGTATAGGCCTATCCTTAGCTCCTAGCTGTGGAGCTAGAGGATCAGGTGCAGGGGGGCCGAAAACTGGCCGTGAAGCCGACCTCTGATCTACAGCTGAGGTTGCCCTAATCCTCTCTAATACTGGCAGCGTCGCAGAGCTGGCTGTCGGGGGCACAGTCTCTAGCTCAGACTGAGGTCGGGCCCTGGTAACTCTGGGGGCCTAACTAACCTCACCGAGCGCTGCTAATTTGCCTTCTGGGCAGATGTTGCTTTCTTCAGAGGCATCACTGGAAACATAACAACTCATTTTGTTAGGGAGGAATAATCCTTATAATACAACTCTATCACACGATCTAAGATAAGAAGGAAAGGTAACATCCTAAAGGTCATGTAGCCTCCTATTTATACATGTGGTGCACAACACACTAATAAACAAGAATCTACTAGACACGGTCTGTAGACCTTCCAAGGACCAAACCGCTCTAATATAACTTTTGTCACTACCCAACCCTGTATGCCGCGACTTATGCCCGAGTTGGACACACATACATACCCTTAGCCCAATTAGCATATTAGCGGAATAAATAGATATAGAAATTAAGAGAGGTGGCTAGATAGCACACAAAAGCCGATAAGGCCATCATGGAATACAAAAGTCCAGAATATATACAGAACCCATAATAAAAATCTACATACCTCTACAGAATGGTAGCCTGACAGGGCCCCATCGTACCACTGACCAACGTGTATAAATATGTAACAGAAAAGTTAGTACCAAAATAGGGGCTCTGGATAAAGAAGCACTTTCAAATAGCAGAGTGGATGTCCTAGGCAAATGAATCGGCAAGTCGAGCATCTGTACCTGAGGGCATGTAACGCAGCCCCCGAGGAAAGGGAGTCAGTACGGAAAATATACTAAATATGTAAAGCATGAACTATAATAAATAAAGTCATAACTAGAATAGAATGTGTAGAAAATAAGCAAAATATCCAGAATGTCAAAATGCTTATCACAAACACAAATAATGCATGCAGAAAAACCTAAGTCATATTCGGCCCAATTAGGGGACTAGGTGAACAAAACGTGGTCTCCCTCCCATCTTTGGAACCATAGCACAACATACTCTAGAGTAAGTAACATCTCCCTAACAAATCATATCATATCATATCATCAGACATCAACATATGTGTATATGGCACAACATACACCATAACCCATGTAAATGTCATACCTTCCTCCTCACATCAGGGCACGACGAACAATACAGAGAAGTACTCTTGATAATATATCCTGGCTCGGGCTCAGTGGAAGAAGCATTGAGGCATCTACGAGTGAAGTAGTAAGAAACTAAATGCAATTTAAAACATTGTCAAAGACTCAATGAAGTAGTAAAGACGAATTGTCATTTGAAAATCAGGGCGATAGTCATATCAATCATCCCTCAAATATCATTATTGATCATATCAAAAGAGCCTTAGAAATCATAGGAATGAATCAAGACGATACAAAATAACTTATAAAAGTCAAAGACGTAAACTACCGGAGAATATCTAAGAACAGGAATCGTGAATCACCCTCGAGACTTATAAATGAAATTACCCCCAAAGCTCATATTAATCCTTACTTAATTCTAAGATATTCCAAAAGAAAGAAGGGATAAATTTACATACTCTCTAGTTTCCCTCATGTAGTCGTCATATACATTTTTGCCAAAGGAACGTACCGCCCAATCCTTAGATAGTAATATATGCCGAGGAACATTCAGCCCGATCCTTACACATATATACCATACCTGTCCCATTAAAGGAGTAAGTACCATAAGCATCTCATCATAACATCAAAACTTATGTCAAAGACATATCAAGAGAAAAGAAGGGTAGCTTTACATACTTAAGCAAAAGACATGCCAAGAGAGAGAAGGTAGTTTCACATACCTCTTATGGATTACCCCTCACCACTTTCGCCTCGTCTTCTTTTAAGCCTATTTAACATGAAAGCAATACTAAGATTAATAACCTTCCACTTTCCAACTTCCAAATCTAAAACCAAGTATCCATAGGAATCATTTTCTTATCCATTTTCCTCGACTAGTTTATTACTAGTTCTGTAGTTATCGGAAATCGGGCTGCATCTCCCCTATAACTTGCCCTATCCAAACTTCCAATTACATCCTTAATTACTACATCCAACCAAAAACAACAACCAGCAGCACTTATACAAGAAAATCACTTCAACATTACACAATACAAACTCCAATGAAATCACTCAAAACAACGATACCAAAATAGAGTTTTTAATCTTTATTTCGTAAAATCTTTAACCATACGAAAAAGAGGGTCGTGTGGCTGAAAACAGAAGCATGCACACCCTTTTTATCACACTTTCCATCCCTGAAACACACAACCAACCCAGCTGCAACTTCAGCACCACAATCACAATGCACACTCGACTTTGATTTAACTCTAACGACTTCCATTTAGTTTGTTTCTAACGTCAAGCATCCTTATATAATTTTTTTCACTTTCAGCCTCATTTAAGACATGTAATATACCTCATAACAACATCATAACTCCAACTTGAAAGGAAAATGCTTGCCTTGCGCAAAACTCGCCAAAACTCGCCTCGAAAGCTCTTTCAGCGCGGCTGAAACTTCATGGCTATTTGTTATCCTTTTTGTGCTGATCCAAATCATAAATTTACATTACTAACACCTTCATACCCTAGTGGTATACCCTAGATAATTAATTCATAGAACGAAATAGGAGAACTTACCTTTATTTCCTCCCAAATCCGTGGCTCTCTCCCTCTCTCGCTTAAAGTTTCTCTTCTCCTTTTTCCTTGAATGTTTTTTGATAAGGATGAAACTAAAAGTCATAAAACATATATATATATATATATATATATATATATATATATATATATATATATATATATATATATTCCACCTTAGGGGGTGACACGTGTCATCCCCTAAGTGGTGACACGTGTCAAACCCTTATTGGGCCAAGGCACCCCTTCCTCTAACCATGGGCTGCCACATAGCAGGTGGGGTCCACCCCTTGCTTCAGCTGCTGCCACGTGGAACTTCCAGCTGCTGACATATGTCACTTTCTTTTCCTCCTCGTGGGTTCATAATCTCATCTTATTTTATGAACCTATGCAATCCTTGCTATGTAAGCTTGGTATGACTCAAGTAGCTTAAGAATGTAAGATTTTCAAGTTAGTAGCTTACGTAAGTAAGTCGAGTCCTACGACTCATTACTTGGCCTCCAACTCCTTCTAGATTCTTATAACCATATTTCCAATCTTCCCTACTTTGGGGTGTTACATTCTCCCTTCCTTAGAGTTGTTTGGTAGCGTTATAGATTATCTGACTCACCTGGTAACTTCTAAGAAACTTACGAACCTTTCACGAAACTTAAGAAGCTTAAGAACGCGTTCCAAGGTATAAAATTATGGGGTACAAAACTAACATGCATTGATGCTCAACTATAAGGCTCAAGAACACTAAAAAGCAAAGAAAAAGGGGAAATTACCTCAAAGGAAGCCTCAAATCCTAATTCTGAACACACCACTAGATTCCCCTCAAATATCTACGCAAGATAGCCTTTTGAATTGCCCAAATCACCCGAGAATTGAAGAAGAAATCAAACTTTGAAATTTGATTCAAAATCTAAAAAACACGTCTTAAGAACGACCCTCAGGTGTCACTTTAGCGATCACCCGAGGATCGTTTAAGAGACACCCACCTAAAAGGCAGGCCTCTTTTTAGCGACTATTACTAGCTTAAGAGACTGGTTGCCGCACCCGTCCAACAGGGCTGGTCGCTTTAGCGATCTCCTGGCCTCTTAAGCGATCAGGGGTCGCTTAAGAGACAACACCATATACAACTTGTGCAAACAAATAGCTTACCATGCCAAATCCGCCGACGGGGTGCTCTAAATTCATTCAGAACCCCGTGCATGGAAACGAGATATGGTACCCCACAAAATTTGACCTTCCAAACTCAATGGTGTAGTCATAATTTTCATATGAGGTGGGTACGACTAAAAGTGGGTCCCACAGCCAAAGGCCATTATGAGCCAACTTCCAAAATGGGCCTCGAGATTAGACCGAAAGCCTCGGGAAGCGAATGAAAGGTCATTCTAGACCAAACTCGATATTTCAGAACTAACTGCGGTGTCAAAATATTCATCAAAGTAAATTTTACAAGAATGTTGACCAAAGTCAACTATAAACCAACTTTCAAAGGCAAAAACGCCAATGGTCTTAAACTCACACTGATTGCCTCGGTACTCATGCCGACTAGGACACTAGCCTAATTTGGCCATTTCAGAGTTGATGGAATTGTTAGAATTCCATTTTAAGGTTGTTTTCCTAAATTTATGACCGAAGTCAACTTTTAAAATTATAAAAGCTCCAAAAAAGGGAAACCAGCCTAAAACACAAATGAACGACCAAGCGACCGAACAGTCAGTGCCAACAAGTCATAAATGATTTGGGGTCGCTACAGGAATAATCTAAACAATAGAATGAATGCTTAAATTCAAAAATGATGCGATAGGCTATTACAAAATCCACTACTAAAAGAACTTTCATCCGCAAAAGTAAGAGTTAAGAAGTACTTGAAGGCTTGAATAGGATGGGGAAATGTGCCCGCATCTTATGCTAGGTGTCCTAGGTAGCCTTTTCGACTGGACGATGCCTTCAATAGACCCTAATCACATGAATGGCTCTGGAACGCAACTGTCTGACATCTCTGGCCAAAATAGTAATTGGCTCCTCAATATAGCTTAAATGATCATCCAAGTCAACTGAATCATATTGAATCACCTGCGACTCCTTTGGAACATACCGTCGAAGCATCGAAATATGAAAAATTGGTTGAATAGCTGAAAAAGCTGGGGGCAAAGATAATTCATATGCAACCTCGCCAACTGTCCCCAATATCTCAAAAGGACCAATATACCTAGTGCTAAGTTATCCTTGCCTCCCAAACCTCATCACGCCCTTCATGGGCAAAAAATGGAGGAATACTCAGTCACTAACGGCAAATCCCAATGGCTGATGCCTACGATCCACATAGCTCCAGTGTCTACTCTGGCTGTACTGAGCCTATCTTGAATAGCCCTTACATAATATAAGGCCTCATGCATCAAGTATATACCACGCGACCTAGGCTTTGTAGACTCAAACCAACCAACTAGAGATCCACAATGCCTACCATATAACGCCTAGAATGGGGCCATCTGAATAATAGAGTGGTAGCTGTTATTGAACGGAAACTCTGCCAAAGGCAAAAATGGATCCCAATTACCTCCAAAATCTATAACATAAGCTCGTAACATATCCTCGAGAACCTGAATTGTATGCTCCAACTGACCATTAGTATGTAGGTGAAAAGTTATGCTAAGTTCGACACAATTACCCAAATCTACCTAAAAGGTCCTCCAAGATCTAGATGTGAACTGTGGGCCCTGATCTGATATGATGAAAATAGGAACACCATAAAGATGAACTACCTCCCGAATATAGATATGGGCTAACCTCTCAGCACTGTAGGAAGTATGAACAAGAAGGAAGTGTGCTAACTAGATAATTCAATCCACGATGACCCAAATTCTATCAACAACATGTGAAGTGCGAGGCAACCCTACAATAAAACCCATAGTGGTCCTCTCCCATTTGTACTCAGGAATGGGTAACCTTTGAAGCTTGCCACCAAGCCTCAATGTACTAGGGAATGGGTAACCTTTGAAGCTTGCCACCAGGCCTTAAATGCTTGACCTTAACATGCTGACAACTTAAACAATGTGACATATAATCCATAATATCTCTCCTTATGCTGCTCTACCAGTAGTGCTTCCTCAAGTCATGATACATCTTAGTGGTGCCCGGATGGATAGAATATCTAGATTCATGGGTCTCACTAAGGATCATCTGAATCAAACCCCAAACTCTCAGATCACAAAGTTGACACCAAACCTCAAAACCCTATCTGAATCTAAGGTAGCCAGGCCGGCATCACCTCCCAAGGCCTGATCTCGAAGTGTAACTAAATCCTTATCCTTAAACTGACGTTTGCAAATCTGGTAAAATAGAGATGACCATGCTTCTACATAAGCTAACACATACCGGGAATCAAAAATATCAAGTCGAATCATCTGGTTAGCTAAGGACTAGATGTCCAAACCTAATGGCCACTCTATAGTAGAAAGGAAGGCTAGACTACCCGTACTCACCGCCTTCTAACTCAAGGCATCTATAACTATATTTGCCTTGCTCGGATGGTATAGAATAGAAAGGTCATAGTCCTTCTAGAGCTCAATCCAGAGGTGTTTCCTCGAATTAAGATCCCTCTGGCTCATAATGTACTGAAGGCTCTTGTGATCAGTGTAAATCTCGTAGCAAACTCTATACAGGTAGTTCCTTCAAATCTTAAGTGCAAAAAATATCTCCGCCAACTCTAAGTCATGAGTGGGGTAGTTGCACTTGTACAACTTAAGATGCCTTGATGTGTAAGCAATAACCTGACCCTTCTACATCAGTATACAACCCAATCTAATGCCAGATGCATCACAGTAAACAGTGAATCCCTTGCCCTTAAAAGGAAGAGTCTATATAGGATCGGTGCTGAGCAACTCCTTCAGCCTCAAAAAGCTTCTCTCACATTCCTCCAATAACATAAATAGGACATCTTGGCAAGTCAACGGAGTCAGAGGCGCCTTTATAGACGAAAACCCCTTAACAAAATACTTGTAGTACCCTACCAGTTTGATGAAGATATGAATCTCAGTCACAAATGTGGTCCTATCCCAATCACGGATAGCCTCAATCTTCACCGGATCCACCAAAATGCCATTCTTGGACACCACGTGCCCCAAGAATGCTACGGACTCAAGCCAAAACTGGCACTTTGAGAACTTGGTATAAATCCGCTGATCTATCAAAGTCTAGAGCAATACTCTTAAATGCTGCTCATGCTCCTCTCAGCTCCGCGAGTATATCAGAATTTCATCTATAAAGACTATGACAAATGAGTCTAAGTACGATCTAAACACCCGGGTCATCAAATATATAAATGCAACAGGGGAATTAGTCAACCCAAAAAATATCACTAGGAACTCATAGTGGCCTAAAAGAGTCCTAAATGTGGTCTTAGGTACATCCGCTGCCTTAATTCTCAACTAGTGGTAGCTAGATCTCAAATCAATCTTAGAAAGCACCACGACACCCTGAAGTTGGTTGAATAGGTCATTAATTCTAGGCATGAGGTAACATTTCTTTACCATCACCTTGTTCAACTGCCTATAGTCGATGCACATCTATATAGTACCGTCTTTCTTCTTAATAGAGAGGACTGGGGAAACCCAAGGTGATACACTAGGCCAAATGAATCTCTTATCCAAGAGATCCTGAAGCTGAAAATAGAGCTCCTTGAGCTTTACGAGGGCCATACGGTATAGTGGGATAGAAATAGGATGAGTACCCGGTTCTACATCAATAGAAAAGTCAATATTGCGGTCATGAGTGAGGCCAGGCAGATTGACAGGAAACATATCTACAAACTCTTGGATGGTAGGTACTGGAACAACTGTAGGTCCCTCCCTACTCATATCTCTAACACAAGACAAATATGACAAACACCCGCTAGCCACTAATCTCTAGGCCCGAACAAAAGATATCACCCAATCGATGTGCGACTACTAGATCCCTGCCACACCACCAGTGGAATACCAGGCATAACTAAGATTATGGTCTTGGTATAATAATCCAAGACCGCACTATAAAGGGATAGCTAGTCCATGCATAGAATTAAATCAAAATCCACCATATCAAATAAAATGAGATCTATTTTAGTGTCACGCCCCTGGATAGTTACCACACAGGATCGAAAGACCTGATCCACTACTAGAGAATCACCTATCGGGGTGGAAACTCACACTGACTTAACTAGTGGATCTGGACTCATACTCAGTCGAGGGCACAATATATAGATATATAAGAATATGTAGATCCTGAATCACATAAAGCAGATGTGGGCTGATGGTATAATAAACCCTTCGCATCGACTGCGCCTCTTGACCAACCTCCCTAGTGACCACCCCTTGCACCCTAATGACCACCCCTGTGGTCCAGGCCTTAGCCTCTGCCTCTAAATAGATGTGTTGGTGATGGCGAGGGTCTACCTGCCTGTGGAGATGGTAAGGCTATTCTACGTTGAAGGCACTCGCGAGACCAGTGGTCTAACTCTCCACACTCATAGCACCCCTGTGCATGTCGGTTGAAATTTGGGGATCAACTACCTCTACCTGATGAACCCGCCTGTGAACCATCTTTTCCTTGACTTGGACCGACACTAGAACCAATCTGATGGTGTTGATAACCCTACGATGTTTGAAGAAAGGCTTGGAAGGGGTGGTTGGATTGAACCGACTGAAATCTTTGGCGTGATCTATCATAGGACTCCCGGGGTCTAAAATGGCCCCTATCATGGCTATCCTCCTACTTATCCCTCTTGCCACTACTTACTTAGGCCTCACAATAGAGCTGATTGAGTGTGCAGGCATGGTCTACCACCTCCATAAATGAGTGGCCTGTTGAGACTAAAGACTAAGCATCGATCCATAGTTTGATCCATAATCCACTGACAAAATAACGAACTCTCTCTTCCTCTGTAGGTAATATCATGGCGAAATGCCTGGAGAGCTTATGGAATTGGGCCTCATACTTTGATACTATCATGGAGCCCTTCTCCAACTATGTGAACTAATCCTAGAGCTGATATCTGACTCTCCTGGGGATAAACCTGGCCAAGAAGGCCTTTGAAAACTCAGCCTAGGTGACCGGTGGAGACCCAGCTGGCCAAGGTAGGTACGTAGCTACTACCTGGCGGGATCGTCTAGCTGTAGGCAGTGAAGTCAGATCCCCTCGACTCTACTAAACCTAAATTATGTAGCTACTCATGGCAAGTAAGTAGAAACTCATGGGCATCCTCACCACAACCCCATAAAATCTCAACGGTGATAGTCGAAGGAGAACTTTGAGCATCTTCTACTCTAGAGTCGCGTGATGCCCTCCAAATCCTCAGGCTGAGCAACCTGTACTGGTGGTTGTTGAACAACCAGTGCCATTGGTGCAGGCTTATCTTATGGTAATGGAGTGGCTTGAGTAGGGTCCTGCCGTATCTCTCCAATGGTAGCTAATATCTGTATGACCATCACCCATAAGTCTAGAGTCGCGGCTGGCTCAGACGATAGCTGGGCTAGTCGTGAGCCCACTGGCTGTTGATGTAATAGAGCTACTAGTGGCTCCACCTCCATCTCAGGAGTCTGCTCTCACTCTCGAGATAATGTTGCAGCCTTGTTACAACGTCGTGGTTGTCCTCTACCTCTGGCGCATATGTGAGCAATCTTGTAAAAGTGTGGAACAAGTGAGATTGCCAGAAATAAACAAGACACACTCTGCACAACAACAATATAAAAGAGACATATTCCTAAAGACATCCTGTAGACTCCATAGAATAAGTCACGAAAGTCTCTGCCCCAATCTGTAGGACTCTACTAGACGTTAGCTCTATACAAGTGAGACCGATGAACCTAGGGCTCTGATACCAACTTGTCATGACCTAATTTCTTAGGTCATGATGGTGTCTACTATAACCTACCAGTAGGCAAGCTAACCCATATCCCAGAATTGTAAGTGCTGGGATGTCAGGGTAGAAAAAGAACAAATCTATCTAAAACTATAATGAAAATTATTGGAGAATTCATGAATGACGAAAACAGCTAAATATATATACAAATCAAAATGAATCCCTCCGAGAACTTGAAAGTCACCTGTACAGAGCTACTAGTAAAAAGAGTACAAGTCCCAAAAGTGGACCATGGAAACAAAGCTGTCTCAAAAAGCAAAAGACAGGCAAAATATATATACAGAAGGAGATAGGTAAATCCAGGAGGTAATGTGCTCACCCTCGCCTTCGAATATGACTGCACCTGGCTTAAACTCAAAGTCGGTAGCTAGTACTCGGACCTGCATAATGAAAAGAGATGTAGAGTGTAGTATGAGTACCAAAATAGAAGGTACCCAGTAGGCATCATAGGCTGACTTTTCAAGATAAGCAAAAGTAAATTGGGTATATCTATCTAAGAAACCGATCACAAGTAAGCTAGACCATAAACTTTTACCGAGTAATTGTGGCTAAGAAACTAAATTGAGTTACAACTAGAGTTCAACTGTGCATTATGGTGAGTTCCTCCAAATCAAGTGCCATCAATATGTCATTCCAGCCCAAACCAAATATTCGCCGATTCGCCGAGGAAACTTCTGAAACTTAAGAACCGAATGATATAGGGCCGATAGGAGAACATGGCATTATGGAGGTAAAGTCACAAGCTCAGTTACTTCCTAGCTAAGGCTCAGACTATCAGACTCAAGTCTGCTGTATCTGTCTACAGGAGATAGCCATCCGAAACAACATCAAAAAAGCTCTAAAGCCCACCGACACCAAAATCACGCAAGTCTAAGGAAATACTAGTCTATGCCTAGACTATGGCCAAAAATGCTTCCAAGAACATAACCACAAGCACAACTGTCATCACAAGATAGAAACAACTAACAACTAAAGGATTCATGCTTACACAGTCTAACAACTACCCAAAATAAGGCATAGGACATGGATTCTAGGAATTTAGCATGCTCGACACCCAAATCCCTCCAGACTCATACAAATCAATGTATAATTGCCTAAACATGCTCAGTCTTACAAGGGTAAAAACTGTATCCAACTTGAAAGCTTACCATGCATGCTCCAACTGATAAAATTGGAGCCTTTCCCTTTTGAGTGACCTTCGAATGCTGCCATGCTATTAACAATAAAATCACAATGTTAATATGATTATTATGACTCTAAAATCATCAAATTTAGAGATGGACTAATTTTTAAGTCAAAAATTAGGAATTATGGGACCCGCTCCATAATTCATGGAATTGACTACGAGAATAAGCTCCAACTAACTTCTCTAGTTCATGTTCCAAGGAGGAACACAATCCACACACCAATAAAGATCTAACCTAACATGTATTCATGCTCAACTACAAGGCTCAAGAACACTAGAAACTTAAGAAAAAGAGGAAATTGCCTCAAACGAAGCCTCAACTCCTAATTCTGAACATATTACTGGATTCCCCGCGAATATCTATACAAGATATCCATTTGAATTGTCCAAATCACCCAAGAATTGAAAAAGAAATCAAACTTTGAAATTTGATTCAAAATCTAAAAAACAAGTCTTAAGAATGACCTCAGGTGTCGCTTTAGCGACCACTCAGGGATTGCTTAAGCGACACCGACCTAAAAGGAGGGTCTCCTTTAGCGACCAATCGCATTAGCGATAGGTCTATAGATTAATAGACACCCGCCCAACAAGGTTGGTCACTTTAGCGAGCTCCTGTCCGCTTAAGCAACGACACTAGATATAGCTGGGGCAAAAACAAGCTTAGTATGCCAAATCCTTTAACGGGGTGCTTGGGATTCGTTCGGAACTCCGTACGTGCAAATGAGATATACTAACCCACCAAATTCGATATTTTGGACTCAATGAAAAAGTTAAAATATTCATATGAGGTCGTTATGAATAAAAGTAGGTCCCACAGCCAAAGGTCATTTTGAGCCAACTTTCACAATGGGCTTCAAGATTAGACCGGAAGCCTCGAAAAGAGAATGAAGGGTTGTTCTAAATAAAACTCGATATTTCGAAACTAACCACGTTGTCAAAATTTTTATTCGAGCGTTTCTTCCTTGAATGTTGACTAAAGTATACTATAGGCCAACTTTCGAAGGCAAAAGCGCCAAATGGTCTTAAACTCGCATCAATTTTTTTGGTACTCATGCTGACTATTTAGTAGCCTAATTTGACCATTTCGGAGCTGATGGAATTGTCAGAATTCCATTTTGAGGTCATTTTCCTTAATTTATGACCCAAGTTATCTTTTCAAGTTATAAAAGCTCCAAAACAGGGAAACAGACCTAAAACTCAAATGAATGATCAGGCGACCAAATAGTCAGTGCCAGCAAGTCATAAATGATTTGGGGTCACTACAGGAATACTCTAAATGAAGGAATGAATGCTTAAATTTAAAAATGACCTGGAGGGTCATTGCATTTATGTTTATTTTATTTACACAAATCTGTCTTTCATTCATAGTGGATATTCCCACTCTTCTATAAATATAATCTGTTTGATGATAATTTTTGAGAAGTTATAAACATTTTCTTCTATTGAAAAGTGTTGAGATTTAACACTTCCAGTGTTCATTAAAATAGTCTCATAATATGTTCGAGTCTTATAGGATTCACCAGGGAAATATAATCCCTTTAATAAATACCATTGCAATATCTTCCATGGTTCGTCACTTCTCTGAATATTAGAGTTTTCTAGAAATATTATTTCTTTTGTAGATGCTTCTTCATAATATTTATGGTCAACAATTTCTTTGACCATGAAGCAAATGTATCACTTTGCCTTTTGGATTATGCTTTTAACTGCCCACATAATGGACTTTTTTCTGGAATATCTTCCAGATTAATTGTTGGAGTATTATCCATAGGAGATGATGAGAATGGGGGTTTAGAGTTTATCAAACTCTTATTTCCCTATCTAAGAATTGAAAAATTACTAAATGAGGATGCAGAGTCATATGACGGTCTTTGTGATGAAGATTGAGGGGATGATCTTTCATGCCTCTTCTTCTACCACCTTTGCCTCGTATGAGAGACCAAGGATGGTCTTTTTCTTCCATTATGCAAATACAGAAAACTATATTAATATTGATCAAAATAATTATACATATCAAGATAATAGTGATCATTATCCATATTATAACGAATTTGGAAAAAGTTGACTTGTTCTAATTCGCCTTTAATTATATCAACAATTTTCTTATCAAAAATAATTTGTTGTATATCTCATCCCAGCGGGATAGCCATTAACATGGTAATTAATTCTTCATTGTCAAAAAAGTTTTGAATTAATGCACAGTTAATCATTTCGATATTCCCTAGATAGGATGTCTAGAAGATAATTATACATTCTCATTTTATATAGAATATCAAAATCAAATGGGGCCAATTGGGCCTGCCACCCAGCAAATATTATTTTGAAGGCATTATGTTTGAAATCTTTATAAAACATGTATTTGACCGAATGAGCATCCATTTTAATCAAGAATTTCTGATTATATAAATCATCCTAAAATTTTAAAATTCATTTAACAATGCATAGCATTTCATGATCCACAATGGAATATTTTCTCTGGGCTTCAGTTCATCTTCCTTAATGAAAACGTATGAGATATTCACACATTTCATGGGTATTTACTGTCACGACCCAACCCCGTAGGCCGCGACTGGAGTCCGATATGGACCCCCCGTATACATATCTATCAGCTGTGGTCACATTAAACTGTAAATAAACAGTATCCTGTAACAAAGCCCCATTGGGCGATAACATTTTCATAAACCTGTAGCCCTTTTCGTTTGTACCATAACACGATAGGGCACGCAAGCCGACAAGGCTGCCATAACATAATAACATATATCATATATCATGTAGACCCAGCTGAATCAAACTGACATACACAACCCACATATACATGTCTGCAGACCTCTAAACATATAAATGACAACATATGGCGGGACAGGGCCCCCGCCGTACCCCTAAATGGATGAAATAATTTTTATACATCCGTGGACAGTATCAAAACTAGGCCCCGATATAATGGAGCCTCTTCCAACTGAGCTGCATGGAATCCTAAGCTGACGGACTCCCAAAATTTGTATCTGTACCTGCGGGCATGAATGCAGCCCCCCGAGAAAGGGGGTCAGTACGATATATGTACTGAGTATGTAAAATATAATATAATACAACTGGAAGCATATCTGAGATAGAGAAACAGGGGATAAGATATCAATTCAGAAACCTGTACCTGTACTTTGTGAATTACAAAAACATGCATGTTCGAGTCATATCATATATTCGGCCTTTTCGGGGGTCCGGTGAATCAGCTCTGTAAAACCATCATGGCCCCAGTGCCATCACCACCTTATTACAACACATCATCATATATCTATACACGTATCCTGGCCCTCTATTGAGGGACTCAGGGAATAATGCAGTGAACTGTGCACGAGAACATATCCTGGCCCGGGACTCAAGGAAAGAAGTGTTACAATATACACGAGTAGAGTAGTGAGTAACTATATGCAATTTAAATCATTATCAGAGACTCGACAAAATAAGAAAGTTAATCTTTTGTTTGAGGACCTGAGTAACGGTGTAGTCATCTCGAGTGTCCTCTAAATGCCATTATGGGCTGTCTCAAAAGTAATCTCGGGGACCCTAGACATGTATTAATGTAGGGCCAAATCATTTATGGAATCAAAACACTTAATCTCGTATAGTCTTTAAGACTTGGAGCCTGTACCTTTTGTACCTTTTTAACATATACCAGTTTCCAGGGAAATAGTTTGACTAATGTAGGAGTTCAATATGCAGAAGTAAATAAGAGATGTTTGAGAATAGAGTTACCCTAGAGCTCAAATCATATTCAACTTACAACTAAGACAAAGGCATGCCCAAAAGAAGAAAGAGAATGAGCTTTATGTAGTCTGTACTTTCCTTCAGGGGATCTGCATACACATATTTCATACCCGGCCCATCATGGGGCTCGGTGAATTATTATGGCATCATAATCTCATTTTTGTATCAAATACGTGTTAAGGAAAATGAGAGATAGCTTTTCACACACTACTGTTTAACACGTAGAAGCCTTACTAGGCAATACTCAATCCTTACAGAAATTCCAAAACTAAGCAGTGGATAGGGGTTATGAGGCGTACTTGGAGTTTTGGAAATGGAATTATCCCCACATTCCACACACAATTCACTTAAGGCTAAAACTTGCCAAAAGGAAAGAAAGATAGCTGTACGAGCTTATACCAAAACATGCCAAGAGAAAGCTTTACATACCTTGTCTGAATTATTCCTTATCCTGCTTGCCTCGCCGTCCTTTGAACCTATTCAAAATGAAAGTAGTATGAATATCAACCCCTTTTAATTTCCAACACCCTAGGTTACATCTTAGTATTAATGGAATCTATTTCCTTAGTCGTTTCCCTAACTAGTTCTGTTATTTGCTAAGGCGTCGACGAAAATTGGGCAGCACCTCCCCTATAATGTGCCCTATCCAAATTTCCAATTAGGTCCCTAAGACCTACATCCAACCAACAACAACAACCTGCATCAATTTGTACCAACAATATACAACATAAACTCCAAACGACTTATTCAAAGATACGGTAGCACAATAGGGCGTCTAGCCTTTATTCTGTAACGCCTTTCACTATACGCAACGAGGGGTCGTGTGGATTCAAATAGAAGAAACCTAACCCAAATTATAACATATTTAGGCCATGCAACAAGACACCACACCCCTGCAGCAGCAACTCACAAGAACAACGCCTTACTTTGACGACAATTCGACTATAACGACTACAATTTAGTTTATTCCGAACGCCAAGTGTTCCAATGATATTTACACACTTCCAGCCACCTATATGGCATGTAACATGCTCCATAAAAAAACCATAAATCTAAAATTTAGAGAAGAAACCTTACCTTACCCGAAATTGGATACAATTCGCCAAGACGCGCCTCGGAACTTCTCTAGACGTGCTGAAATTAGGAGGACTGTTTGTATGACTTCCTTGCTGACCCAAATTGGAATTTTTGGTTTTCAAACACTATTATATAACCTTGTAACACCTAAAATAATTAATTCACGGAACGAAACTCAGAGGCTCACCTTTTGGAGACCAAACCCGTAACCCTCTCTTTTTGGCTTTCTAAGTTTTCCTTCAACTTTTTCTTGTTTGTTCCAAGTGTAAAATTGAAACCATGGTTCCATAGGCATACTAAGACACATATATACACCTCCACATATTTAAGGAACACTATATATACTTAATTTATGGAGAAAAAGTGGAAACTTACCTTTGTTTTCCTTGTTGCCGCCATAACACTCTCTCTTAGCCTTAGGTTGTTTTTTTTCTCCTTTTGTTCACGTTTTTGGCTGATATTTTGGATAAGTGAATGACTAAGAGTCATTTTAACAAGTATATATGGGATGCCTTGGAGGTGACACATGTCAGCCCCTTAGGGTGACACGTGTCGAGCCATGATTGGCCACCGTATCATGCTGCCAACTAGGGGCTGCCATGTGGTAGTGGGGCCCACCTCCCCCAAGCAGGTGGGTCACCTACTTGCTTGAGGTGATGCCATGTGTCACTCCTCCATTGGCTGCCACGTGTCATTTTTTCTTTTCCCTCGTGGGTTCGTAATCTCGTCTTATTTTAAGAGCCTATGTAATCCTACTACGCAAGCTTAGTACGTACTCCAATAGCTTAAGTTTGTAAGACTTCCAAGTTAGTAGTTTACGTAGGTAACTCAAGTCCTACGACCCATTACTTGGCCTCCAATTCCTTCCGGACTCTTATGATTTCATCTGCAACCTTCTCTACTATGGGGTATTACATCCTCCCTTCGTTGGAGTCATTCGATAGTATTGTAGCATATACGGTTCATATGATAATGTCCAAGGAACTTATGAGACGTTCCGAGTTTTAAAATAGTGGGGTGTAACATTTACTTGTTTAATTATTCCTCCATAGCCAATATTAGAATCATATGTTTCAATAATTTTTTTCCAACTAGGGTTAGCAAGCGTTAAACATGGCAAAGACTTAATACGCTATTTAATAGATTTAACTAATTCAGTCAGACTATCAGTCCAAGGAGATTTGTGATTCTTTTTTAATTTTTCATATAACGGAGATAAATTCCTAGATAGATTTTTATTAAAAGGAGAAATATAATGTAAATTTCCCAATAATCTTTGCAGTATAGTCCTATATGTTATAACATCAGGAAATTTTGAAGAAAAGTTAATAAATCTTTGAATGGGAGTAATCTTCCCTTAGAAAATATTATGTCTTACAAAGTGAACATCAGTTTAAACAAACTCATTTTTGGTTTAGATATAACCAAACCATTTTGTATAAAAAAAAGTTGAAAATATCAAGATGCTTGATATGTGTTTCAAATGTTTTTGAGTATACTAAAATGTCATCGATATAAATAATGAAAAAATCCAAATATGGATTAAAAATATCATTCATAATTTTCTGAAATTCAAAAGGAGCATTTTTTAAACCAAAAAGCATAACGTTCCATTCATATTGCCCAAAAAGAACATTAAAAGCAGTTCTATAAGTATGCTTTTTGAAAATATAAATTTGCCAATAACCTGATTTTAAATCAAATTTTGAAAATATATTGACATCATATAGTCTTGATGATAAATCTCTTTCATTTGGAATAGGATACCTAATCCATTTAAAAAATTTATTTATAGGTTTATAATTAATAACCAATCTAGGAACACCACATTTATTTTATGCTACATTATTGACATAAAAAGCAATGCATGACCAAGGAGAATTAGATGACTTTATTAAACCCTTTTGTAAAAGATTATCAATCTTTTTTTTGTAAAATTCCACTAATTCTGCATTCATTTGACAGGGAGCTAACTTAGTGGGAATGTCATCTTCACAAAAGTTATTCTCATAAGGAAGAGTCATAATATATTGTTTTCTGTTCCAAAAAGCACTTGGATGATCGACATAAATATCAATGTCCAATTGTTCAGAAATTAATTTGATTTTTTTCTGTAGGTTAGCAAAACGTAAAGTATCTAAAATATTTATGCTGTAAATTTCAAGCTATAAAGAATCAACATGCTTCTGTTTCATATTAATTAAAGCATTAATATCTCTGGTAACTGGTTTAGTTATAAATCTAAACGATATGTATTTATCATTATAACTAGCAATAAATTCTTTAGAATCAATTCTTGAGAAAGGATACATGACATTAATAAAAGGAGTTCCAAGTATAATTGGAGGATGCATTTGATCTTTTACTAACAAAAAAATGAGGAATGCATACTTTTTTCCGACAAATATGAGTTTTAGATAATTTATACTTTATATCTAAACTATGTTGAGATGCAAATTTAACAGCATGAGTAGTTTTTTCAAAAAATCTAGAAGGTATTAACTCATCTTGTATACAACTAACATCTGCTCCGCTATCAATCATTGTAGTGCTAGTACTGTGAATTCATTATTTATTAAAATATTACATTTAATATACCAACTATGAGCAATTACAATCTACAATATTCTTAAAAAAGAATTTTATTTGGAACTATCAATAAGTTCTTCAACTTTAACGTCAACCTTACCTTTTCCTTTATCAGTAGGAGGTGTTGAAACAAAATCATCCTTCTCATCATTCTCTAATTGAGAAATCTTATGATCATAAATTATTTGATTCTGTTTAAAAGTTTTAATCTCATTTTCAGTTTTTCAACTTTAATTTTTAAATCATTAAAAGAAGTGTCTCTTACTACAGTATCAGTCTTCTTGTCAACACGAGCAAGAACATATTTTATCGAATAAGGTTTTGAATCTTTAAGATCAAAATTATTTTTTGATTTAGAATATTTGAAGGATTTAGAAGATTGGGGGATAGATTCCATATCAATGATCTTATTCCTCATATTTTCATCCGAAATTTCTTTCAGTAATTCAATCACGTTTTCAGATGTAATTGTATTGACATTTTAATCTTCAAATTGTGATTGGAGTTTATAAAACTCATCAATTTTGCATGGATAATTATCACCTGTATAATTAGTACCACAATTAGCAGGCATGATATTATCATTATCAGAAAAATCAAGGAGCACAACCTCACTTTCAGATCTAGATTGTGACTTAGAGTAATAATCGGATTCTGAACCAGAAGTGTAGAACAAACCATATAGCTTGTCATGAAGATCTTCGTCAATATTTAAAGAGTTAAGTTTTTCAAGCTTACAATTCGGGGAAATATGTCCTTACTGGCCGCACATATAACATTTAACCTTTTTAAGATCTCTCTAAGAGAATTTTTTTGCAAATCTATTAGTTATGCAGTGAGCTTTCCTAGCTTCTCATTGTTCTTTACTTTGTCGAGAACGATGATGCTTTCTGTAAGGTCTATTATAGTCATCATCTTTATAACGTCTGTGTTTCTTATACCTTTTATCCTTTCTATTAGAAGGACCGGCTACACCGAATTGGCTATAGAAATCTCCTAGTTGTGACCACTCTCTTTTCTTGTCAACCTTAAGTTGCTGAGCAAATTTTAGCTCATTCACAGATTTAATCCTTCTTGGGTGCAAGTTCCAATTAACTAACCATAAGTAAACTGATCATGGGGAATTTCAGAGAAATTTCCCCTAAGAGTTTTCCTAACTCTTTCTGCAAATAATGCAGGAATTCCATCGATAAACTTGAATTTTCAATAAGTCAAATTACTTTCAGACAAGTCCGTTATCCAAATTAAAAAGGTATCTTTATACCACCTAAACTCCCCTAAATGCCTACACCGAAGGCCATTTAGTAAAGTTCTCAGAGAAGTTCTAGAAAGTAAAGCCCCTTTTGTTGTGTTGGGCAACATGGAATCTACCATTAAAATGTTCTAATATAGTAAGGATCAGTGTATAAAATGCATCTTGGCATTTTTTTTTTGCTAATTCATTCAACCTTATTACCATTCTCATCAATGTTTGCTTCCTTTAATACATCTTTTACCATGAAAGTGGTAATGGCATATTTAGCTTCATTGGATAAAATATTATCCCACCAGCCACACAGTTAGCCGGTAAATCCTGGAACAATCATCTTGCAAGTAGTATGATTAGAATTATTATTAGTAGATTGACAGTTAGTAGCCTACATAAACATACGATGCACAAGAATAAAGACTTTTCTATCAGTCAAGCCATCAAGATTTCATTCATAAATTTGATCACCTCTATAAGCGATATTGATTTGAATCCAATCTCTTTTCTTTATTAGAACATCTTGAGGAGTAGGACGAGGATAATAATAAGTCATCATGGCGGTTTGGTAACATACTTGCCGTCTTTTATTGACCTATCTTGTTCTCCTCGAAATTTTTCAATTTGGAAAATTATCAATTATCCCGATAGATTTAGTACTTAGGTTAGAAAGATTTTTACCAAGAAGTTTTTCTAAATCATTTAAAAACTTAGACTATAAATGCTTTATTTTAATAGGTCGCTGAATATGAGTTGGAATATTAACAATAGATGATTTACTTCCTGAAGTAAAAGCTGTATCAGTTGCTTTTAAATTCATATTCATAGATTTGACCAAAATGATAAACTCATCGAGTTTTTATCAAGTGAACTAAGATGTTCACCTATAACTTTAACATATAAACTCAAATAATTATTTCGAGCAATCAAATTAATTATCTCATTTATGCTAATTTTAGCAACATTATTATCAATGAATTTTTGACAAATGAGAAAGTAAGACCTGTATTATTGGGTAAAATAAAATTGTTTTGATGAGAGTAAAGTACTTTAATTAGATTACCACTTCCATATTTAAAGGTTCTTTGTTCTAAAAACCTTTATGTATAAAGGTAAATAAGTGGTTATAAACCAAGAACAAAATACATAATTTAATTACGCAATGTATAAGTTTCATAAAACTGTTGAGAAATATTATTTAAATGATCTTGGATATAAGCCTCAAAAAATAAAGTTTTAAACTTGTCCCATTTATTTTGACGAAATTCATTATCAATATGTTGACAAGCCAGAGAACCTAGACTAAAATTAATTTGATGTATCATCATTTAATTCTTATTGCAGTCAGACACCTCATTAGGGTCAAAATCCATTTCGAATACAGTAGAATTTATATCAGACAACCTATCAGCTGCTTGCACAATATTTATCTTAGAGTCAATCTTAACCCTTTCTACAATCTTTTAACACAAAGTATCACTTAGAGTATGCAAAGATAAGGCCCTATTTCTTGCTGGACCATAAATAGGAACGTCAGGAGTAATAGAGGAAGTATGTTGAATTTCAGAGAAAGATCTATACCCTAAGAAAGATCGTCTATTATAAATAAGAGATTTATAAATCGGAGATTTGTCGGTAAATTGAATATATATCCTACCATCATGATTCTGAGTAATATGAGAATAATTACTATTAGTCAAATCATTTATGACCTAATTTATGGATATAACCGAATCCAAAGTCCATGTAGTTGGAAATTAATTTCTTCCCACTTGATAGGTATCCTTGTGGTGACCTTAGACTTTGTGAAATTAGTTTCTACCAATATAGTCTGGTTCGATGTATCATATAATTTGCATTTAGGATTCAGAGTAGACAATAATTTATAATATATTCTATATGATAAACATATAAGTTCAGATCCAGGGGTATAGTTATAACCATGCATAGTAACATTTAATCTTAAAGCATCAAGAATATTGACATTAGATAGGGACAACTGAAGATTAGGTTGTATGTTGAAATAAATCAGACCTTAGGCCACAGTAGATTCAATCAACCCCATCAACGATTGTCTAAAATTTAAATTTCTAGCATCTCGTAAAGCTGCTATAAAGGCTTCTAGTAACACTTTAAGAGTTAAAGGCTTAAAAGCAATTTGAACCATGCCAATATGCAAAAAGTTGAATTTATATCTATAAGAATCAATCTCATTTATTTAGTAAACAAATAGTTTTCTCATTAGAATTAAGAGCCAGAGATTTTTCAGTTGCTTTTATCAACTGCTTAAAAGAAAATTTATCAAACCAACTATAATCATATATGGTTTTAGTATCAAATTTTGGAATCATCCATTTTTTTAGTAAATCGAGATCTTGAGGTATATCTACCTCTTCTAGTCTAGTACTTTTAGTACTAATTTCTCCAAGATACATAATAAAGAAATGATATCTATGCTGAATACTTCAGATCTATTACATGTTTACCAAGAAAGATTCTAAGCTCTGATACCATAACAACCAGGTTTTACAAGGAGGGCGGAAGTCTGCACGGCCATCCAGATCTAGTTCAAAATAATACCATTAATCTTAAAGGAAGGCGGTAGTCGCGCAACCAATAAAGATAAAATCAAAATATGAAAGATTTTTATTTAGCTTTATTATTATTTAGCTTTGTTGTTGTTTTAGTTGTTATGATTGTTATTGTTATTGTTATTGTTATTGTTATTGTTGTTGTTATTGTTATTGTTATTATTTATTTTTTTCCTTCTGCTTGTGATGGTCCATTACCTATGGTTCTGGACTGTGGTGTACGCTTACCTACTGGTGGGTTAGTAGTAGGTGTCATTATGACTTAAGAAATTAGGTCATGATAGAGAGGTATCAGAGCTTATGTTTGCCATTATCATCATTATAAGAGCAAATGCCTAGTAGAGTCCTGCGGATCGGTATAGAGACATTTGTATCCTATCTTCAAGAGGCTATAGGGTATTTTAGGGAAACTTTATTCTTAATTCCTTATCATGTGAAATTTCTTTAATCAACCTCTAAATACTTTATGGGAATTCATTCCTCCTTAGATGGATAGTATGAGCTTTTCGAAGGGTGTAGCTAGGGCATCAACACATACTACCTAAGCTTTGACAGTATCTACGACCACCTTGTCTCATTTGGATACAGCGTTAGAGATTTCATGTTTCGATGAGCATACACCATATGTAAGAGTAGTTTTGGGTGCACCGAGTTATTTGCAGCCTAGGGTTGCATTTGTAGGTCCTCAATAGGGCTTCGTCGGTCTCTGAGTATGTGATAGAGTTTCTAGAGTGTACAGGGCATGCTCCTACACTATTTCTAATAGAGAGAGACATGACACAAGGATTTATTAAGTGATTGATTTTGCCACTATGCCTAACATGAAAGCACTTGATAGTAGTTGGGTCTACTTTTCCCTAGGTGGTTAGTTATGTGAGGTTTATGGAGAATGCATTTATGGAGACTTATAGAGATGGGTATAGCAGATCCCATCATCAATGCAGTAGAGTACCACCTCGATCTGAGTTAGGCCTTCTCCTTAGGAGGGCTATACTTACCCTCGACCTACCAGACCTATAGCAGAAGCACCTCAAGTTCCAGGTGGTCCTTTGATAGCTTATGGTACCCACAGTAGATGGAGTTTATGACAGACTTCTCAGGGTGTGCCTTTTGAGCATCCAGGTTCTAGGGTTTATTCTATGCCAGCTAGGCCATCTTAGTGGGTTGTAATTAGTAGGAGGTATTATACCTGCAGTGAGTTGGGGTATTTGGCTAGGGATTTCCCTATAGTCACACCTCGTAAGCGACATGCTTGATAGGACAGCATTCGTAGGGCCTATGGACAATTAGTTAGATGTGGAAACCATTTCTCACAATTAGCGGTATAGGTGTTTAGTTCAAGGCTAGGCGCATTCCATCCCATGCCTCTTCGGGTCAAACAGAGGACAAGGCTCCAGGTATTAATTAGATTTGAGTAAATTTTATTTTTAGGACCTTTCTTGCTTGTAGTGCTTGGGTGTTGGGATCTTCATACCCATTGGTAATTGCTTGACTTATTAGATTTATCTTGCAATTCTTGTGATTACTTTACTTAGACTTATATGGGCGTGCTTACGTAGCCTAATTACTTGCCTATTGTTTGCTATGACAACTTTACTAGAAGCTATGTGTATGTGTTTAATCCTCTAGGTGATTTCTTTTAGTAGTGGATCATTTTAGTTTACTATTATGCTGCAGTAGTGGTAGAGTTATACCTTGTAGATGTTGAACTCAATTGATTGGTTTGGTGGATTTTTGTTTAGTCATTCTAGAGTTTTCTTTGGTTTGTCCCTTCCCCTTCCTAGTTTTCCCCCTAGTGTACTAAGCTGATGTAAGGTTTCTACAAAGAGAATGGTGTATTAGTAGTTATAGCTCTTGTGGTCTAGTGTAGGTCTCGTTCATTGATTCTTTCATTGTTCGATCTCTTACTTTTCGAATTGGCTGGGTTGTCTCTTCATAGTAAGTTTGATAGTCAAATTATTAGTTTAATTAGTGGTATAATGTGGTGTCAGATGGCTATGTTGAGTTGGGAAGGCTGGAAATGGAATTGTCTTTGTTTATTCTAAGCATGTCGATATTTTAGCTTGAAATGTTATGTAAAAAGAGGTTTTATTGGGTTCATGGAAATAGTGGTTTTCTTATACTTGTGACCGACCACCAATTAGTGAGAAGGGGTGATTTTGGGGTGAGAGCATGTATATTTATGAGTCGTGGTTTATCAGAAATGCCTTGGTGTGCCCTTGTGACTTATGGACTTTTAGGTGGTTAGTCAATACATCTCAGAAATTTCAATCATGGTGTTTTTTTACCCTACAATCAGGACTACCTTCAATCTCGGTGATTCCATGTTATGACTTGGTTCTAACGGTACACTACAATTGGTGTGTCAATGGTACAAAGAGTCAAATTGTTGATTTGGGTCTTGTGTTGTGTGTGCTTTGACTATTTTAGACTTTGGCTTCCATGGGCGAATGGAATTTCTCTTAGAAAACTCAACCTTAGGATGGGGTCAAAGTAATTCATAGAATCATCTCTTGATTTATTGTTAAGGATGCGAGGTTGGTGTGTGTCATTGTAGTTAACTGGCATTGTTCCTTGTGGCGTTCCTTGCAGTGGTCTATTTTTATTATGGTTACTCTTTAAAAGGGGTTTATATGGTTGTATATTACCTTCCAGCTCAGTTACTCTTGTATTAGGGTGGTTGGCTCTAATTTGCACTTGTGGTCCGATACATGGACTCATGGTAGTAGTTTCAATTACTTTTTGGTTAGATTCTCATATTAATTTAGTTTTTAGAAGTCCCGTTGATAGCAGAGAGACATTGGAGTTGGTCTTAATGCAGTATTCTTTCCACCAGTAGACTTGGTTGTCCCTTGGAGTAGCCTCTTCAATTTTGAAGATAGATTTCAAACTCAGGTTAATGCGAGTCATTGGGTTAAAACTTTATGTTTGTGCCTTGGTCTTAGTTACTTACCTTTAGTTCTTGCCACTCTTCAAAGTTCAGGTAGTGTTTACATTTCCCTCGTAGTTATTTGGGTTATGTTTAGATGGTGCTAGGAGTTGTTATACGGTTTAGGATGGGTAGTATACCCATGATGACTACAAGTCTTGAGTTTGGAGTATTAAGCAAAGAATTCGACTTAGGAGTTATTTAGAATCTTCTCTTGTCTGTTAGTCGCCTAATTCTGAGGTATCTATGTGATTTTGGTTTACCTCGGATTAGTCTATTGCACTCAGTTGAGTTTGTTCTTGTTGGGTGGAAGTCCATATCAAAAGAGAAGAATTGGAAGTTGGATTGAGTTATTGATGACAAGAAGTGAATTTGGGAGTTTTCTCTTAACCTGAGTTCTGGGTTGGCGTTGCCCGACCCGAGAGCGTATTTGTAAGTCTAGAGGAGATTGCGGGCATATCTTTCTAATCTTTTCATGCCCTTGGGTCCTTTTATACCCTTTGACTTTGGAGGATGAATTGTAATGATCCTCAAGGTCATTTTTGTCTTTTATGATCTTTTCAGTGTTTAGATCTTTCTTGTAGTGACTCCAAGCCATTTATGACTTGGTGGCACTGACAGTTCGGTCACTTGGTCGTTCATTTAGTTTTATGCCCATTTCTCTATTTTTGAGCTATTGAAGTTTGAATGGTTGACTCCGATCATAACTTTAAGTAAATGACCTCAGAATAAAATTCTGACAGTTCCATCAACTTTGAAATAGCCAAATTAGGCTAGTAGCATGGTCGACATAAGTATTGAGGCAATTGGTATGAGTTTGGGGTGATTTGGTTCTTTTGCCTTTAAAATTTAGCCTTTAGTTGTCTTTAGTCAACATTCTTGGTAAATGTGCTCGGATTGAGATTTTGTAAGTAAAGTTAGCTCCGAAATATTGAATTTGGTCTAGAACGACCTTTCGTGTGGTTCCCAAGGCTTTCAATCTCATTTTGAGCCTTCTTATAAAATTGGCAAAAACTTTTCTTGGGTATGGGACCCATATTTTGTGGAGACTACCTCAGATGGGAATTTCAACTTTACCATTGAGTCTGGAATATCAAATTTGTTGGGTATCATATATCATTTGTACAAGGTTTTGAACTAAAAGTTTAGCTGGTGCAGCCCTTTCTGGTGCACCTCTGATTTGGTCTCCGCGTTCATAGACTTGGTCCCTGCATTTACAGAGGTTAGGGAATTTTCCCTCCGCATTCACACACCTAGTCCCCATATTCACAAAGAAGAGGGAGCCTTCCCTCCGCATTCACGGACTTGGTCCCCGCGCTCACGGAGGTTTTCTGGATGGTATTCTTATTAAGACCAACAGCTATTCCAACCCCAACCCCAATATTCATTCTTCGATTTTAGGAGCTAGGAAACTCCAATTTGGGCCATTCCAATTGTATTTGATCGATGAAGTCGTGGGTACGTGTTGGTATGTTCAGAGAAGCATGCAAGGTGTCAGTTTGAGGTAATTTCTGCCCCAAAGAGTTTGCCCTAGCTTAGTTTAAGATTTAGTGGTGATTTATTATGTTGGGCTATTTTATCTCATTTTGTGCGATAATTTGTGCCCCATTTTGGTATAAAAGCTCAATAATGCATTTAGAACCTTCTCATAGAGTCATTTTTTGGAATTTCCATCATGGGTCCCACAATCCCATTTTGACCAATTTTAGGTCCATCTCTAAAAAATATGATTTTAGTCTCAAAATGTCTGTATTAACGAGGTGATCAACATTTTGATATCATGGAGGTATTTTGAATTGTTTTTGGAGAGAACATCTACCTGGAAGTGGTCTTGGAGTGTGCATGTTCGACTTTGAGGTAGGCTGCGGTCTCCTTCCTTTTGATTGAATTTTATGAGGTAGTGTTTAGTATAAATTACTTGTGGTTTGGACTATATGTGATGGGTTAGGTTCGATTTCTGGTTTATCATTTCCTTGTCTTGATATGAGCCTTAGGCTGGGTTTCCTTTATAAGATGTCCAGTGTAGTTGGTAATATTGTTGATTGTGCCTTAGTTTGTCCTTGATTTGAATACTTTAGGTGGCTTGTTCGATGTTTATGATAGTTGGCGGATTTGTGTCTTAGACTTGAGTTTGGGGTGACCTTTCGTTGATGTAGCCGTTGTTGGCGAGAGTTTCTAAGACTTAGTGTTCTTCTCTATTGTAGCACCTAGTTTGGAGCCTTTGATTAGTGGTTTTCACCTAGTTAGGTTTGTGAATTACTATTGGGCCCCATTCCTAGATTTAGAGCTAGAATCCTCTATGAGTTCTTTTTGCCATTTGGATGGGCTAACTGTGTTTGTATTCCCAAGGTTGTATTCCTAATTGGATTGGGGGGTTTTGATTGACTAGCCGAGAACTTGTTTCCTCATATCCTCCTCCTTGTTACCCAGTCTTACGACCCAAACTAGGGCCAAGTCGTGATACAAGGATTCGAATTATGAGGGATCCCAACCAAGCCATATTAGCATATGTTACATTCATAAGGTAAAGAACATAGTAGTTAACCAAAAGTAACAACTCAAGCGAATGGGTCTAAGGGATAGAAAACTCAATCAATGTTCAACCGATCTACATCACAATAGCGTCTAAACATGCCTCTAGTCTAGTCTTTGATGAGGGCTTAGGACGAGCTCCTAGTTTACGCGAATATAAGGAAAATTCAAGTAAGCAAAAATGAAAGAAAGTCTTGTCCTTAATGGAATGAGGACTCACCAACTTCTTGGAGAAAACTAAGCACTCTAGCGATGAATCGGATTATGAATGTCCGCCCCTACATTATGAGACAATGTAGACAAAAAATATATTAGATCATAGAAGGTACTAAGTATGTGATATATGCATAAACAAGTAATAGGACGTGATCAATATGACATAGGATGCATGACCAACATAATGAACATAAGCAAAGCTTAAAAGCATTTGAAAACGTATGAAAACTTATAGTCAATGCATATCATAAAACTCATAGCTTAACTTTCAACTTGTGTGGGATAAGACCTTTAACCGACATCTTAAGACCATCTGAGCTATGCCATGGAATCCAATATAACCCACATTGAGAAAGGGGAGGCTACCTTGACAGGGTATACTCCTTTATGGTACTCAACTCCACTTAATTATGATATATGTGGATCCACTAGCTAAGACATGAAGTTAACCTATGTGGGAGTCATTGTTTGGGACTTTAGGTTGTTACTAGGATTCTCTTGGATAACTAACAGCATTATCGGACTGAACCCCACCTTGAAGTCCTCGCGGTGCTTAATTAATATCCCAACGGAACTCATTAAAATATGAACATAAAAATTATAGGGAAAGATAGTAACTACCTATCAATCCATCTTTATAAAGCATATTAAGAGTAGCTCATTAACTTTAGTTATTCGTAAGAATTACTAACTTTGGTGAGAATTGTCCTTCTCACCATCTTAAACATGATAAGTGAGAATTGTACTTATCACACCATAATAATTTTCTTTGATTATAATTGATAATCATCATAAATTTCATCTTTAAATCATAATCTCAACTTTAAATGATAGATATTTCCTTGAAATCCATTAAACTCAGAGTCAACTCATGAAAATCATCTTTAACTTCATTATTATAACTTAGAAATAGCTTTATGGATAGGTATTCATAATTCAACACAAAATCATACACTTCATGTGAAAACATTCTTAGAATAATCATTGATAACAATTCATAATGAAATTGAAATAGCCTAATGCAATTCATCAAAACTAGGGTTTATAAACCATTGAAAATCTGGAAAAAAAAAACTTGAGAAAACTTTGGGACACCATGGGTGAAAGGAACCCGTGAATCAATCCCCACATACCTTGATTTAAATAACTTAGAATTGAAGAAAAAACCTCGGTGAAATATGAAACCCTAGCTTGAAACTTAGAAAAAAATCCTTGAGAGAGTTTAGTTCTTGCCTTAGAAGATTTTAGAAGAATGATTTTAGAATGAGGGAATTTCAAAGGATCGGATAGATATAGGCTTGAACTTATCCATGATTATGTCTAGGTTCATTGAATTGAACTTGGATAATAATATAAATACCCTTTATTAAACATTCGAATTTGGACCTACGAATTGATTCTATGAGTCGTAGAAAAGATGATGAACTGTCAAGATGAGTCGTTCTGCAGGCTTGGGAAAACTCTGAAAAATCAAGCTTTTAAAGTTTGTAAATGAGTCATTTCTATGACTCGTGTTCATGATTATGAGTCTTAATATGACTTCGTCCCACAGGTTTCAAACCCTGCAAAGCAACAAACTTATTTGGTGGTTGGTTATGGCATGCATTACATTAGATCCTTGTTTTCTCATGAATGTAGTCGACCCCGATGTATGCATTGGTTCTTGGCATTGATTTAAGAAAAGTGGGTTGTAGCCTGAACTATTTTATATTAATTTTTAATGTGGTCGTACTACCTTTATTACTATTATTTTTAGTAGATTGTAGGCATCGAGGAAGCGCTCATTCTATGATATTGAATCGAGGCATCAAGGATGCGCTCATTTAATTATTTTGGTTTGGTCTGAGAGAGTTCCTGACCCTTTCTATACTAATTTGACTATTTATCTCTTGTCACCATGATAGAGCATATTTTAATAATCGGACATACAGATTGATGCATACATATATTGATATTAGACCTGGATCGAGACCAGACAAGTATATAGAGGCATTCTCGAGCCCCTCATGGCGATCCTAGAGAGACGCATGTTCCTTACTTCCTGGCCAAGAATGGAAGTCAGTGTATATATCTTGGTATGAGGACTTTGCATTGATGGTAATACTAGTTTTACTGCATGAATTTCAATCATATATGCATTTCCTATAACCAGCATAGATGTTTGTACTTGTTGGTAATATAGGATGTTATGCGGGTTTACTTGTTTGTGAGTGAACATCCAGGGTATATAGGGGCTAGGGAGGTATTGTCTAAC
Organism: Solanum dulcamara; assembly: GCF_947179165.1. Classification (NCBI taxonomy): domain Eukaryota; kingdom Viridiplantae; phylum Streptophyta; class Magnoliopsida; order Solanales; family Solanaceae; genus Solanum; species Solanum dulcamara. The sequence goes on from NC_077243.1 coordinate 50,488,399, forward strand.
TATTTGTAAACTTGTAGGGGTATAAAAGGTGGTCTCTTGTTTGAAGGTATTTATTGCCCTTGTTCTTATTTATCTAATATTTTTTGCAGGAATTTAGTTGATATGATCCTTTAGTTCTTTATATGATATATGTGTTTACTTCTATTAGTGGGTTTTCACTTAGTTGTCCCCATTCGTAGTGTGTTATCGTATTTAGGTCTTGGGCTGGCGCCACCAGGTACATCGTTGGATTTCTTTCTTATTTTCTATCTTCTTTCTTTCTTATATCTGATGCTTCTTATTACAGGCTTCCATATTATTCTTATTAGTTACTTGTGATATATACTCCTTACTTATATGTTCTTTATACTTGCTTTATCTTTGGAGCTTAATCGGCTGATGCCTGCTGAGTACCACTTTTTGGTATCATACTATACTTTTGCACTATTGATTATAGTACGAGCTTTCCTTGCTGATTTTGATATAGTGCGGAGTAGCTCCTGGATTTTGGAGACTTGGGTGAGCTCTTGGCGTTCGATATTGCCTTTCTCTGTCTATTTCAGCTTGGACTAGTCTTTATTTTATATTCAGAGATAGTTGCACAATTATTGTATTGGTATAAACCTTGTACTTTCTTATTTGGTTTAGTAGCTCGACTACCGACTGATACCATCTATTGAGGGTTATCATGTTTTATTTATATTATTCATCTTTTCTTATTACTATTATTATTATTCATTTCTTTTCTTCTACTTGTGATGATCTATTGCCTATGGTTTTGGACTGTGGGGTAGGCTTACTTTCTGATGGGTTGATAGTAGATGCCATCATGAGTTAATAAATAGGGTTGTGACATCTACCCTCCCTATCAACTTTTCCTGTGAGTGGACAATGCTTTTGACTGACTGTCCGAGATTGGACAACACTTTGTTTTGGCATATGGCATTCTCTGATTGCCAATTGAGTGTTGCCTCTATGTTGCTTGATAGCATATGTTCTCCCATTGGCAGGATAACTTTCTTCTGTGGTATTTTTGGAGCAATTCTTAGGTTATCCTTTTCAAATGATTGTTATGAGGGAAATTCATATGTGTGATTAGAGCTTGCATGGGATAACATGAACATTTATGGTGCAGTATCTTTAAGGGAGGTTTTATTTGATGGAGTAGGTAACACTAGCTAATCTTGGGGTTTATATGAGTCAAAGAATTGATATTTCTCTTCTTCTGTTTTCCAATTGGCCTTTTGATAGAAGTATTCATTATAGTCTTCTTCATCGTCAGATTAGTCATTGACTACTTCAGTTTATTGACTCTCCGTGTAGTCACAGTCTATATCCCATGGGATATGCCCTGTAAAAGGACATTTGTACCAGTGTACTTTATGACCTTCTTGATTGAATTATTATATCCAATCACTGTCATTTTCGCAAAACTCGGATATGTCTTTTGGGTCAAAAATCTTCTCCTCGGCAAATTTATTGAAGGCTTTGTACAAGTATATAGAAAAGGCAGTTTTATGAAATATTTTTAGGTGAGTGTGGTCGAAGCTTACAAAGACTGTATTATAGGACTTTTTGGTAAATATAGGCTCAATTAACTGGAGAGGTTGAGGCTAGTCTCTTAACTTCTCATAGTGTGTGACCCATAAATAGGGGAGAACTTTGACATGTTCTTCTCTAGATATTTGCCTCAGGATCTGGGTGCAATTTGTAGTGTCGTTGATGGCATCTACATTCAGGAACAAAACATCTTGGCCACCTAGAAAAGATAGGTCCATGGCATGGTTCTGGACTCTCCAAGGTAGCTGATAGTAAAGGTTGTCTATATAAAATATTTAGATTGTGGAGCTCCAAGGATTTGGACCAGTATATTCAATGCCTCCATCAGGTATGGATAATTTAGAGACATGTTAAAGTTGGGGAATATCATAACAAAGACAGCCCCAATGTTGAGGGTGATTTCTGATATACCTAAGTTCACATGTTGGTACCCATTGTATCGGGTATCTAGAAGGGAAAGACCCACCATATCTAGCTAGACATTTCTTCCATGATACGCCAACGCAACACTGAAAGCACCAAAATGGATATGGGTGTAACCCAGGCTTTTCCACTGATGTGGAAATTCCTCTGGCATCTATAGGGTGATGAACTATTCTTTTTGATTTGTAAGAATAGGGTGCTGGGAAAGTTTTGATGCAACAACATATTCTATAGTTCCTATTGGCTTTTGTCATACCATGGAGCGAATTTTCAACCAAGGATTACAGGACCTTTTTACAAAGGCTAAATTTGGATTTTAGGGAGGTAGCTATGTGGAAGATATAATATTATCCAAAGGTAACACATCTACTTTGTAAAGGTAGTCGTATTTACATGAAAAGTTGTACAATCTATTGTATGGTTTATGGAGAGCCTCAAATGCCCATGTTATGTCGAAAAAAGTTGTACTATCTATCTACGATTTATGGAGAAAGTAATTAGAAAAGCTACTGTGGTTGGAATTTCATGAAGTTATGATAGCATGTCACCTGTATGGATGTGACCGCCTATTAACCTTGTTATAGTTATGTTCTTTCTGGTCTTTCATGGCATATGGTTCCTAACAGCCTACGTTAACCCGAAAGCTATTGGGATCTCAATCTTGCGAGTTTGCCCATGTGTCTTCCCGTGCCCTTGCTCACTTCCCCTATTGGTATCACAGTCAGACTATCCTCTCCAGAAGGAGGATCAAGGTTTCGCATAAGGTATCAGAGCCACACTATCCTCTATCCATAGTCTTTCATAAATAGTTATAGTTTCTTTCTTTAGAACTTTGAAAAACAAGACGTTTCTATTTGTGTATTTCCTTAGTTTTTTAGAACAAATATCTCTGAGTTTTTATTGTCCCAAAAGAACAAAAATATATCTGTGTTAGATTCTTTACCATCTTCCAATTCCAGTCTTTACCTTCTTCCTCCAATTCCTATAAACCTGTGTCTCTTCCATCTGCGTCTAGTCTATGTAAATCTTTAGAAAAAGAAAATATGTCTCCTACTCTGAGTAAAACGTTGTCATGTAAATATGACTACCTTTACAAAGTAGATGTTTTACCTCCAGAAAATAAAATATTTTCTACATATCTACCTCTCCTAAACCTATATTTGGCCTTTGTAAAAAAGTCCTATAATCCAAGGTCGCAAATCAGCTTCTTGGTCCAACATAACCCAAAAGGATTCTAAGAATATGTTACAACATCAAAACTTGACCAGCACCCTATTCTTGCAAATCAAGAAGAATAGTTCATCCCCCTACAGATGCCAGAAGACTTTCCATGTCAGTAGAAAAGCCTGGGTTATACCCATATCCATTTTGGTGTTGCCACAGTTGCATCGATGTATCATGGAAGAAAAGTCTAGACCATTGTGGCATATCTTTCCCTTCTCGATACAAGATATAACAAGTACCAATAATTGAACTTGGGTACGTATAAAATCACCCTCAACGTTGGGACTTTATTGGTCACGATATTTCCCAACTTCAACATAACCCTACATGATCCATATTTGATGGATGCGTTGAAGATACATGTCCAAATTCTTGAATTTCCAGAAGCTAGAGATGCTATATAGGAAACTCTTCACTATCATCTAGCTTAGAGAGTCTAGAACCATGCCATGAACCTATCTCTTCCGGGTGGCCAAGATGTTTTGTTCCTAAAGGTAGATGCCATAAACAGAACCAATAGTGCACCCAGATCCCGAGGTAAATATCTAGAGAAGAACTTGTAAAAGTTCTCCCTGATTTATGGATCACAAACTATGAGAAGTTGAGAGACCATCCTCAACCACTCAAGTCCATTGAGCCTATATTTACCACAAAGTCCGAAAATATAGTCGCTATAAGCTTCGGTCACTCTCACCTCAAAAGCCTCCACAAAATTCCTTCTCAACATACATGTACCAACCCTTCGATAAATTTACAGAGGAGGAGCCTTTTGACCCAAAATACATATTAGCATTGTCACGACCCAAGCCTAGGGCCTAAACGTGACATGGCGAATGAGGAACCCGAAAGTACCTCAAACAAGCCTCTTAGCATTCTTTTAGCCATTCATAGGTAATGATGATAAATAAAAAAGCGGAAATCATAATAGTAAATCTTCAACTTACATATGTCCAACAATACCTCTAACTATTAGATTAAACAGGGCTAAGACAAGTCCATAGCTCACCCTCAATCATAATAGAAGAAAAGCCATAGTAAAATATCTTAACATATCATAAGCTAGAAAGATAAAAGAGTATTGTTCTCGGAACATGGGAACTCACCAAAAGTAGTCTTCAACGAAATCTCAACTAGCCACGTGGAGAAGAACGAGGAGGAGCATTGATTCCTACATGATGATATCATGTAGGCAAAAGAGTATGCGTTAGTACTTTGAATATACTAAGTATGTAAGGATGCATGAACATTGAGGAAATATTATAACATTTATGTAATATGAAACATAATGTAATGCATGCATAATAAATCATATAGAAATCCTTTAAAACATTCATTTTGTGGGAAAATAACCATAACCAACATTTAAGACCATGCAAGCTATTACATGGAATCCAACATAACCCCCTACGTTGGCCGGGGAGACCACTTGCCAAGTAGAACTCCGTCGACTTCATTCATTTCTTTAACTTTAACTTTAAGGGCTATTTATGGATCCATTAGTCTAATCCTACAAGGGCTCCTATATTGGCACATAGTTAATGAGACAAGGGGTTGCTACTAGGATTCCCTTACCGAATCCCACCTCAATGCCTCATTCGGTGCTAATTCAATCCCACAGAATAGTTTAATACTTCAAAATATTCATAGCATATAACTTGAGAATTCAAACATCATATTCGGTAGAATAGCTCATTAAAACATTTGATACTTCAAATATGCAAGAATTGTCCTTATTGCATAAAGAATCCATCATTCATATCATTTCATCATTCTTTCAATTCATAAGACTCTCTTTTGATCATAGATATTACTTTCATAAACATTCATTTTGAGTCAAAGATTTCAAGTCAAACTTTTATTAAAAATATAGTAAAACTAGGTGGGTTCAAATTACTTCAACTTGTAAATATGTATGTAAATAAATATACATAAATACTTTGAAATCCATTAATTAAAAATCATGCTTTAAACAACCCACCATTAATTTCAAGAACCTTTAAAGAGATAAATAGAGAAATTTCTTGTAAACCATCAATTCATACATATGAAATAATGTAGCATCAAAATAGAACAATAATCATTAGTTTAATCATGATTCATGCTATTAAGAATAAATAAGAATTACCCATAAAAATATTTTACTTGAAATCAAGAGGTTTAATTGAAAGTGTTTTTAGACTACATGGGTAGAAGAACCCTTGGATAAACACCCTCATAACTTAGAGTAAAGCTTAAAGAAAATAAACATAGTTTATCATATAATTAAAATACTTTAGATATGAGAGTGGACGGAATACTCTCATTGAAGCCTTACATACCTAGAATCTGAAGCTTTAGTCGGAAACCGAAAGACTTAATGAACACTCTTGAGTCCTAGCTTTTCTCCTCGCCGGAATATTTTGTGTACTACCCGGAGTATATGAATTACCGAAATAGTATTTCTTCACTACTAAGAACTAAAACTATATTTGAGAATGTGTAAAGAAGTGTATAGAGAGAAGATTTGCTTGAGAAAGCTTGATGAATAAAATGAGGAAATAAGGTGGGTATTTATAGGTGGGAAAGAGGGACCTAACAATAAATAAAATAATTATAAAGAAAAATCTAAAAATTTAATAGAAAATTATGATGTCATGGATGATGTTAATTGGAGGACAATTTATTTCATGAGTGATGTCAAATGTATCTAGATCTATCCATGGTAGGTGAAATGAGTTATCTTTGACAGAATACTCCTTTTCAGAGCTGCTTTTGAACAAGATAAATTCATTATTAGGATTTGGTGTCTCATAAAAATTGTAGATATAGAAGTCTAGTTTTATGTCGTTCAATAATAAACCAATTTGGAGCATCCTACAAGGAGATATGAATTTTATTCTACAAATACTCCATTTCATCATAGCACACTATCTTACAATAATTAATTTATTTGACCTACTTAACCTCTGAAACTTAAATTATGGTCTTCACAAAAGTTGTAGGTAATGATCTTGCAGTTATTCAGAAATTTGAATCACCTAATTTGGATAAAACTATAATAAGTTATAACTAAACTACAGAGGCTGTATCATTTTTAGGCGAGAATTGAAACATTGTATACAACGTTTTTAGGGGATGTTACATTATCTCCCCCTTGGGAACATTCGTCCTCGAATGAGGAAAAACTTAGCTTGAGTAGAGTAGAGTATAAACGAACAACCCATCATTAATACAATAGTGTAATTTAAAACATCATTTAAAACATAGTTCATAATTTTGCAAGCATATGACAAGAAAAGTTGAGATGTAAAGATTTCAAGTAATTGAGCAAGAACAACTTAATACCTTAGGTTTGGGTAGAGGGGAAAAGATGAGGGTATCTCTTAATCATATCCACTTTCGCTTCCCAAGTTGCACTTTCTATTTGTTGATTCCTCCAAAGGACTTTAACAGGTGCAACTTCTTTGTTCCTCAATCTCTTAACTTGCCCATCCAAAATTTCAACAGAAACTTCTTCATAGGTCAAGTTTTCTTCAATTTTCACTACTCCCATAGGTACAATGGAACTAGGATCACCCACACATTTTTTCAATATAGACAAGTAAAACACCGGATGAACCATGGTTATTTTCAATGGTAATTCCAACTCATATGCAACCTTACCAACACGTCTCACGATTCTATAAGGCCCTACATACCTAGGGCTCAATTTCCCTTTCTTACCAAATCCCTTCTTCTAGTGTCAGAATAGGACTTTTGACGACTTTGAGCCATCTTCAACCTTTGTCCAATGATCTTCACCTTCTCTAAAGCATCAAGTACTAAATTGGGGCCCAACAAGGTCATCTCGCCTACTTCGAACCAACCAACCGGTGATCTACATCATCTCCCATACAAAGCCTCAAACGGCGCCATCTCAATACTTGAGTGGTAACTATTATTATAGGCAAACTCGATGAGTGGTAGATGATCATCCCAATTTCCTTTAAACTCCAACACACAAGCCCTTAACATATCATCTAGTGTTTGAATCGTCCTTTCGGCTTGCCATCCATTTGATGATGGAATGTTGTGCTCAACTTTACCTTAGTACGGAGGCCTTTTTGAAATGATCTCCAGAAGTGAGAAGTGAATTGGGTACCATGATCCGAAATAATGGATAATAACACACCATGCAACCTCACCAACTCCCAAATATACAACTTGGCATAGTCTTCGTCACTATAGGAAGTCTTAACCGGTAGGAAGTGAGCTGACTTAGTCATTCTATTAATAATTACCCAAATCGAGTCACGACGCTTCCGGGTATGAGGCAAACCTACTACAAAATCCATATTCACATCTTCCCACTTCCAAGTTGGGATTTCAATGTGTTGGGCTAGGCCACCCGGCCTTTGATGTTCGGCCTTCACTTGTTGGCAATTCGTATATTTGGACACAAACCTTGCTATCTCCTTCTTCATGCCACCCCACCAATACAACTCTTTTAAGTCTTGGTATATTTTCATTGAACCGGGATGAATGGAGTATGTAGAATTATGAGCCTTTATCAAGATCAACCTCCTTAGGCCATCAACATCTAGAACACATATCCGACCTTGGTAGTATAGCACCCCATCTCCACCTTAGGAAAAGACCTCTATATTCTTTTCCTTTACCAACTTATTTAACTCGATAAACTTCAGGTCAAGATCTTGCTTTGATTTAACATCCATCACCAAAGAGGATTCAGACCTATTTTGAACAACCATACCACCATCATTAGTTACACACAACTTCACCCCTAATCTAGCCAACCGATGAACATCTTTCACCAACTCCCTCTTTCTTTCATGAACATGGGCCATACTCCCCATAGACACTCTACTAAGTGCATCAGCAACCACATTGGCTTTACCCAGATGATAGTGCACACTCATGTCATAGTCCTTAAGGAGTTCTAGCCACCTTCTTTGCCTTAGATTAAGGTCCTTTTGGGTGAACACATATTGAAGACTTTTATTATCAGTAAACACATCCACATGCACCCCATAGAGGTAATTCCTCCAAATCTTTAGAGCAAAAACAACGGCCGCCAATTCAAGGTCATGGGTAGGGTAGTTACGCTCATGCACCTTTAATTGCCTAGAAGCATAGGCTATGACCTTGCCGTTTTGCATTAAGACACAACCTAAACCAATCTTTGAAGCATCACAATAAACTACAAACCCTTCTAATTATTCTGGAGAGTCAAAATAGGAGCAGAGGTAAGTCGATCCTTTAAGGTCTGGAAATTCTTCTCACACTCATCTGTCCATATTAATTTGGATTTATTTTGGGTCAATTTTGTCATAGGAGATGATATGGAAGAAAAACCTTTGATGAACCTTCTATAGTACCCGTCTAGACCTAAGAAGCTCCTAATGTCTGAAGGAGATAATGGTCTAGGCCAATTTTTAACTGCCTCTATTTTCTTAGGATCAACCTTGATCCCATCACCGGACATTACGTGACTAAGAAATGCCACCTCCTTTAACCAAAATTCACACTTATTAAATTTTGCAAATAATTGCCTATCCCTCAATATTTGAAGCACAACTCTCAAGTGATTTTTATGTTTTTCCTCACTCCAAGAGTAAATCAAAATATCATCAATGAAGACCACCACAAAGGTATCAAGGAAAGGTTTGAACACCCTATTCATCAGGTCCATGAACACCATCGGTGCATTCGTCAACCCAAAACTCATCACCACAAACTCAAAGTGACCATACCTTGTTCGAAAGGCCATTTTGGGAATGTCACACTCCCTCACTCATAATTGGTGATAGCCAGACCGAAGGTCGATCTTGGAGAAGTGACTTGCCCCTTGCAGTTGATCAAACAAGTCATCTACTCTAAGGAGTGGGTACTTGTTCTTAATGGTCATCTTATTTAATTGCCAGTATTCTATGCATATTCGAAGCGACCTATCCTTCTTTCTCACAAATAACACAGGAGCACCCCATGGCAAAATACTTGGTCTTATGAACCCCTTCTCTAATAAGTCTTTTAATTATTCCTTCAACTCTTTCAATTCTGCTGAGGCCATACAGTAAGGAGAAATAGAGATAGGTTGGGTATCGGGGAGGAGATCGATACCAAAATCAACTTCCCTTTTGGGAGGGACACTGGGAAGGTCATCGGGAAAGACATCAGGGAATTCATTGACTATAGGAACTGACTCAAAAGGAGGAATTTTGGAGTTGACATCTCTAACCCTCACAATATGGTAAATATAACCCTTAGAAATCATTTTACGGGCCTTAAGATAAGAAATAAACTTACCCTTCACCACCGAATCACGACCCTCCCATTTAATAATAGGCTCATTTGGAAATTGTAACTTGACTCGGTGAGTCCTACAATCTATGGAAGCATAAGATGGATGTAACCAATCCATCCCAAGAATGATATCGAAATCTATCATGTCAAGTTTAACGAGATCACAAGGAATAACTTTGTGCAAGACAGACACAAGGAAACCCCTATAGACCTTTCTAGCAATAACTGACTCACTAATGGGGGTAGACACCAAATAGGGCTCTAATAATATTTTAGGTAAAACATCAAATCTATTAGCAAGGAATGGAGTAACAAAAGATAAATTTGCACCCGGATCTAATAGTTCATACACATCAAAAGAAAAGACCTTTAACATACCGATAATGACATTGGGTGAATCCTTAACCTCTTGTCTCCCATACAAGGCATAAAAGCGGTTGGTGCATTGGACACCTCTTTGGACTTGTTGACCAAGAGCAATTTGTCCTTGAGTCCTACCATCACCATCTCTACAATCCTTAGCATGGTGGCCCAGCTTGCCACACTTAAAGCATGCATTGGAGCTAGCTAAGCATTCTCCTTTGGGAGTCCTTCCACACTTCTTGCAAGCGGGGAAAGTTTGAGTAGCAACATTCTCTCTTGGAATCATTGGTTTACCACTCTTGTCCTTATTGAACTTTGAAGGAGGAGTATTGGTGGAACCTTGTCCCACAAATCGTTGCCCACCTTGGCCTTTGCCATTGTTACCATAATCGAACCTTTGAGGGTTAAACCCTCCACCATCCACTCTAGGCTTTTTGAACCCCCTTGATCTCTCTCTAAGCTTCTCTTCTTCAATTTGTTCCGCATAAGTCATTAACCTAAAGATATCCATATCCTTGACCAACATGGCCGTTTTGCACTCCTTGGACACCAAGCTTGAGATACCAGAAATAAACTTGCTCATCCTAGCTCTTGGATCGGATACCATAAAGGGAGCATACTTGGACAACTTAGTAAATTTGAGAGCATACTCCCTCACGCTCATACTCCCTTGACAGAGGTTGATGAACTCTTGGATTTTGGCCTCCCTTAACTCTAATGGGAAGAAGCGGTCTAGCAAGGCACCTTTGAACTCTTCCCATCCTATCGACCCTATTTCTTTATCCCTTTCAACAACCCATTGTTCATACCATACTCGAGCCACACCTTTAAGTTGATAGGCCACTAGCTCGGCCTTCTCATTTGGTGGCACACCCATGATAGCCACAATCCGATACACCTTATTAATGAACTCCATAGGGTCCTCATCTAGTTTAGAACCATCGAACTAGGGCGGATTCATCCTTTGGAAATCCTGAATCCTAGAGGCTGGATTTTGCATTTAGGGAGGAGAAACACCTAGATTCCCTTGGTTAGCTACGACTTGAGCTAACAAAGTAATAGCACTACAAAACTCATCATGGGTTACCCCGTCCTCATGATGTTGGGCATTAGGAATCAGAGGAGTTTGGTCCTCATCATCAACCCTTGCTCTTCGAGGTGCTCTTCCTCTAGTCATTATCTAGAGAACACAAAATAGGTCGTTAGTTAAAGGAAAGATTAGAACACTCTAAGGCAGGACATGAATTTGAAAGAAGTGAAAACTTTCCTAAATGCCTCATAGTCTCCTCTTCATAATTGTGGCGCGCTTCACAACCATGAACAAGACCCTATTCGACGCAGTATATTGGACTTCCAAGAAACATTCAAAACCTCGGGCTCTAATACCAAGTTTGTCATGACCCAAACCTAGGGCCTAGACATGACATGGCGAATAAGGAACCCGAAAGTACCTCAAACAAGCCTCTTAGCATTCTTTTAGCCTTTCATAGGTAATGATGATAAATAAACAAGCGGAAATTATAATAGTAAATCTTTCACTTACATATGTCCAACAATACCTCTAACTATTAGATTTAACAGGGCTAAGACAAGTCCCTATCTCACTCTCAATCATAATAGAAGAAATGTCATAGTAAAATACCTTAAAATATCATAAGCTAGAAAGATAAAGGAGTATTGTTCCCGGAACATGGGAACTCACCAAAAGTAGTCTTCAACGAAATCTCAACTAGCCACGTGAAGTAAAACGAGGAGGAGCACTGATCCCTACATGGTGATATCATGTAGGCAAAAGAGTATGTGTTAGTACTTTGAATGTACTAAGTATGTAAGGATGCATGAACATTGAGGAAACGTTATAACATTTATGTAATATGAAACATAATGTAATGCATGCATAATAAATCATATAGATATCCTTTAAAATATTCATTTTGTGGGAAAATAACCATAACCGACATTTAAGACCATGCGGGCTATAACATGGAATCCAACATAACCCCCTACGTTGGCCGGGGAGACTACTTGTCAGGTAGAACTCCGTCAACTTCATTCATTTCTTTAACTTTAACTTTAAGGGCTATTTATGGATCCATTAGCCTAAGCCTATAAGGGCTCCTATGTTGGCACATAGTTAATGAGACAAGGGGTTGCTACTAGGATTCCCTTACCGAATTCCACCTCAATGCCTCATTCGGTGCTAAGTCAATCCCACAGAATAGTTTAATACTTCAAAATATTCATAGCATATAACTTGAGAATTCAAACATCATATTCGGTAGAATAGCTCATTAAAACATTCGATAATTCAAATATGCAAGAATTGTCCTTATTGCATAAAGAATTCATCATTCATATCATTTCATCATTCTTTAATTTCATAAGACTCTCTTTTGATCATAGATATTGCTTTCATAAACATTCATTTGGAGTCAAAGCTTTCAAGTCAAACTTTTATTAAAAACATAGTAAAACTAGGTGGGTTCAAATCACTTCAACTTGCAAATATGTATGTAAATAAATATACATAGATACTTTGAAATCTATTAATTAAAAATCATGCTTTAAACAACCCACCATTAATTTCAAGAACCTTTAAAGAGATAAATAGAGAAATTTCTTGTAAACCATCAATTCATACATATGAAATAATGTTGCATCAAAATAGACCAATTATCATTAGTTTAACCATGATTCATGCTATTAAGAATAAATAAGAATTACCCATAAAAAATATTACTTGAAATCAAGAGGTTTGATTGAAAGAATTTTTAGACTACATGGGTGGAAGAACCCATGGATAAACACCCACATAACTTAGAGTAAAGCTTGAAGAAAATAAACATAGTTTATCATATAATTAAAATACTTTAGACATGAGAGTGGAAGGAATACTCTCATTGAAGCCTTAGATACCTAGAATCCGAAGCTTTAGTCGAAACCGAATGACTTAATGAACACTCTTGAGTCCTAGGTTTTCTCCTCGCCAGAATATTTTGTGTACTACCCGGAGTATATGAATCACCGAAATAGTATTTCTTCACTACTAAGAACTAAAATTATATTTGAGAATGTGTAAAGAAGTGTATTGAGAGAAGATTTGCTTGAGAAAGCTTGATGAATAAAATGAGGAAATAAGGTGGCTATTTATAGGTGGGAAATAGGGACCTAACAATAAATAAAATAATTATTAAAAAAAATCTGAAAATTTAATGGAAAATTATGATGTCATGGATGATGTTAATTGAAGGACAATTTATGTCATGAGTGATGTCAAATGTATCTAGATCTTTCTATGGTAGGTAAAATGAGTTATCTTTGACAGAATACTCCTTTTCGGAGCTGCTTTTGAACATGATAAATTCATTATTAGGATTTGGCGTTTTTATAAGAATTATAGATATAGAAGTCTAGTTTTATGTCGTTCAAGAATCAACTAATTTGGAGCATCCTACAATGAGATATGAATTTTATTCTACAAATACTCCATTTCGTCACTGCACACTATCTTACAATAATTAATTTATTTGACCTACTTAACCTCTGAAACTTAAATTATGGTCTTCACAAAAGTTGTAGATAATGATCTTATGGTTACTTATAAATTTGAATCACCCAATTTGGACAATACTATAAAATGTTATGACCAAAATACAGAGGCTGTATTATTTTTAGGCGAGAATTGAAACATCGTATACAACGTTTTTAGGGGATGTTACAGGCATTTTTTGGGAATGACCGTGATTGGATACAATAATTCAATCATGCAGGTCTTTACATATATTGGGACAAATGTCTTTTTATAGAGAGCATTCCATGGGATATATATTGTGACTGAACGGAGTGTCAACAAGATGAAGTAGAGTATGCTGAATACTTCTACCAAAGAGCCTATTTGAAATTAAATGAGGATAAATATCAATTCCTTGTCTCATATAAACCCCAAGATTTTCTAATTTTACCTCCTCCATCAAATAAAACCTCCCTTAAAGAGCCTAAACTACAAATATTCCTGTTATCCCATGCAAGCTCCAGACACACATATGATTTTTCCTCATACCAATCATTCAAAAAGGATAACCTGATGCATGCTCTAATAATACAATAAAAGAAAGTTAACTTGGCAATGGGATAGCATATGCCAGCAAGAAACATAGAAGCAACACTCAATTAGAAATCAAAGAATACCATGAACCAAAACAAAGTATTATCTAGTCTCAGACAGTCCATCAAAATCATAGTCCACTCAAAGAGCAAGTTGATGGACAAGGTAGATGCGATGGACAAAAAAAGAGACCAAATGTCCACTCAACATGCCGGACTTATCAGAGCACTAAAACAAAGGATGCAAACTATGCAATTCGATATATGTCCATCAGGAATGTCACTTTGCTACTTCTTTGAACAATAACGAAGTGAAATAGCCTCCATCAAAGAGAAAATCTAGTTACTAAAATATGGTAGCCCCAACCCACGGAGAACCCAAAGCTCTCTCCAAAGGTCTACCCTATTTCCTATGTGTTCCCAGCCATACTCCCCACTAAGGTCAAACAATCCTATCTCTGATTTCTTCTTTAGTGTGTATGAGTCTATTCTCCCAAAAGAAGAAAATTTTAGCATAGCCAAGCTCATGTGGGAAAGAAAGGATGCCTTGGCTGCTCAGAAGTAGGCTGAAGAAACACAGCAGAAATCCAAACAAAAGAAAGTTGCGTACCCTAGAACCATGATGATCTAAAAATACAATACCCTAGATGATGACCTTATCTTCTCAGATTTAAGTCCAATCATTGATGGTTAACGATCCCACAATAGGAGAAATCATATGAAGTCAAAGAATGGGATGCCCTACTAAAGGCCACAAATGATGACGAAGACTGGTTCTTCATAGATCATGGTTTCTTTTAAATCGACTCGGTCATATCTGATATAGTCGTTCCAGAATTTTACTCACTAAATAACAATAGTCCAACTGATGATTATCTCAATGCAATTGATGAATACCTTAGATGCAATAAACTTCTTGATGACATCAATCTAGAGCATGAACCTGAGAATAATTATCCCTCCTATGGAGATATCAAAGATAGTGAAGATTCTTATAATGATTCCCAAGAATATGTGGAAGATTACCAGGAATATTTTGAAGAAATTGTTCAATCCTCACTATAATCAGACGAGGAGGACTATCCCCCTATATTTATGAACCAACATCAAGAACCACAAGTCTCCAAAGTTGATGACGATCAGGATGGCATGATAGATGATCCATTCTATAAAGGAGACAAGAACCAATGACAACAACACCGAGACATGTTGGGACTCGATTCTATACTCTTACTCTCGACAATGTCACCGTCTTAGCATAGCCCCAAAAAATCTAAGATTTCTACACTTGGATGGTTATCATAAACCTAGTCAAGTGCGAGAAGTACATGATCCTATCAGAATTCACTTCAAGGTTCTCTTCCATTCTTAGAGATTGGTCTAATGCACTAGAGAGCGTGGATAGGAACTTCTTTCTAACAGCCCAAGATATCACTGCCAACTTGAACATCATTTAAGAAGTCTTTTATAGAGATACCGATCAATGACTAGAAAAGCTGCAAAGGTAGCTCTTCGAAATCAAGTGCATATCTTTTGATAAAAATATCATTGATATCCATTTCCAAAAGATGGAGAGAATTTTCTTTGAGCTAGGTTGAGACCCTAGTTTGAAGCAGGCCTTTGTGTCATCACTACCAAAGATGTTAGCAGGACATGCAACAATAATCATCAAGGACAAGTTCAAATCAATAACTGTCCCCGATTTTGGCTACATAAGGCAGGCTATTTTTCAAGCCCTGGATAGAATTTGCATGGAGATTTGTCCTAAAATAGATCATCTAAAACAATCCATCGCTTCATAAAGTATGTAGTTGAATGAATTAGTCACCAAATTTGATTGCCCTTGCTCAAGCCTTCAGGCAAGGCAGAAGAGTTACAAGTTATACATAAGATTCAAGCAACCTAGGCCATTGGGTGATAGATTCAGGATGAACAGGCGCACTAGGCATTTCAGTAGAAAAAGTATAGGAAACTACAGGAAAAATGATTATTGCTTCATTTGCAACAAACCTGGACACTTTAGAAGGAGTTTCCCCTAATCCAAGAGGTCCATCAAGTCCCTCCATCTCTATGATAAAATAGCAGACCATATCGATATCTCTCTCAGCTGAGATGATGATCTTGAATCGATCTTCTCCTTAGAGAACAAACCAACAGGCAAAACTCTCTTCTCCTAAGATGACTACAAGAATGCAGGTGAGGTGACAATACTAATGAAGAATCAGGCCATGAAATGTACAAAATATCTGATGCAAAAAGAAAGTTGTTAGCCTCCCCCTAGAGGTGGACACTCATCATGTTTAGTTGGATATCTACTCATCAAAATAGGATAGACTAGTACAGGTGATTGCACTCTTGGATACTGGGGTCGCATCATCCATCCTCAAGCCTTTCGGAGTCCACCTAGAGTATCTATTCTTCCATGTGTTCATCTTACTGGCAGATGATTTCTCTCAAGAAATCCAATGGTTGTTTTGGTAACTATATCACCAATATTACATCCTTATGGAGTTCAAGTGCAGCCTATTTAGGAATTTTGACAAGATCTAACCACCACTTAAATAGTTTCTACTATGATTTTGACCACAATAATAGTGGGTTAGGTGTTTCTAAAATTCCTATGAGGCTAAGATATTCATATAGCACCGCTCGGTGAATATCATCAACAACCAAGTCTAAGCACGACCAGGGATTTCCTTCTGCTGGAAATTTTTTGTCTCTATTTTGTCCTTGGAAGAAGAATATCAAGAAGCACAATGATCTATATTCCATGAAAAATAGATGTATCCCCAAAGGGATATTTCCAAAGGAATGGGCGAAGTGGAAATACATTGACAACCATCCCCACTAGGAGAAATTTTGGCAAACTACCAAAGAAAACCACATCCCATATGAGATTACTAGGGATAAAGTCACCCAGGCCATCACCAGCATAACGCTAAGTGTTCCAATACAAAAATGGGATCATAATGTAGCTGGACTATCCAACAATAACACATACTTCATTAGATCACTCAAAACACAACAACAACATACCTAGTGAAATCCCCTAAAGTGAGGTCTGGGAGGGTAGAGTGTACACAGACCTTACCACTACCTCATAGAGGTAGAAAAGTTATTTCCCAAAGACCCTGGCATAAGATCACTCAAAAAGCCTTTAAAATAGGAAATTGTACAAGAAAATACATAGCATCGACTAGTGGCTGGAAAAAGGATATTTAAGCCCCTCTTTAATACCTTCAACCTCTTCAAAATCATATGACGCCCAATGAAATGTGGAATTACCACATCCACCATGAAATTACCATTTACCCACATCATCTGCCAAAGTTTATCGGAAAGTTTCCTAGTCAAGATTGCCACCAAATTTCCTAGACAAGTTCACCACCAAACTTTCTAGCCAAGTTTGCCCACAAGTAGCTTATCCACCTACTTGTAAGCTGCCTACAAGTAGTTTATCTACCTACTTGTATATTTCCTACAAGTAGCTTGTCCACCTGCTTGGAAGATTCCAATAAGTAGATTACACACTTGCTTGAAGTAACCTAAAAGCTTCTCACCCACTAGCTTGCACATATTTTCACATGCCAATAACATGCTTTATTTTTTGTGTTTTTTTAAGTAGTCTCCTTTACATTTTAGGTGGGTCCAAGTTTGATTAAAGTGTGATGTCTTTTATTATATTAGATAAAAATAGAGAATTCAAATAGCGTTTTACTATTTTTAGATAGGATACGGCTCATCTATTTTTGTAATAGTGTGTCGTGAAAATTAAGTTTTTAATTTTCACTTTCTTGTATTAGGATACCTTCTCCTATAAAAGGAAGCCAAGGTATTAAGTAGAGGACATCAGATCCTAAACTTAGTTTTCTTTCAAAAAGTCGTAGAAATAAGATAGAATAGTAGTAACATCTAATTCTTTTCCAAGTCATAGAAAAACACTACACCTGTGTACAAAGCTGTTGTGATTAATAATATGATTATTGTCTAGACCTCTCTCTTGTTATTCTCTCTTGGGTGGGGGAGAAGGGGTGGAAATTTTGGTCTCATAGTTGGAGTAGTAAGGTAAAGAATACACTCGATAAGTTTGCTTGTTGTGATTTCAATGGCTTTCTAAGATTACAAGAATCAACTAGATGCAACTACGACAGTAAGTTTACCATTACACTATTTATTGTAATTACATGTCACGACCCGACCTAGGTTTCATGACCCAACCCCGTAGGCCATAATTGGGGTCTGACCTAGACCCCTTTATGTGTATCTATCAGCTACACATAAGTTAAACCATGTGTGATGTGATACTATACACAAAAACCTCAATAGTTTAAAACTTTTCATGTACATATAGCCTCTTTCATTCGTATTATATCATGAAAAAATATACGAGCTGACGAGGCTGCCATAACATAAAAACATTTACAACATGCCATATAGGCACAATCAAAAAAAACTTATAAACAACCCACATATACATATATCTACAGACCTCTAAGAATAGTAACAGCAACATATGGCAGGATAGGGCCCCCGTCGTACCCCTAGACAAATAAATATATACATATTACATGACTAGTATCAAAAGTTAGGCTCTGGAATAATGGAGCGCTCCCAACATCACTGACTGGAAACCCTAAGCTGGAGGATCTCCAACATGAACATCTGTACCTGCGGGCATGAAACACAGCCCCCTGAAGAATGGAGGGTCAGTACAATATATGTACTGAGTATATAAAACACAACAACACATAACTGAGCTAACAATTGAAGTAGGGATGAAGGAAATAAATATAACAGTTAACGAATTTCTCTACCTGCATCTTATGATATGAGGGAAAGTATATCTTTCTTACATACCATACCTGGCCCACTGTGGGACTTGGTGCTATAAGTGTGTCACTATATTTCTATATGCATGCCTATAGACTGTATCCGGCCCTTCAATGAGGGACTCAGTAAAGCTGTCATTTCATCGTGTATCATGCCCAGCCCTTCATAGGATACAATGAATAATCATTTCATCATATATCATGCCCGTCCCTTTATAGGACGCGGTGAATCAATATTTTATCATTTACAATGTCTGGCCCTTCATGGGATGCAGTGAATCAACATTTTATTATTTATCATGCCCGTCCCTTCATGGGATACAGTGAATTTATCATGCCCATCCTTTCTAGGAAGGCGATGAGTTTATCCTGCCTGGCCCTTCATGGGATGAAGTGAGTTTATCCTGCCCGACCCTTCATGGGATGTGGTGAGTTTATCCTGCCCGGCCCTTCATGGGACGAAGTGAGTTTATCCTGCCCTACCCTTCATGGGATGCGGTGAGTTTATCTTGCCCGGCCCTTTATGGGATGCGGTGAGTGATTTATTAACAGCCTGCATGAGTAGACTAACGAGGAACCATATGCAATTAGCTCATAATCTGAGACTCGGTATAACAATCGTCATGGACTATCATTTGAGGATCAAAATGATTGTCATCTCAAGTATCCTCTAAATGCCATTAGGGGCCATATCGACGGAGTCTCAAGAATCCTAGACTTTTATTAAGGTAATACCAAATGGCTTATGCAATCAGAGACACTTGTCATTATAGAGTTCTTTGGCATGGGAGCTCATACATTTAATTAGTATTCATCATATAAGGACTCAAGGGTAGTAGTTCAACTACTTCAAGAACTTTGATATTAAGAAATGAATAGGAGTTATAGTTCATGCTTCCCATGCATTCGGTTATTATTTCTTATATAGAAGGCTCGAGGGTGATAGCTCAGCTACCTTAAGAGATTTAGCATTTAGAAGTGAACACGAGTCAATAGGCTCTACATATATTACCTTTTATCCTATAGAAGCCTTAAAAAGGCAATAGCTCAACTATTACAGGAGTTTTACCATTACAAAGTAGATAAGAATTATGAACTGTACTCAAAGCTTTACGAATGGAATTATCCCCCAGTTTCATATACAAACCATTCATAACTTATATCTAATACATGACAAAATAAAGAAGAATAGCTTAACATACTTATGCCAAAGACATGCCAAGAGAAGGAATAAACTTTACATACCTCTTATGGACTTTCCTTAATCACATCCACGTTGTCATCCTCCAAACCTATTTAATATGGAAGAAATACAATTATCAACAAACTTAGGCTTATCATCACCTTATGTTACACACGAGTATTTATAGAACTCATCCCCTCTCTCGCCTTCTCGACTAGTTCCTTAACTAGTTAAAGAGTTAATGAAAATTTGGCAGCATCTCCCCTATAATGTGTCCCATCCGAATTTCCAATTATACTCCCAATAGCTACAGCCAACCAACAAAAATAACCTTCAGCATATATATATATATCATTCACATCAATCTTATACAACATAAACTCCAGACGACTCGCTCAAAGCTATGATACCAAAATAATGTTTCTAGTTTCCATTTTGCAAAATCTTTAACCGTACGAAGTGGGGGGTCATGTGGATACAATAAGAAGATACCCCACTTATTTTAGGACACATTTAGGCCCTGAAACACACACCACACAACCATAAGCATCCTCCACACACACAATGCCTCATTTCGACTACAATTTAACTACGACGGCTTCAATTTTGATTATTTCTATAGTCGAGCATTTCCACGACCCTATTTATACATATAGAGTATTAAAGGTATATAATACACTACATAAAAACCCCATAAACTTCAAATTAGAAGAGAAGACCTTACCTTTCCCAAAATTGTCCAAAACTCGCCAAAACTCGCCTCAGAACTTCTCAAGACGCGCTGAAATTGTGTGGACTGCTTGCTGTCCATTTTGGGCTGCACCAAGCCATGATTTTATACTTATAATTCCTCCATATCATCTTGGTATATTCTATATAATTAATTTACGGAGAGAAATTGGGACTTACCTTATTTTCTCTCTTTGGCCGCCCTCTTTTTCTCTCTTAGCTTAGGATTTTCTTTTCTTTGTGTAACTAAAGTTTTTGGAGCTTTTCTACAGGTTTTGGATAAATTAACTGAAGCTAAGAGTCATTTTAAAATGTATAAATGGGCTCCCTTGGAGGTGACACATGTCAGCCTCTTATGGTGACACGTGTCAATCCATAATTGGCCACCATAACATGCTGCCAACTAGGGGCTGCCATGTGGCAATGGGGTCCACCCCCAAAATAGGTGGGTCACCTACTTGACCCCAAGTAGGTGGGTCACCTTCTGCCACGTGTCATCTCCCTATGTTGCCATGTGTCATTCAACCCTTTACCTCATGGGTTCGTAATCTCGTCTTATTTTACGTACTTATGTAATCCGTGCTACGTAAGCTTGGTACGTACTCATGTAACTTAAGTATGTAAGGCTTCTAAATTACTAGTTTACGTAGGTACATCGAGTCCTATGACTCATTACTTGGCCTCCAATTCCTTCCGGATTCTTATGACTCTATTTCCAACCTCCCCTACTATGGGGTATCACATCCTCCCTTCCTTAGAGTCATTTGATAGTGTCGCAGCTTATCGGGATAACATGATAATGGCTAAGGAACTTAAGAAGATATTCTGAGCTCGAGAGTGTGGGGTGTAACATCCTTTCCCCCTTTAGAACATTCGTCCCCGAATATTGAATAAAACTTCCCTTAAGACTTTATACAAATAGTAGGGAGATTCCTTTCTATTGCGATAACATACATTTTCATCCAAGTAATTAATATACGAGTTCCAAGAGTAGGGGTTACCTGTAGACATCGGGAATAGGTACGGATACCTATGTTTCATGTCCTCTTCAGCTTCCCAGGTCATTTCTTCACGATTCTTATTCCGCCACAACACCTTGACAGAAGCTACATCCTTAGTTCGCAACCTTTTAATCTGCTGATCCAAGATGGCAATAGGTTGCCCCTCGTAGAATAACTTTCTTTTCATGTGGACTTCACCTACGAAGAATATTCTGGGAGGGTCGCTTATATATTTGCGGAGCATTGATCTGTGAAAACTAAATTTATTATTTCAAATCAGACCGTAGGTCCAACTCACAGGTAGCTTTATCTACTCTACGAATGACCTAAGAAGGACCAATGTATCCCCTTCTTGCCGACTCTAGGCTTCTAATCGATAGCTTGTCCCTGAATAAGATTTACTTCATCAATAATTTATTGGATCCCCTCTGGGCCTATCCATTAATCGAAGGGCAAAATGTCTTACTAAGATTCACCTGTGTTCCCAATCCCTACCGGAATGATCTCCAGCAGTTAGCTGTAAATTGAACTTTCTTGTCTAAGATAACATATGTGGGAACCCCGTGAAATCTTATTGTTTCCTTACTATGTCATCTTGCATAACCCTTAGCAGAATATATCTTTCTAACTAAAAGAAAATAGGTTGATTCTATTAGCTTATCTACCATAACCCATATAAACTTATACTTCCGTAGAGTACGAGGTCAGCCTGCACTATAACCTACATTAATTGCCTTTTATTTCCAAGTCGGGATTCCCATCCCTCATAATAGATTATCAAGCCTCTGATACTCCACTTCGTTTAAGCTATTATACAACTCCTCTTAATCCAACTTGTACCACTTTAGGTATGCTATCTTGCATTATTACTCAGATCTTCTTTCCAGTTTTATTACCATACATTATATTGTAATTCTTACACAAACGTGTGTAGGTACTTAGAGCAATTCAAAAAATGCCTTAGTGTTACTATACTAGCGGCTTACCTCCTTCAGTCGAGGTTAGGGCTCCGTTATGGCTTTTATCCTTAATACCGATTATATCTTAATAGTTCTACCTCAAACCATCTTACACTTTTCTTTAATAGATTCTAAATATGGCAATCACATTGCTATTACTAATTTCTTTTTATCGAGTAATCACTTGCTCTTACTCTGAGTATGCCAATAATCATAGGCTGTATAATTATTCTTGTTCTATTTGCACGAGGTGCGTTCTAATTTAGTCATAATCTTTTCCGCTCTTGGTTTACTTTGTTCTATATGTGTCATTGTACTAACACGCATTTACAATCCTTTTTTGTCATACTTGTCTCATTTTCTTTTATCACTTTCTAGGGAGGTCACCCATCCCAGTGCTACTCTTACCCAAGCATGCTTAACTTTGGAGTTTTGACGGAATGCGGTGCATTAGTGTGGGTATGATCGCGTTCATCCCTTATGGGGTCTCGTTTGAAGTTTAAGCGTTCCCATTTACATACAATAGCATCAGTTGATTTTCTCTTATGCTTGTACTTCTCTTGTCTCCTTCCCCCTTTTTAGGGTGTACCCATGTCATCCTCCATTTATTTTTAGCTATTCACACGCGAATGATTCTACTCCAATATATTTAACATGCTGCACCATATCTACATTTTCTGTTAAATCATCCATACATTAGGTTGCCTTTATAGGAAACCCTAGCACAACCATAGGGTACTTTAGTATTCGCAATATATCGTATAAAATCTTATTTAATGGTTGATACTCGAGTAATATCCGTAATGTAGTAGTGCATTCAAAGCCCAATCAGTAATTAGCTCATGCTCATAATTGGTTCACATTCTCCACTCAGGAGCACTTATACTTTATTGATTTGTGTTTCAAGTTCCGTCATTATACTAGCCTTATTCCAGTGGATACCACTTATTCTTCTAATAACCTCATAATGCAGCAGTTGTCCTGCCAATCGTCATTCCCTCTCCTTATAGGATCTCACTAATCATCAAGGTGGAGTCACGTATACACAATACTTCTTTATGCCTCTTAAGCTTTCATCTTTGTCGTATGCTTAAGGCTCACTTCTAATCCTGCGTAAAACCAAATCAACTTCATTGTAGTGGTGCCTTGTCTTATCACCTTTTCATCGTACTATACCTTCAGTTCGTAACTGTCTATTTCCCTTTTTGTTCGACACTCATATTTAATTAATCACATCTATCTTGAGTGCCTCTATTAGAACTTCTCTATTATTCCTCCTACTCATATCCATTTTTGGTTGTGCGCAAGGGATTCCATATTACTTTTTATTTTCTTGCACTAGCTATCCTTTTCGTCGTCACATAACCTTTATTCAAAACTTTCCTTACAGAACTTGATAAATCTTCCTTATTTGTTCCATAGCTTGCTTTTCTGTTTCACACCTATCTTTACATTCCATTCACATGGACCACGTCATACCTTTTAGTTATTTCCTTACTAAGCTTTACTTATTCTCATAACGGTTTTTGTTATATTCACCTGGTACCCTATTCACACTTAGTCCCATAGTATAACACCGCTTGACCTTTTTCACGATTCTTACTATGGGCTACTTACCCTTTTTAATTAGTCTTATCCTTAATGTCTCACAAGCTATCTTATTACTACTTTATATTTATCACAATTCTCTTCCCTTTGTACTCATGTCTTAACCATACTGTTACTTATTTCAACTATAACTCATCATAGTTTATTCCTGTGTATCAATTCAGTTGATGCCTTAATATATCGTTCTATCCAGACCTATCAGTCTTCCTTGAATCATCTTCCTTGAATTATAAGTCTTTTCCAACTGTGTTCTACCATACCCGTATTAATCTCCAAGTTTCTATTGCCATAAATTCAACAATTAATTCATTTCTCAAGGTCAGACATACTCATAGTTTAATCAAATCTCATTATTGTTGTGGGCACAACCTTTTAAGACATACTATAGCCCTATATCTCATTCTTTTCTTATTTCTAGGAAAATTTAGGAAGAGTTTCCTCTGTATTTCTTACTATCTCAACACCTGCACGCAGAAAATACCAATAATGCCTCACAGGGCATACATATATATTCATATCGTATCATGTCGCATCCACGCAGGGCGCCCATAATTAATAGTATGGAAAGAGACTTACCTCGTATGTCCACTCGTACTGCATTTGTTACACTTTTCTGTTTACCTTTCCTTTCACTCTTCAACTTCATATGTCAATGGAATTTCAATACCTTACCTGACATTTGTCTTTCGTGCCTTTGCTTACCTGCGTGTTTTGTAACTTCCAGTATCATCAGTTACTTTGTTTTATCGATATTGTCGTTCTGCTGAAATCACAAGTTAGTATGAGGGATTTTATTCCCTATGACTCGGCTCTATCGCACGATCTTAGATATGAAAGAAAGGTAACATCCTAAATGTCCTATAGCCTCCTATCTATAGATGTGGTGCATAACACACCGATAAATAAGACTCTACTAGACACAGTTTGTAGACATTCCAAGGACGAACTGCTCTGATACCACTTCTGTCATGACCCAACCCCGTAGGCCGCGACTAGGGTCCAACCTGGACCCTCTTATGCGTATCTATCAGCTACACATAAGTTAAACCATGTGTGATGTGATACTATACACAAAAACCTCAATAGTTTAAAACTTTTCATATACATGTAGCCTCTTTCATTCGTATCATATCATGAAAGGGCACGTGAGCCAACGAGGCTGCCATAACATAAAAACATATACAACATGCCGTATAGGCACAGTCGAAACAAATTTATAAACAACCCACATATACATATGTCTACAGACCTCTAAGAATAGTAACAGCAACATATGGCGGGATAGGGCCCCTGCTTTACCCCTGGAAAAATAAATTTATACAGATTACATGACTAGTATCAAAAGTTAGGCTTCGGAATAGTGGATCGCTTCCAACATCGCTGAGTGGAAACCCTAAGTTGGCAGATCTCTAACATGAACATCTGTACCTGTGTGCATGAAACGAAGCCCCCCGAAGAATGGGGGGTCAGAACGATATATGTACTGAGTATATAAAGCACAACAACACATAACTGAGCTAACAACTGAAGTAGGGATATAGGAAACAAATATAACAGTTAACGAATTTCTCTACCTACATCTTATGACATAAGGGAATGTATATCTTCCTTACATATCATACCTGGCCCGCTATGGGACTTGGTGCTACAAGTGTGTCACTATATTTCCACATGCATGCCTATAGACTGTATCCGGCCCTTCAGTGAGGGACTCGGTAAAGCTATCATTTCATCATTGTATCATGCCCGGCTCTTTATGGGACGCGGTAAATAATCATTTCATTTTATTGTTTATCATACCCGTCCCTTCATGGAACGCGGTGAATTTATCATACCCAGCCCTCCATGGGACGCAGTGAGTTTATCCTGCTCAGCCCTTTATGGGACATTGTGAGTTTATCCTTCCTTGCCCTTCATGAGATGCGGTGAGTTTTTCCTGCCCGGCCCTTCATGGGATGTGGTGAATGATGTATTAACAACCTGCACGAGTAGACTAATGAGGAACCATATGCAATTAGCTCATCATCTATGACTCGGTATAACAATCGTCATGGTCTATCATTTGAGGATCAAAATGATTATCATCTCAAGTATCCTCTAAATGTCATTAGGGGCCATATCGATGGTGTCTCAAGAGTCCTAGACTTTTATTAAGGTAATACCAAACGGCTTATGCAATCAGAGACACTTGTCATTATAGAGTTCTTAGGCACGGGAGCTCATACATTTAATTAGTATTCATCATATAGGGACTCAAGGGTAGCAGGTCAACTACTTCAAGAACTTTGATATTAAGAAATTAATAGGAGTTATAGTTCATGCTTCCCATGCATCCGGTTACTATTTCCTATATAGAAGGCTCGAGGGTGATAACTCATCTACCTTAAGAGACTTAGCATTTAGAATTGAACACGAGTCAATAGGCTCTACATATATTACCTTTTATCCTATAGAAGCCTTAAAAAGACAATAGCTCAACTATTATAGGAGTTCTACCATTACGAAGTGGATAAGAATTATGAACTGTACTCGGAGCTTTACGAATGGAATTATCCCCCAGTTCCATATACAAACCATTCATAACTTCTATTAAGACATGCCAAAAAAAGAAGAATAGATTTACATACTTATGCCAAAGACATGCCAAGAGAAGGAATAAACTTTACATACCTCTTCCGGACTTTCCTTAATCACATCCACGTCGTCTTTCTCCAAACCTATTTAATATGGAAGAAATACAACTATCAAAAAACTTAGGCTTTTCATCACCTTACGTTACACACGAGTATTTATAGAACTCATCCCCTTGCTCGCCTTCTCGACTAGTTCCTTAACTAGTTAAAGAGTTAACGAAAATTGGGCAGCATCTCCCCTATAATGTGCCCCATCCGAATTTCCAATTATACTCCAAATAGATACAGACAATAAACAACAATAACCTGAAGCATATATATATACCATTCACATCAATCTTATACAACATAAACTCCAGACGACTCTCTCGAAGCTACGATACCAAAATAAGGTTTCTAGTTTCTGTTTTGTAAAACCTTTAACCGTACGAAGTGGGGGGGGCTGTGTGGATACAACCAGAAGATCCCCACCTATTTTAGGATACATTTAGTACCTTAAACACACACCACACAACCAGAATCAGCCTCCACACACACAACGCCTTATTTCGACTACAATGTAACTACTACGACTTCAATTTCGATTGTTTCTATTGTCGAGCATTTACACGACCTTATTTATACTTCCAGTAGTATAAAAGGTATATAATACACTACATAACAACCCCATAAACTTCAAATTAGAAGAGAAGACCTTACCTTTCCCGAAATTGGCCAAAACTCGCCAAAACTCGCCTCGGAACTTCTCTAGACGCGCTGAAATTGCGTGGACTGCTTGCTGTCCATTTTGGGATGCACCAAGCCATGATTTTATACTTATAATACCTCCATATCATCATGTTATATGCTATATAATTAATTTACAGAGTGAAATCGGTACTTACCTTATTTTCTCTCTTTGGCCGCCCTCTTTTTCTCTCTTAGCTTAGGGTTTTCTTTTTTTTGTGTTGCTGAAGTTTTTGGTGTTTTGCTGCAGGTTTTGGATAACTTAACTGAAGCTAAGAGTCATTTTAACATGTATATATGGTCTCCCTTGGAGGTGACATATGTCAGCCCCTTAGGGTGACATATGTCAAGCCATGATTGGCCACCATAACATGCTGCCAATTAGGGGCTGCCATGTGGCAGTGGGGTCCCCCCAAAGCAGGTGGGTCACCTACTTGACCCCAATTAGGTGGTTCACCTTCTGCCATGTGTCATCTCCCTATGTTGCCATGTGTCATTCTTCCCTTTACCTCGTGGGTTCGTAATCTCGTCTTATTTTATATACCTATGTAATCCGTGCTACGTAAGCATGGTACGTACTAACGTAACTTAAGTATGTAAGGCTTCTAAATTACTAGTTTACGTAGGTATATCGAGTCCTACGACTCACTACTTGGCCTCCAATTCCTTCCGGATGCTTATGACTCTATTTCCAACCTCCCCTACTATGGGGTATCACATTCTCCCTTCCTTAGAGTCGTTTGATAGTGTCGTAGCTTATTGGGGTCACATGATAATGTCTAAGGAACTTAAGAAGACATTCCGAGCTCGAGAGTGTGGGGTGTAATACTAGGTCCTAGTTGTAACACGGCGATCGAAACACCAAAGGGATCCAACCAAGCCTCTTATACATATCATAAGCATACATAAGGTAAAATAAAAGAGAAACATCATAAGAGAGTCTAAAACATGAATAGAAATCTGAAAATGTCTTATGACAATATAGACTCAAACATATGTCCAACTAGATGCCTCTAAATATGAGTATGAGTGGGGACTAAGACATGTCCCTAGCTCACCCTCAAAAGAAAACATAACGAAAGTCTTTGAAACGATAACCAACTCAAAAACTAGTCCTCGATTAATGAGGAACTCACCACAACAGTAGGATAGAAAATGCCTACTATTGACCAAAGCATATAAAAGCATAAATTTAAAATCATAACATACTTAAGAGATTATACATATATGGAATAGGAACCATAACCGACAATAAGACCAAGTGAGCTATAACATGGAATCCTGTTGTCTCCCCATACAATAAAGAAAAAGGGAATCTACTTGCCAAGGTAGATTGTACCCCGCTAGGCGGATCATACAGATGTTATATATGGATCCAATAGCTAAGACATGAAGGCAACCTACGGTGGCACGTAGTTTATGGGACATGAGGCTGCTATTAAGGCTTTTGATAGGGCCCCCACCTCAAGTCCACTCGATGTTAAGTCAAATCCCACGGAATATATACATAACATAAAGTCATAATTACATATATCATGGTCATGATCATAGGTTTGAAATCATAGAGTAGCTCATTTTTATAACATACTTGTAATGTAAGAATTATCCTTTCATCATTATAATCATATTTGCATAATTCATATTGCTAGGCCTTAGGTCACCACATAGGGCCCTAAGTCACCTTTTAGGCCTTAGGTCACCACATAGGGCCTTAAGTCACCTTGCTTCATAACTTGCATGAAATTCATACCTTGAACTTAGAGTAAAACTCAATTGCATAATCAATTAACTTTAAAAATCATGTAATTCACTTGAAAACATGCATGATCATAAATTTTATATCATCCCATACATAATTCATATAGATAATATCCTTTGGAAGTATAATTCAAAATACTCATAATTTACATCAATCCTAGAGATCAAAATAGGAGAATTCATGGAAAAACTCTTCAATTCAATGAAATACCCATCAATTTATATCAAAAGAGACTAATGATCATACTTTAAATCATAATTCATGTAATAGGAATAGAGATCATAAAACCCATAAAGTATCATACTTTAATTTGATAGAAAATTTGAAAAATTTATTGGGCTTCATGGTGAAAGAATTCATGAATCAATACTCACATACCTTAAGTGAGATAAACAAATAATTGGAAGAACTTAAGAGTTTGATGGAGAAATTGAGTAGATTACTTGAAATCTTCAATGGAAACCCTTGAGAGCCTTTTCGTAGAGAGAGAAATATTTGATAGATGAATTGTAGAAGAATGAATAGAATTAGAGGTTTAGGTCAATTTATAGAGTTGCATTACATCCTAAAAACGTTTAGGTTCATTGACTAATAATTTAGAAAAGGTCTAAAATGCCCTTAAATAAACTCAACTCGGCCAGAAAACTCTCCCAGGTCCACGACGCAGACCTGTCGCAGATGCCACTATTTTGTGAATTTCTTTGAAAATCTATCTTTCGATATACGGGTCTTAAAAATCCACCAAGATCATTTTCCTACTGGTTTTGACCCCCTGATCAATATTCCGAACAAGAATTTTCCAAAAAGATTAAGGATGGTGCATTACTTGAGCAGCTTATTCCCAAGGCATTCTTAAGGTACTTGTAATTATTTTTGAGCAATGTTATAATATCTCCCCCTTGGGAACATTCGTCCTCGAATGAGCTTAAACTAATATAGGAAAGACATGGAAAAAAGATTTAGAAACCTAACATGAATCTGAGGACACTTTGGAAAAAAATGCATATAACATGTAAACTTCATACTTAACATAAGACATAGTCCTTGAGAGAAATAATTTTCATGAATCATGCATGCATATGAATGACATATGTAACTGAAGCGTAGAAGTTTAATCGATCTGATCATGCACAACTTAGTACCTTTAGGCTTGAGTGAAAGGAAAGAGATAAGGATATTGCTTCATTATGTCTGATTCTGCTTCCCAGGTAGCACTCTCTACTTGTTGATTCCTCTATAATACTTTGAAATATGCAACATCTTTGTTTCTCAGCCTCTTCACTTGCCGTTCTAATATCTCAATCGGGACCTCCTCGTAAGTCAAATTCTCTTCAATACTCACGTTCTCCCTTGGTACAATAGAATTTGGATCACCCACAAACTTCCTCAATATCGACACATGAAATACCAGATGAACCAAAGCCAACTCAAGTGGCAAGTCTAACTCATATGCTACCTTGCCAATGCGCTTTAATATCCTATAAGATCTTATATATCTAGGGCTCAATTTCCCTTTCTTACCAAACTGCATTACCCTTTTTATAGGTGAAATCTTCAAATACACCATATCATCCACATCAAATTCAAGCTCTCTCCTCCTAGTGTACGAATAGGACTTTTGACAACTTTGTGATATTTTCAATCCTTATTCCTAATGTTTTCTTCAAAGGTCTTCTTAAATTTCATTAGTTTCTTACCCTTATTTTGATGAATTGTATTGGATTGTTTCAATTTCATTTTAATTGTTATCAATGATCATTCTAAGCATGTTTTTATATTAATTGCATGATTTTAAGTTGAATTATGAATGTCCATGCATTAATCTACGAAAAAGGGCCAAAACTACCCTTCAACTATTTAAAATAGGCCAAATATACCCTTCAACTATTTTGGGCTTAAAACCCTCCCTCTCGTCTAACTATTAGGTCACTTCTACCCTTCCTTTTAATGGACTAATATGTAGCATCCGATTTGTAAATAAAAATGCCACGTGGACGTCCACCTAAGCACACTAATCTAACTAGCCTACGCACCCACCCACTAAAAGACCCCACCTTCCCTTATAACCCTATTCCCTCATTTCTATCTCTATTTATTCCCCTATTTCTTCAAGAAGATTTCTTCACTAGTGGTTTAGTGATGAGAGAATTATATAAACAGAGATATTCTTTGATAAATGAGCACTCAGAACACTAGAAATTGATAAATCCTATTTACCTGGCATCATTTTTCAACTATATCAAAGCATGTTGCCGGCAAAATTAGGTGCTTATTCCCATTTTATTTAATTAACAGCTTGACTAGATTTTCAATATTTTTTTCAGTAAGTCAAATCTTCATTAGTAAATATTAAGTTAGTGTCAAAATTACTTACAAAGGTGTCTATATGACTAGTAAACATCAAGTTGGTGTCAAAAGTATTTATGAGTTGACCATCATTATTCATCAAATTTGCCAGTTGCCTATTTTGAGCTCATCTAAATCATATGAGAAAGACACCCTGACCTGTCTTTCATCACTAAACTACCATTGAAGAAAGCTTCTTGAAGAAATGGGGGAAGAAATAGAGATATAAATGAGAGAATGTGGTTATAAGGGGAGGTGGGGTCTTTCAGTGGGTGGGTAGGTGGGCTAGTCAGATTAGTGTGCTTAGGTGGATGTCCACGTGGTATTTTTATTTACACATCGGATGCTACATATTATTCTATTTAAAGGGAGGGTAGAAGTTACCCAATAGTTAGACTGGAGAAGTAGTTTTGAGCCCAAAATAATTGAAGGGTATATTTGACTTATTTCGAAGAGTTGAAAAGTAGTTTTAGTCCTTTTCCAATTAAGCTATTTCAATCTTGATTATGAAGTTCAAAGATGAGTTGCACGAATTTTGATTATGAATTTCTATGATTTTCAAATAAAATCTTTTATGAATGAAGTCAAGATTTATGATTAAATGATGAAAGTTATAATGATGATCCAATGAAGTTATTATGGTGTGATAAGTACAATTCTCACACAATCATGTTTAGATGGTGGAAAGGGCAATCCTCACTAAAATTTATGGATTTCTATGAATCACTAAAGTTAATGAGCTATTCTTATTATTATTTTCATGATGAAGTTAATGATAATGTGCTTATATTTCTAATGAATTCTGTTAGGATATTGACTAAGCATCGAGAGGACTTCTAGGTAGATTTCAATCTATTAACATAGTTAGCTACCCAAGGGAATCCTATCAGAAACCTAAAGTCCCAAACTATGTTGTCCCCTTAGGTTGCCTTATGTCCTAACTAGTGGATCCACATATAGCTCAAAAAGTTAAAGTTGTTCTCACAGAGTTTATCTTGGCAAGTAGCGTCTCTCTTCTCGATGTGGGAGTTACATCGAATACCATATTATAGCTCGGATGGTCTTAAGATGACGTTTAAATTTATTATCCCACACAAAATTTATATGCAAAGATGTAAGTTTTACTATGAAGTTTATGATGCATTGACCATAAGTTTTCATGATATTTCAAATGCTTTTAAGTTGTTTTATCCTCATTATGATTGGTCATGCATTCTATGCCATATTTTTCATGTCCTGTTACTTGTTCATGCATAACTCACATACATAGTACCTTTTATGTATTAACACATATTTTTCCTACATTATCTCATAATATAGGAACAGACGATACTCACGCTCCTCACATTCATGGCTAGAGTTGGTTTAGTTCTTAAGAGTTCGTGAGTCCTCATTCATCGAGGACATAACTTTTATTTCATGTTGTTACCTTTACTCTCTTTCATAATTCGGTTGAGTTAGGAGCTTGTCTTAAGCCCCCATCAAAGTCTAGTATAGAGGCATGTTTAGACGTTGCAATTTGATATAGTCCATTTTGGACATTGGGATTGAGTTTACTTTCCTTTAACTTCTATGTCGGGTTTATTCTTCTACTTATCTTATTATCTTCTTTTACCTTATATATGCGATGTATGCTAAGATGGCATGTTGGGATCCTTCGAGTTCTCAATCATTGTGTCACGTCTAGACTCTAGGCTCAAGTCATAAAAAAATTGGTATCAGAGCACAAGATTTAGGAGTATCTTAGGGAGTCTAACCTTCTATGTCGATTAGAGTCTTGTTCACCGGTGTGAAGTGCACTACACCTATGAATAGGAGGCTATGACGCATCCTAGGAAAGTTGTACTTCTTTCATAATATACATCATGCGGTAGAGTGGTACTCTAAGGCTTTCCCTTCTAACACTTGTTCTTTGCAATTTTAAGTAAATGACTCCATGAAGATACCCCACTCGAAGAATGTGGTTGAAGAGGGGAAACAGGCTCCAAATGATTCCTTGAAAGACCAAGTCTCCAATTCTAAGTTCTGAGTGGCCTTTCAAGTGCTTGCTCAAGCTGTGAAATCACAACCTAACTGTGAGTTGGTTTCTCTCATGAACCTAAGTATGGGTACGGTGGAAACAAGGGTTCGTGACTTCATAAGGATGAATCCTCCGGAGTTTTAGGATTCCAAAGTGGAAGAGGATCCACAAGATTTTTTTGATGGTATTCACAAGATTATGGAGATTATGGGGATTAGCTCTGTTGAGAGAGAAGAGTTGTCTACTTATCAATTGAAGGATTTTAGGATTTGGTTTGACTAATGAAAAAGTGAGAGGCCAAGAGTGGTGGATCCCATGACTTGGGAATAATTCAAAGTAGTATTTCTTGATCGTTTTTTTCATTGAAGTTGAAGAAGGCCAAGTTACAAGAGTTCATCAACCTCAAGTATGAAAGTATGAGTGTGAGGGAATATGCCCTCAAGTTTACCCAACTGTCAAAATATACTCTATTCAGGTTGCCGACCCAAGAGCTCGTATGAGCAAGTTTGTATTGGGTTTGTCGAATTTGATTTCTAAGGAATGTAAGATGGCAATATTGATTTAGGAAATAAACATTTCTAGACTTATAACCCATGCAGAGAAAATAGAGGATGGGAAGCTAAGGGAGAAATCTAGGGAGTCAAAAAGGGCAAGGACAGATGGTAGTGATTCCTCTCATGCTAGGTTTGGAAAAGGTGGGTATCCTCATTTTTTCCAAAGCTATTCCAATCAAGGTTCTTCAAATTCTACTACTCCAAGGTTTGACAAAGATAGGGTGCCCAAACCTAAGCCTCAAAGAGGTTCCCCAATTGGCGAAGTGACTCCCACATGCAAGAAGTGTGGGAAGAGCCACAAGGGAGAGTGTCTAGCGGATTTGATTGAGTGCTATCGATATGGAAAATTGGGTCATCATGCCAAGTATGTAGGGTTAAAGATGATCGTCCTCAAGGCTAATTGCTCGTGGAGGCCAAGTGCAACAAGGTGCTTAAGTGCAACCAAAGGGTGGTCAACGCAACAATCGATTTTATGCTTTTCATGGTAGGCAAGAGGTGGAGGAGACTCCCGATGTTATTGCCGATATGTTATGGGTCTTTCACTATGATGTTTATGCCTTTGTTAATTCAGGTGCAAATATGTCTTTTGTTACTCCTTATGTGGCCACGAGATTTGATGTTAGCCCCAAAATATTGTTAGAGACTTTTTCCATTTATACTCCCGTAGGTGAGTCGGTTGTAGCTATGAGGGTCTATAGGAATTGTCCAATTTTGGTTTTCCATAAAGTTACTCTATGTGATCTAGTTGAGATTGATATGACCGATTTTGATGTTATACTAGGTATGGATTATCTATATACATGATATGCCTATATTGATTATAGAACTCGAGTGGTTTAAGTTTCAATTTCCAAATGAACCGGTCCTAGAATAGAAGAGTAGTAATACCGTGTTTATAGGTCAATTCATTTGGTATCTTAAAGCTCGGAAAATGATTTCTAAAGGTTTTATCTACCATCTTGTGAGGGTTAGGGATAATAATTTTGAAGCCCCTACTCTAGATTCGGTCCATATTGTTAATGAGTTTCCATATGTGTTTCCAGATGATCTACCCGGTGTTCCTTCCGAAAAGGAGATTGACTTTGGCATAGTCCTTCTTTTGGGTACTCAACCCATTTTTATTCCTCCTTATCGAATGGCTCTAATGGAACTAAAAGAGTTAAAGGATCAATTGAAAGATATGTTAGACAAAGGTTTTATTAGACCAAGTATATCCCATGGGGTGCACCCATTTTGTTTGTTAGAAAGAAGGATAGTTCGCTTTGTATGTGTATTGACTACCTACAATTGAATAAAGTAACTATCAAGAATAAATATCCAATTCCGAGGATAGATAATTTGTTTGACCAATTGCAAGGGGTAAGTTATTTCTCTAAGATTGACCTCCGTTTTGGTTTTCACCAACTAAGGGTGAGGGACTGTGATATTCCTTAGACAGTATTTCGAACAAGGTATGACTATTATGAATTCTTAGTTATATCGTTGGATTGACCAATGCCCCCGCGACATTCATGGATTTGATGATTCGGGTGTTCAAATAATATTTGTACATGTTTGTAATTGTGTTTATTCATGAAATTTTGGTTTACTCTCGGAATAAGGAGGAACCTGTCAATCATTTGAAAATTGTGTTGTAAACTTTAAGGAACAAGTAATTATTTTCCAATTTCAATAATTGTGAGTTTTGGCTAAGGGAGGTTGCTTTGCTTTTTCACATTGTGTCCAATGAAGGGATTATGGTTGACCCTAAGAAAACTGAAGTAGTTAAGAATTGGCCTAGACCATTGTCTCCTTCAGATATTCAAAGTTTCTTGGGCCTAGCCAAATATTATAGAAGGTTTGTGAAATGGTTTTCCTCAATTTCGTCACCTCTGACTAAGTTGAATCAAAGAAAAGTGAAGTTCCAATGGTCCAGAAGCTTGTGAAAAGAGTTTCAAGAGTTGATCTTCTTACTACCGCTCCTAACTTGACCTTACCGGAAGGGTCGGATGGTTTTAATGTGTATTGTGATGCCTCAAGGGTTGTTCTTTGATGTTTCTTGATGCAATATTGTAAGGTGATAGCCTATGCTTCTAGACAACTTAAGGTGCATGAAAGAAATTATCCGACTCAAGATTTGGAACTATCGGCGGTTGTGTTTGCTTTGAATATTTGGAGACACTATCTTTCTGGTGTCCATGTAGATATTTTCACCAATCACAAAAGTTTACAATATGTGTTTAAGCAAAAGAACTTGAACCTTCAGCAAAGGACATGGCTTGAATAGTTAAAGGACTACAACATGAGTATGTTGTACAATGCGTGAAAAGCTAATGTGTTTGTCGATGCACTAAGTAGATTATCCATGAATAGTGTTGCACATGTTGAGGAAGAAAAGAAATAAATGGTTAAAGAAGTGCATAGGTTGGCTCGATTAGGTGTTCGTTTGGTTGATTCCAGTGATAGAGGTATCCTTATTCAAAATGGTTTGGAATCATCTCTTATAGAGGATGTTAAGTCTAAGCAAGATAATGATCTGGTGTTGGTAGAATTAAAGAAGTCGATTGCCAAAAAAGCCATTGAGGCTTTCTTCCTAGGGGGAGATGGTGTGCTTCATTATCAAGTTCGGTTTTGTGTGCCTACTATTAACAGTTTAAGAGAATATATATTAGATGAGGCCAATAGTTCTCGATATTCTATTCATTCGGTGTATCGTGATTGAAGGAAGTGTATTGGTGGAATAGCATGAAGAAGGATAGGGGAGTTCATGGCTAAGTGTCCAAATTGTCAAAAAGTTTAAGTTGAGTATCAAAAATCAGGGGGGTTATATCAGGAAATTGAGATTCCTACTTGGAAGAGAAAGGATGTGAACATGGACTTTGTGATGGGTTTTCCTCGTACTAAGAAACAACATAATTCTATTTGGTTTGTTGTGGATCGAATGACTAAGTCGGCACATTTTTTGCCAGTTAAGACTTCTTATATTGCCGAAGACTATGCTAAGTTGTATATTGGTGAGATGGTAAGACTTCATGGTGTCCCCATTT
This sequence comes from Solanum dulcamara, assembly GCF_947179165.1. Lineage (NCBI taxonomy): Eukaryota > Viridiplantae > Streptophyta > Magnoliopsida > Solanales > Solanaceae > Solanum > Solanum dulcamara. The sequence goes on from NC_077243.1 coordinate 50,525,707, forward strand.
CTATTATATTGGAATGAGGTACTCAATTCCCTTCAGATTTTTTGAAGTCATTTCAAAAAGGTCTTAGTATGAAAGTCAAGTTAAGTATCGCTTTCCATCGACAAACCAACGGTCAAGCCGAAAGGATGATCCAAACTTTGAAGAATATGTTGAGGGAATGTGTGATTGATTTTAAAGGAAGTTGGGAAGAGCATTTTCCATTGATTGAGTTTGCCTCCAACAATAGATATAACTCTAGCACCAAAATACCTCCTTTTGAAGCATTGTACGGGAGAAGATGTAGGTCCCCGGTAGGATAGTTTGAAGTTGGTGAGATAGCCTTGATTGGTCTCGATTTGGTGATAGATGCTATGGAAAAGGTGAGACTCAAAGGGAGAGACTAATTCTTATTTGTATATTAGGAAAAAAGACCTTAAATTTGAGGTGGATGATTGGGTTTATTTGAAGATTTCACCTATGAAGGGTGTAATGCATTTTTGGAAGAAAGGGAAATTAAGTCCTAGATATGTTAGACCTTATAAGATATTGAGGCGTATTGTCAAGGTAGCTTATGAGTTAGATTTTCTATTTGAATTGGCTATGGTTCATCCGATCTTTATGTATCTATGTTGAGAAATTTAGTGGGTGATCTGAATTCCATTATACCATTGGACGATGTGAGTATTGAAGAGAAATTGACTTATGAGAAGATTCTGGTGGAAATACTTGATCGGAAAGTGAAGAGGCTAAGGAATAAAGAGGTGGTGTCCATCAAAGTAGTGTGGATAAATCAACAAGTAGAGAATGCTACTTGGGAAATAGAGGCAAATATGATGAAACGGTACCCGCATCTCTTTCCCTCTACTCAAGCCTAAGGTAGTAAGTTTTCCTAATCAAAATGATTGAACTCTTACGTATTCAGTTCCTCCTATTTCATTCATATGCATGCATGTTCATGAAGAGTGATTTAAATTCATATTTTATGTTAAGTAGGAAAATCTCATGTTTTATGCATTTTAAGGTGTCATTGTATTCAAGTTGGGTTGCCATTCCTCTTTATATGTGTCTTTCCTATGCTAGTTGAATATCATTCGAGGACGAATATTCCCAAGAGGGAGATATTATAAGACCCTAGAAGTTGGAAAGTTGAATAAAAAGAAAAACTCAAGGAAAAGGGAACTGAAACTAAGTTTACGACCCACTCTACGAGTTGTAGAGGTGACTTGTGGAAGGGTGCTAGGTGAAGTAATAAGAATGAAGGAAAGGCAGGATCTACAATTCAAGTTGAGGACTCATAGACGCATGGATGAATCATAATGACAATTCATCATAAAACTTCAGAGACTCCTAAATTGCAGGTTTTGAAAACCTGCAATACGAGTTGGGTCTAGAATCCGTAATCCTTTTGACGAGTTGTAAAGACTACTCGTAGATGAAACTTTAGAGACCTAAAATCCCAGGATCTTTTTATACCCTGTAAGATGAGTCAAGACTATAACTCGTAGACTTTAAGACGAGTCATAAGGACCAAACTGTAAGTTTAAAATCTGAGTTTATGAAGGGTAATATAGTTTTTTTCCAAAGTTTGATTCAATGTATCTAGAAACTATCATGGCCAAGTTCAAGCCTATAACTACCCATCCCTTCAAATTTCCCCTATTTTAAATCATTCTTCAAAATTTCTCTAAGGCAAGACTAAGGAATTCTCTCAAGGTTATTCTCCAAATTCCAAGCTAAGGTTTCAAGTTCATCAAGGTTCTTTTTCAGTTTTGAGTTGATTTCACACAGGTATGAGGGGACTAATCTATGGGTTCCTTTAAACCATGGAATTCCAATGTTTTCTTCAAAGATCTCCTTAAATTTTATTAGTTTCTAACCCTATTTTTGATGAATTGTATTGGGCTATTTCAATTTCATTTTAATTGTTATCAATGATCAATTTAAGCATATTTTTATATTAATTTCATTATTTCAAGATGAATTATGAATATCCATGCATTAAGCTACTTCAATCATGATTATGAAATTCAAAGATGAGTAGCACGAATTTTGATTATGAATTTCTATGATTTTCAAAGAAAAACTTTGATGAATGAAGTTGAGATTTATGATTGAATGATGAAATTTATAATGATGATCAGTGATGATCCAATGAAGTTATTATGGTGTGATAAGTACAATTCTCACACAATCATATTTAGATGGTGATAAGGACAATCCTTACCAAAGTTTATGGGTTCCTATGAATTACTAAAGTTAATGAGCTACTCTTATGATTACTTTCATGATGAAGTTAATGATGATGTTTTGATGATTCTACTGAATTCCGTTGGAATATTGACTAAGCACTGAGAAAACCTCTAGGTGGGGTTCGGTCTGATAACGTAGTTAGCTACATAATGAAATCCTAGTAGCAACCTAAAGTAATAAACTACGTTGCCCCCATAGGTTGCCTTATGGCCTAACTAGTAGATCTGCATATAGCTCACAATGTTAAAGTTGTTCTTATGAAGTCTACCATGGCAAGTAGCCTCTCTCTTCTCGATATGAGAGTTACGTCGGATTCTATGTTATAGCTCGCATGGTCTTAAGTTGTTGGATAGAGGTCTTATCCCACACACAAGTTAATTCAAATATGAAAGTTTACTACAAAGTTTATGATGCATTGACCATAAGTTTGTTTTGATATTTCAAATGTTTTTAAGTTATTTCATGCTCATTATTATTGTTCATGCATCCTATGCCATATTGTTCATTTCCTATTACTTGTTCATGCATAACTCACATACGTAGTTCTCTCTATATACTAATGCATATTTTGCCTACATTGTCTTATAATGTAAGGACGGATGATACTCACGCTCCTCACATTAGTGGCTAGATTTGGTTTAGTTCTCAAGAGTTGGTGAGTCCTTATTCATCGAAGATATGAAATTTCTTTCATGTTGTTACCTTGACTCTCTTTCATGATTTGAGTGAGCTAGGAGCTTGTCCTAATCTCCATCAAAGTCTAGTGTAAAGGCATTTTTAGACATTGAAATTTGATATAATCCATTTTGGACATTCGCATTGAGTTTACTTTCCTTTGACTTCTATGTCGAGTTGATTCTTCCACTTATCTTATTATGTTCTTTTACCTTATGTATGCGATGTATGGTAAGATGGATTGGTTGGAATCCTTCAGGTTCCTGATCACCGTGTCATATCTAGAACCAAGGCTCGGGTCATGACAAATGGTGCCTCTGTTTCACCTTCTCTGAATCAATATGCTTTGATCTCAACTATTTAGTCGGCCTATCCAAGATAGCATTGGGCTACTCTTTAAAGGACAAGTCTTAATCCAAATCAATCGAGTCCCACTGTATCACATGATAATCACCATGCGAGTATCGCTTAAGCATTGGTATATGAAACACAAGATGATCAGCTGAAAGGCTTAGAGGCAAGGCCAATTTATAGGATACCTCTCCATACTTCTCAAAAACCTCAAAATGGCCAATAAACCTCAGACTGAGGTTCCCTTTCCTCCCAAACCTCATCACACCCTTAGTGGGTGACACCTTGAGCAAAAATCACTCACTAATTGCAAATGACACATCATGAACACACATATCTGCATAGCTCTTCTACCTTCTCTTGGCAGTCATAAGGCATTGTTGAATCAACTTCACCCTATTAATGAAATCTCTCAACATATTGGTACCCCAATTTCATACCCCAAAAGAATCATACCATACCACAAGAGATCTACACCTCATCCCTTACAAAGCCACAAACAATGACATCTGAATACTAGAATAGTAACTGTTGTTGTAGGCAAACTTCGAAAGAGGAAGTCATTGGTCTGATTGACGACCAAAGTCCATGACACAAACTCGGAGTATATTCTCAAGCACCTGAATAGTCTGCTCTCACTGACCATTGGGTTGGGGATAAAAATAAGAACTCAACTCCATCTTGGTACCCATCTGCTCCTGCATAGAACTCCAGAAACAAAAGGTAAATTGCATACCTCTATCAGACATAATAAATATGGGTCTCTATGTAATCGAACAATCTCACAAATGTAGATCCTAGCCAAGTGCTCCGTATTATAGCTAGTCTTCACCGAAATGAAATGATTTGACTTGTTCAACCGATCCACAATCACCCAAAATGAATCATGCTTACCCAAAGTCAAGGTTAACCAAGGCATAAAGCCCATAGTAATGTGCTCCACTTCCATACGGGAATGGGTAACATTTGCCTAGAACCACCCGGTTTTTTATGCTCATACTTCACTTGTTGGTAATTCAAACACTTAGCCACAAAATCTATGATGTCCCTCTTCATACCACTCCACCAATAGTGTTGTTTCAAGTCATAAAATATTTTTGCAGCTCCCAGGTGAATAGAATACTTTGAACAGTGAGCCTTCTCAAATATCATACACAATCACCAACCTTTAGCACATAAATACGACCACTAATCCTCAAAATTTCCTCGGGATCAAGGGAAGCCGACTTAGCTTCATCTTTCAACACTTCATGCCGAATCTCTCTCAACTTCTCATCATCAAACTGATGGGTGTGAATCTCATCCATCAAGGTAGACCTAGTCTCAACGAAGATAGAAATACTATGACGTGTAGAGATATCAAGTCGAACCAACTGTCTAGCCAATGTTTGAATCTCTAATTCCAATGGCCTCTCTTCCACCTCAAGAAAGGGTAAGCTACCCATAAAAGGTGCTTTCTTACTCAAAATATCTGCTACCATATTAGCCTTACTCGGATGATAAAGAATGGTGATTTTATAATATTTCAATAGTTCCAACCACCTACGCTACCTCATGTTTAAGTTTGGCTAGGAAATGATGTACTTAAGGTGCAATGGTTGGTAAAGCCTCATAATGCACACCATAAAGATAGTGCCTCCATAACTTTAAAACAAAAACCACCACTACTAACTCCAAGTCGTGAGTAGGATAGTTCTACTCAATTACCTTGACCTATCGAGAAGCATAGGTTATGGCTCTCTCATTTTATATCAATACACTGCCCAAACCAACACCTAAAGTATCACATAATATAATAAAAGAGATACCCTCTTTGGGTAATTCTAGAATAGGTGACGAAGTTAATAACTCCTTAAGATTTTGAAAGCTTGCCTCACACTCATTGGTCCACTGAAATGCTACGGTCTTCATAGTCAACCTAGTCAATGAAGATGCAATATAGGAGAAAGTCTAAACAAACCAATGATAATAAATTGCTAACCTAATGAAACTCCGAATCTCGATAACTGAAGTAGGTCTCACCTAATTATGAATCACTATAACCTTGGCCGTATTGACTATAATTCCATCCGTGATTACCATATGACCCAAGAATGACACGAAATCGAGCCAAAAATTACATTTGGAGAATTGTGCATACAACTTCTCCTCTCTCAATCTCTGAAGTATATCTCTCAAGTAACGAAGAGTAAACCAAAATATCATTGATAAATACAATCACAAAGGAGTCCAAATAAGGTTGATATACCGATTCATCAACTCCATAAAGGCAGCCGGAGCATTAGTTAGCTCAAAGGACATAAACACAAACTCATAATTCCTATAATGAGTTCTAAAAGCAGTCTTCGGGATATCAAAATCCCAAACTCTCAACGGATGATAACCCGACTTCAAGTCAATCTTAGAAAACACTGATGCACCTTGAAACTTGTAGAATAAATCATCGATATGAGGAAGAGGATAATTATTCTTGATGTTAATCTTGTTCAACTGGCGATAGTCAATACACATTCTTATAGTACCATCCTTCTTCTTCACAATAAAATTGGTGCACCCCACGGAGAAACACTAGGCCGAATAAACCTTTTCTTCAACAAATCATCCAATTATTCCTTCAACTCCTTCAATTTAGTTGGAGCCATCCTATAAGGAGAAATAGAGATGGGCTAGGTGCCCGACTCCAAATCAATTACAAAATTGATATCACGGTCTGAAGGAACACCCGGTGTGTAGGAAGCACATCCATAAACTTATTTACCACTCTCATGGTCTCTAAAGGAGATGAATCCTTAGTAAGATCATGCACATGGGACAAATAAGACAAGCAATCCTTATCCATCATACAACGAGCACGAATATAAGATATTACCCCCTTCGGATTCAAACTTGGATTATCCTTCCATACTAACCAAGGAAAATAGGGATAAGCTAAGGTCACTATCTTGGCATAAGAATCTAGAATCACATGATAGGGAGATAGACAGTCCATACCCTATCTCACATCAAAATCAAGCATATCTAATAAAATCAAGTCTGCCCAAGTCTCTCTACCCAAAAATATTACCACACATACTAGTAAACCCAATTCACCACAAAATATATGCTTACTGGGTAAAGACACTAACAGACACAAAAAAGGGCTCACACGCACAATCAATGCCCAAGGAAAAATAAGTTAACATATAAGAGTAGGTAGACCGGGATTGAATAATACTGAAGTAGAATGATGGAAAACTGGGATGATATATGTGATCACTTCATCAGAGGCCTCTACCTCAGATCTACCTAGTATAGCATAGCATAGTCTACGGTCCCTACCATCTTGAGAACCACCATGAGAACTACCTCGAGATCCACCCTTGGCAACCTAGCACCATCTCTAGCACTCTATGAAATACCTCAAATAGCGGGGGCTACCATAGCATGAAAAGCCTGTCTCCCAGGCTAAATAGTAGATAAAGTACGTCCGAGGTAATCTTTTGCCTTGTGCCTAAAATCATCACAAACAAAACAGCTTCAAGGACCCAAACACCATAGAGGATAACTAGAAGTATCAACACGTCCTCCTGAGCCCAAAGAACCACCATAACTAATCTGACCCAGCCTATATTCACCTATACTATGTGTACTATGAATAGCCACATGCACTGGTCTGCCCTGATAACCTTAGGTTCCTCGACCAAAATACTCCATACCTCTGGATAAATGGCCATTAAACTGATCCTAATGATGGAATCTCTTGATGCCGCTCTGTCTAGCATAATGGATACTCTCAATCATCTTAGCATGGTTAATAATACTCTGAAATAAGCCACCCTGATAACATAAGAGAGGTTGTGGCCTCTTGAAGATCATCGGTGAATCCATTCACTAACTTATGGATCTGTTCAAAATAAGTAGGGATACTCGACATAGTATAATGAGACAACTCATGAAAATGAGCCTTGTACTCAAACACTTATAGGGAACCCTGCTCTAATCTATCAAACTCATCCCTGCGATGATAGCGAAGGCTATATGACATAAAACTCTCAAGGAACACCTTAGTGAGCTGCCCCCAACTTATCATAGGAGAACTAGCAGGTCTGTGAGAAAGAACTAATCTCCACCCCTTCATGGACACTCTCACAAACTGGTATGAAGTGTAATATACTCCATGTGCCTCTAAATTACCCACGTTAAACAACTTGTCTTTGCACTCAGTCAAGAAGTCATAGGACTTGTCTCTGACTAAACCATCAAACTTGGGAACTGCCAATCGAACAAACCTCTCAAAATTTTTCTTCTTAGACACTAAAATATGTTACACTAGCATAAACTGGCAGACCTACAAATCTCAGAGGTGTAATAGAGGGAATCGAAAAAGAACCAAAAGTCCTAAATCCCCCACTAGGCCTATGAACAGCCAGTGCAGCACCAACTGTAATAAGAGAGCCTGAATTACCCAGAAGAACACCATGAGTAGGGGCACCGTCCAGTCTAGACAACAATCAGACAAGTAACTCCTGAAGCATCAGAGTGTTATCGAGAAACGAAGGAGACTGGGTTGCCCGCAGCTCCTCAGTCTGCTGCTCAAAATCATCCTATGCTCATATATAGGCTCAGGTGATACCTCCCTAGCTCATCCTGAAGCATTTGTTTCTCTTCTTGCTCAACCTCAACCCTTAACTCCACAACGTCACCTGCCTCACCCATGACTGGGCTCGGGCACCAAGTATAGCCTCACCCTCGGTGACTATGGCTCTATTTCTCACCATCTGCATAGAAGGAATAAATTAGAGGTAAACAACACTTGATATGAACAAATCACATGAAAGGAATCAATTGAATTAATTTCTCCTATTAAATATCTTGTATTCTCTCGAAGATAAGTACAAATATCTACGTACCAATCCGTAAGACTCTACTAGACTATTTAACTTGTAAGACCAATAACCTAGTGCTTTGATACCAATTTGTCATGACCCAAAATCCAACGTCATGATGGTGCACATGTCGAAATCCAACCTGATGTATAAGTGAAACAATAAATCATATACGAGACTTTTGAAGGGGAAGTCAGGCCATAAATATAATAAAAAGAAAAAAGAATTTGCCAAAACCCAGTGTCAGAAGTATAAAGAGCATCTAATACAACTGTTGAATCTGAAATACATCATAAATCTTCAAATGATAAGAAAGACTGAAATAAAAAATGGAATGAATGGCGATCTGGAACACAAGATCTTACCACTAATCTAAAATGAATCTATCCACTAGAGGTGATCAATCGCCACATGTGGTACCCTAACTAGGATCTGCATCAAAAGTGACACAAAAGTAGGGGTAAGTACAATCCACATGTACTCAGTAGGTTTGACTAAAAAATTATAAGGAATTAATTAGACTTATGAAATAAACTAAGGGACGCTCTCACCTGTATACAGAAAAGTCTTACTCCGGCATCAGTGCCGCCAATTTATAAGAAATAACATGAGTAAAGTAAACAAATAAGGGCAAACGCTATCTTATATAGTTAGACAAATCAAATACTCAAATATCAATGCAATGCAATGTGATGATACAATGATGATGTGGTACGGTGGAATCAAGGTTGTCACACAACCTATCGTATACACCATTTTAAGCTAAGGCTTCTAAAAATGACTCATGAAGGATTCGTAGTCCATATACCAAATAACAATCTCAATTTCTCATCAACTTTTCACTTAACTCGCGGTCAAGGATATAAAAAGGTGTCTCATTTTCATTTTCAAAAACAATTTCCACATTTCTTAACTTCCCAAGAGCCATGATATGATCAAAGGGGATGAATAAATAACAATGTGTAGAATGGAGGCAATAATCAATTCAACTTGTACAAAATAATTCAAAGTTCTCAAAACATAACTAGAATATGATATGCACCCTCATGTACATAGTAGTGAGAAGGAATACATATAAATAGGTGTTCACCCTTCTGGAAAATATTTCATTTACTCAAGAGTGATCAAAAACCCAACTCAACCCCTCATGCGGTTATTATAAGTCAAATAATATTACAAACCTCTCTTAGAGGCAAATTATAAATCACCTCTCAAAGAAAATAAAATAACAAAAAGGCCCCCACATAAGCTAAGCCGCACAATTAAGCCCCCACACAGTCCACACAGTATAATCAGATATTTCAATTCATATAATGATAGCATCCTAAAGTCTATAACATAAGAATAATCAATTACCCACCCCAGTCTCAAAGAAGAATAGCCAAACCTACCTCGAATACCGAAAATTTCACCAGAACACTCTACCAGAGCTCCACCCTCAAATACCGACTCTGAATTGATCCCCCACTATCAAAAATGGAAAGAGTTTGTCAAAATGAGTTCAACGATACTTATATTGCAATGTTTAAGAACTGGGGTCAAAATAGTCCAAAAATTACATCGAAAATAAAAAGGGTTAAACTGTAATTTTATTGAAAATTTAGATTCTACATATCAAGAGGAGTTTGTGGTGGAAAAACCCATTCAAATCGATTAGAAAATAAGTTTCACATGATTAAATTACTAACTTAGAAAAATTTAGGAGAAAACCCCGAAAACCCACCTTGAAACCTTGATATAAAATGTTTTTGGTATATAATTATTAAAGAAATTGATAAGCAGTAGTTAAATGAACTTACCCAAACAAATTTTCTCAAAGGTTCTCTTCGAAATTGTCTCTTCTAAGCTTCAAACTGAGTGTTAATGGTAGAAATGAGAGATATGGGAAGAATCCCAAAATTGAATACTATTCTCAAAAATATACATCGTGATCATGAGCCACTAACTCTCATGATCGCGAAGCACTATAGAGATGTCTCATCGCAATCGCGGACCCACCAGTTGCGATCGCAAAGCCCATGCTCAGAGGGATCCCATCGCGATCGTGTGACCCCCTAGTCATAATCGCAAAGAACAATAGGTAAGATATATCACAATCGTGAGGAACAATTTCCTCTACACCAGAAACCTGAAACTCCATCAACACCAACTCAAAATAAGCCCCCGGTTGGACCCTCAGAAATCATTCAGGGTCAAAAAGAAATAAGTAAAATATGTTGCCCCCTAAATTCAACATTCCAGACTCAATAGAATCGTCTGATTTGCGAAAAAAAGGTTGTTATGATGAAAATACCTTCATGGACACCTTTTAGGCCTAAAATGCAAATTTAAGCCTAAATTTCCAAAACATATTCTAAGGTCTCAGGGCTCCAACCCAACACTCAACTAGACCAAACTTGATATTCTCTCTTTTAGAGTTTAGTCAAAGGAGAGGCTAAATGGAGAATACTTTTATAGACCTTCTATACTAACTTACCAAGCCCAAGAAACTTCTCACATCAGTCAGACTTTTAGGAGGATTTCATTCAATAATTTCTTGAATTTTACTAGGATCCACCTTCACACCTTCGGTTGACACAATGTGTCCTAGAAAAATAACTTCATTAAGCAAAAATTCTCACTTGGAAAGTTTAACATAAAGTTCTTTCTCCTTTAAAATTTGTAAAATAATTTAGATATGTTTATCATGTTCTTCACTACTTTTGGAATATATTAAAATATCATTTATGGCCACAAAAAATTATTTAAGATAAGGCTTAAATACTTGATTCATTAGATCCATGAATATCGCATGAACATTTTTCAATCTGAATGACATCACCAAAAATTCATAATGACCATACCGTATTTTAAAAGCACTTTTAGGAATATCTTTCCTTCTAACATGCAGTTGGTGATACCCAGACATTAAATCAATCTTTGAGAATAAATTACAACCCTTCAGCCGGTCAAACAAATCAATAATCCTTTGTAGTGGATATTTGTTCTTAATTGTTATTATGTTTAATTGTCTATAGTCAATATATAACCTAAGAGTGTCATTTTTCTTCTTTAAAAATAAAACAGGGGAAACACTAGGATCGATAAAACCCTTCTCACGAAGTTCATGAAATTGAGTTTTTAATTCCTTTGATTCAGTTGGAGACATTATATAGGGATTGATAGAAATAGGGGTAGATTCATGAATAAGCTCGATTAGAAATTCAACTTCTCTTTTCGGGGGCAATACAGGAAGATCTTCTGGGAAGACTTTTGGAAAATCACACACAGTAGTTATGTCCTTAATACAAGGACTCTCCAACTGTGTATCAACTATGTGAGAAGGATTTACACCACAACCTTGACCAATAATCTTTCAGGCCAAGGCTGCTAAATAATACTAGATATCAATTATCTTTCACCTTGTACAATGCTATGTGAAAATGTAGGATCTTTAAAACTCATATGTTTTGACCTGCAATCAACCATTGAAAGATCTTTATAAAACCAATCCATCTAGATAATAATATCAAAATCTTGGAAAGGCATTTCAATTAGATAAGTAGGGAAGACTAAGTTTTGAATCATAAAGGGACAAGCCCAGTAAATTCGATTACAAATAACTCTGTAACCTAAAGGACTTTCAACAAGCACATTATTATTAAGTCTCAAAGAATCCATATTTTTAGGAAGAACAAGTAATGAACAAATATAAGATTGTGTAGAACCAGGATCAAATAGTGTAATCACACATAAGCCAAATAAGTAAAATTTATCGACAACCATGTCTTATCTATCTTTGTCATCCCTTTATCTTATAGCATAACCTCATGCAGTAGCCCTTGGACCACTAGCTATATTAGCTCCACTTGCACTCATTTGTTGGGTGATTTTAGGTCTTGCACCTCTATTGGTTTGACGAGTATTAGTAGAAGGCTTGTGAACTGAGCCTTCTGTGTGCAAAGGAAGGAACATGATTAGGATTAGGAAATCCATCAACTTATGATCAAATCTCCCATAAATGAAACATGCACCAAAATCTCTTCGGCAAGTAACATAATGATTCTTTCCACATTGTTCACAAGTGGGAACTTGAGTCTTGCCTTGTCCATATGTAAGACCCTAGAAGTTGCAAAGCCAAGAAAATGGAAAATATAGCAGAACTGATGCTAGTGCTACTTTTTATGAGGCACTCTATGGATCGCAGAAAGTTCTACAGTCTATAGATGGCTAAGTATTGGATCATACTACGAGGGGTTCCTAATGGATCGTAGGAATTCTTATGATCCATAGGCATGAATCATAGAGTGACTATGTAGGATTGTGTCTAAGGTAATTTCTACGGCAAAGGATGATGACCCATAATCTTTTCTACGGTCTATAAGTCGAGGTTGTAAGTCCCAAATGCAAATTCTACTAGCTACTATTTTGGGTACACATCTCCTATGATAGAGTCCTAAGAGTCGTATAACATCCTACGACCCATAAAGAACTAGGTCATAGGAGTTGGACTGTTTGGGGCTTGGGGTTCTATGAAGGGGTTGTGTGGTTTGTAAGATTTTGTACGACCCATAGAAAATAGGTCATAGAGTCGAGTTGCACTCAAGAAAACCTAACTTTTGGGCCTATGTTACTACGATCTCTTTGGACAAATCATAATAGTTCATATGGACCATAGGTCTAGTCCATAGAGTCTCTCCAACAGTTTTTAAGAAGGGGTATTTTTGACTTTTACCTTTATTTAACTCTTAAATTACGTCATTTTAGGTTATTTTGCTAAGCCTATAAGTTCCCAATTACATCAAAATTCTCTCATTCACTCAAAACCCCAAAAGAATTCAAGTCTTCTTCTCCAAGGATCCTCTCAAGGTGAATTAGGGCTATTCAAGCTTCAAGTCTCCTCTTTTAAATTTTAAGGCTAGAATCCATCAAGGAATGTAGAAATTTATCTACGGATCCTTTTCCATTCATGGAGTCCAAAAGATTTCTCAATTATCTATTTTTATGAATTTAACCTAAACCCCCATTTTGATGATTTCTATTTGGTCAATTTAATTATATTTTTACTTAATTCCAATATTCTAGCCATGCATGATTCAATTTCAATTACATGTTTTTAATACGTTTTAGAAGGACCCATGCATTTATGCAACAAAATTTTAAGTTTAACTATGAATTTATGATCAAGGATTCACGAATGATTTATGAAAGTTATGAACTATGTTTTCAAGTATGTTTTCAAGTAAGTAACCATGAATTGTGAAAGGCTTTCTCACAATAGAAAAGAATTGATGATTTGGATGCTTAAAAAGGTAAATTTCCACATATTTATGTCATGATCATGGTTTTCAATGAGCTATTCCTATAGATTATTTTATGAATATGGATTGGTATTTATTTTCCTTTCCTAATGATTATATTTTCATTTATTCCGTTGGGATTAACTTTGCATCGAGAGAACTTTGTATTGGAGATCCACAAGAGAACCCTAGTAGCAACCCCTAGTTCCAAAACCATATGCCATCATAGATGCCTTAATTTCTTAGCTATTGTATCCACATATAGCTTATGTTCATGTCTGTATGGAGTCTACCTTGGCACGTAGCCTCTCTCTTCTCGGTGTGGGAGTTACATTGAATTCTATGTTATAGATCACATAGTTTTAAATGTCGGTTAAAATTAATATCCCACATATATATATATGTGTGTGTGTGTGTGTGTTTCTTAGAATTTCTTATGTTGTCTTATGATGCATTGACCTTATACATGTTTTCAAGTGTTTTCAAGTTTTACTTCATGTTTTCAAGATATATGGACATGCATCACATGTTCATATTGGTTATGTTCGATTATTTTTGTTCATGTATTTTTCTCATATACTTAGTACATTCCATGTACTAACGCATACTTTTGTCTACATTGTATCATAATGTAGGTTCAAACGATTACTCTACGCATCCAGCTTGTGGCTACATATTTGGAAATTACTATTCCCTTATTGGTGAGTCCTCTTATTTTGAAGATGCAATACTTATGATTTTCATTATGTTTTCTTATAACTATCATTCCTTTTGTTTTTGTGAGCTAGAAACTTGTCCTAAGCCCCATCTAAAGTAGTAGAGGCATGTTAGATTTTTTATGTCTATGTTGTCTAGTTTATTCGGCGATTTAGTTTGATTTCTCTTATATCGATATGTTCATGTTGAGACTTCTACTCCGGATTCATGATTTATCTTATTGTCTTACTTACCTTATTTATGCGCATGTATGAAATGCTAAGAGGCTTGATTGGGGTCTCTTGGGATACTAATCGTCGTGTCACATTTATAGCGTAGCTTAGGTCATGACATCATAATTTAGAGTGCTAGCTGCAGAAAAATCTAATCTATTTTGCTTATGTTGAGCTGACCTATTAACGCTACCAGCCTTAGAATCATCAAACCTTCCCCTTTTTGATGGACCTCAAAAATCTGATCTAGGCTTTGGAAATTTGTTTTCATATCTACTAGCGTTTTCCTTATCAAGTCTTTCCCAAGTAAAAGCAACACAAAATAATTTCAAAAAGTTTTTATGTTGCAGAATTGTCACATTCTTTCTGATGGAACTATTCAACCCATATTCAAATCTCCTACACTTATCTTTTTCCTCTTTAATAATACCGCCAGCATAACGAAAAAGTATTAGAAACTTTTGTTGACTCGGCAATAGATATGCCTCATTGTCTTAATTTTAAAAACTCCTTTTTCTTAGCATTACAATACTCAGGTGGGACATAATTCATATGAAATTCCTTAACAAAATCATCCCAAGTAAGATTTGAAGGTTTTGCCTTGTAATTCATAACACTTACCCACCATTCTTAAGCATGTTTTTTGTAATAGTGAGATGGCATACTTAAATTTGATAAATATGAACACTCTAACTACTTAAATACCCTCTTCATGAGCTCCAGCCATTGTTCAGCATCACTGAGATCAATAGTACCTTCAAACTCAACTCAATCCATTTTCCATATTTTCTCAAAGTTTATCCCGTTGGGATCATGCATCATTTCAGCCATGTGGTAGAAGAATTCAACCATTTATTGAAATGGAGGATTCATAACCTGAGTACTATGGCTCATGTAAGGATGTGGTCTAGCTCTTACACCTAGATGGTTTTCCACTTCAAATCCACTGGCATGGGAAACATATTGATCTGAGAGATGCTCTCCAACCCCTTATAGGGCATAAAATTGGGCATTAGAGTTACCTGAACCTTCACGATTAGCTTTCATAGGTCTATCAGAAGAAGAGGACATAACTTAATTCCTACAAAAGAGAAGATCACATTGTAGTAGGAATATTTACATGATGTATATGCACTCTATATCAAATAAAATAATATTAACCGTGTAACTGAGTGAATAATAAAATCCAAAACCTTCTCAAAAGAAACAAGTACACAATCAATTCACAACAAAATTCTTAGAACCACCAACCTAGTCTCTAATACTAACATTTGTGGTGGCCCTCTTGGGAGAATGCCACTTCTTAAAAAGAAAACTTATATAATACTTGTCAAATTTATAAGGAGATTAACATAAGACATATTGATCATAATATAGTAGTGAAATTAGGCCCATTCAAAATAGTTAAAGGTATAAAATTGTATCATTTAAAAATTTATTTGATCTCACATTTAAACAAGTAAAGATTTCCAAGTTATGGCGGATGAAATTTTCAAAATAATTTAAGAAAATACTTTATGAGATTTCTATGTATAATTCATAAATATTAGATAATAGATAGATTAATAAATAATTAGGAACAAAGGGATTTTTTTAGTGAATGTATCACAAGCTTACTCCTATCCACGTTATAAAATATTTTTAAGCTTACGAGTACCGAAGTTAACTGGTTCATGCTTCCTACAAACATCCAAAAACAAACAGTAAATTTAGTACATAGTAAGACTTGGGCTTACACACCCCAAAACAATAAAATATGTCACCAAATTTAAGTTACAAACCATGGTTCATGATCAAACTAGATTACAAAATTACATATACATGTACAACCCATGAATCAAATACATGTCTCAAAACTACTACTAAATTTAGATGCCTATATGTAAATATCTTTCTTAAAGCTCCCAAAAACACTATCTCCATTGGACAACTTCAAGCATCCCCTCGAACATTCCCTATGATAGAAACAACTATCGCTAAGCATAAACCTTAGCGGTGTAAAAACTATACATTTTGAGCTATCAGATTTTCCAATTCACCTTTCTCAAGTCATGGACAGCATAATTGAAACATATATAAATTAATCTAGTAAAAAAAATATATCAAGAGTATTAAATTCAGTATTTAAAGATTCAAGTGTCAAAAAGCTCATAAAACCATATTTACTAGAGATTAAATAACAAGTTTCGCCCAATATGTATGTTAAGCCATCACAGGAAACATAATCAAGTATCAAGAAGGACTAAAGCCCTGTATCAAGAAGGGTTAAGACCGAATAATCAAGAGAACCAAGAACCATATTGAAAATACATTTCTAGTTCATACTTAAATTGTATGACTTCCATACTTAAAACGAACAAACAATCAAGAGTCAAGATGGAAAAAGATACAAATCAAGAGGCATTTCAATAGTGATTAAGTCAAAGCCACAAGAAAGACAAAGTCCCTATCACCACCCGATTCCTACAGTTATGATGACACCTACTATAACTCACTAGTAGGTAATCCTACATGTATCTCGAAAAAGAAAGTAATATGATTTAAGGGTAGAAATGAAACAATAATAAAACAATAACAGGAATAACATGAATAAGCGAAAGCACATAGAATATATACAATAAAACATGAAGATCCCACCCAGAACCTGGAAGTCACAAGTACAGAGCTACTACAAAATATATACAATTTCCAAAAGTGGACAACAAAAATAAAGACTTGTCTCATAAAGAAAAAGATAGTCAACTATATACTGATGGAGGCAGGAAGATCCCAAAACGCCAAGTGCTCACCTTTACCTCTGATGTAGACTGCAATTGTCCTAAATCAGCACTAGTAACTAGTGCTCAGACCTACATCACAAAAACAGATGCAGAATATAGTAAGAGTATCAAAAAATAAGTACCCAGTAGGCATCATAGGCCGATTGAGCTTGAATAGTCAAAGTAATAAGGAAAGTTAGAATCTAGGAAAATAACAAAGTTGATAGAAAGTAAATGAGATGCACATGAGTGTACGGAACTAAAAGACTAGGTACAACTAACTACACCTAACTAGCCCCCACAAGCCCAGAAGGTACACGCATGCACAAGTTTAATTAAAAAATCAAGCGGACCCTCATAAGCCTGATGGATACACAGAATAATTAAACTACTAAGAATATGCAGTGGTGAGTCCAGAACTGGAAAAGAAAACCTCGAACCGGGGATAGCCTCCTAGTAAATAATAGTAACAACCCTGCTAAAAAGTCCAGCGCCTGGACCTCAAACTGCAGATGCGTCTCAAAGGGAAAATCAATAGTAGTCTCCAAATGATCAAGTAATGACAGCCCAGCTAAGAAGTCCAATTTCTGAACTTCGAACTGTGGATGTGTCTCAAAGGGGCAATAGTTCAAATCCAGGTGGATCATCTCTATAGAGGATAAGAGGGCAGCATGACTAGACCTTGAATCTGCGAGAATAGTGGTTGTCAAATGATATCATGTCATCGTAAAACCACCATGGATTGGCATCCACTCATAGTCAATCAACCAAGCACTCCAAGCTCGATCTAAACTCAATCCTGAATCATCGAGCTAAGCCTAAAAGCTAAATTTATCCACGTATGGGCTGTAAGAAGGGAGAGAGTGGTAGAAAGTCGCTAAAGTTGAGGCAACTCCTAATCTAAGGCTCAAACTATCAGACCCAAGTCTGCTATTCTAGTCTACAGTAAGCTAAACCGTCCGAATCAACGTATGAGTAAAAGTAAAGGCTAAAGGATCCAATTATCGTAAGTCTATGGAAAATACTAGTAGAATCCTAGACTAAGTCCAACATACTCAATAACATCATAAAATATCAATTATGAAGCCACAAGTCATGGATGATCAAAATAAGATAGGCAGCATGCTCACAAATACCCGAGACTACCCAGAAGCAGTCTAAAACTGGATTTCTCTACTAATAGGCATGATCAAGCACCTAACCTACCCAAATTCTAAGAAACCTTCATGTTTTCACATAAAAAAACTCAATATAAGGAGAGGGAAGTCATAGCCTAACTGTAGGATGATCACGCACACTCCAAAATTAAGGTATCAAAGATTTCCTTTTTAGAACGGCCTCTGAATATTGTCATGCTATCAAAAATAGGTTCACAACATCAATATGGTCTTTTATACGTTAAAAATTACTAAAAATAGAGACGGATTAATTTTGGAATCTAAAATGGGAATGTGGGACGTGTGCCAGAGTTTTCAAAATTGAATTTGTAAAAGGGTCCTAAATAGTCCCCCAAATTTGTGTCCCAAAATGGTACACAATTCGGGGATCGGGACAGCCCAAAAATGACACGAGCAAAATAACACCATTTAAAGCTTCAAACTAAAACATAGAAGCAGCTAAATTACTGAAATTACCTCCACCAAAGTCTCCCCGCCACATTCCGACCATCACCCACATAGCCACAAAGTTTTTGAACCCATAGGACTTTGCATCAAAAAAATGGACTTAAAACGAGGGAGAAATCAACTTGGAAAATTTTAAACAATGGTTTGTTCGCGTCTAGTTTTTAAATAAAAGACTAGGAATAATGACCTTCGCGAACACGGCTAAGGAGCCTACGAACGAAAGAAGAGAAGCCTAGACGTCCACAAACTTGGCCCAAGGACCGCAAAAGTGGAAGCCAGCTGCCTAGCCCTCCATGAATGCCTGGGTCTCCTCAATTGTGAAGACAAATTCACTTGGCCTTCACGAATATGGCCTTTTGTCCTTGAACCCGAAGGGAAAATTACCTTGCACCACCAACTGCTGCAACTTTGAGTTTTGACATTGTCTAAGTCTCCGATGAGATGCTCAGAATTCATTTGAATTCTTTTGCACACAAATGGGATATGCTACACTACTAAATATGACATTATAGACTCAACGATGCAGTCAAAATTTTCATATGATGTCATTTTGACAAAAAGTGGGTCCCAAACCTAAGTGTTGTGTTTAGCCAGTTCATCAATGGACCTCGAGATTAGATCAAAATCCTCAAAAAGTGCACAAAATATTATTCTAGACCAAACTTGACATTCGATAGATAACTAAGCTAAATAAATTTTCATCCAATCACATTTTTCTAAGAATGTTGACCAAAGTCAACCTTAGGCTAAATTTCTAAGGTTAAAATACCTAATGGTCTAAACTCGCATCAAAATCCTGGGACTCATACAGACCATGCTACTAGCCTAAAAAGACCATTGATGAGCTTATGGAATCGTCAGAATTCCATTCTGAGGTTCTTTACTTGACGTTTTAACCAAAATTAACTTTTCAAGTTTCAAAAGCTCTAAAATAGGAAAACGAGCATGAATACCAAACGAACGACCAAGCAATCAAATAGTCAGTACCAGCAATTCATAAATAACTTGTAATCTCTATAGAAATTCTCTAAACAATAAAAAAATGCACTATCATAAAAATGACCTAGAGGGTCACTACAGTCCCAACAAGAATGCAAGGTGATCAAGCAATCTGTACAAGTTGGTGAATTAAGCACGTGTCTTGCAAGTCCCAAAGAATACGAACATGATAATACAACATGACAAGAAGTAACCAACATACCAATATAGCCTTTCAAATATACCCAACTGGTAACAAGAGTACAACCACAAGTTTATACACAAATCTCAACCTTTTAGCATAAAAATAGTCCAACACAACTTCAAGAGTTCAAACCGTAGATCAACCAATGTATTAAATTCCTCAACTCGTACACGAGTATAAAAAATCTTGAAATAATATTATCATCAAAAGTAAGCATGCCCTATGTAAATAATACTATGCTACCAAAATAGTAAATCTTGCTAGCCCTAGTACCTCATATCGTAACTTAGTTTTAAAAATGTGAACAGCCAAACTGGACTTTATATCCTTCATGAAAGATGTAGGTATATGTGGTAAGGTTGCAAACAGTATCGAATCACCAAAAAATATGTTTCCTATGGGTCGTCAACCTTCCGACGGGTCATAGAGACCTCTTGTCCTAGCAACATTTCAAACGTTAGAATCTCTGAGCCTCTGATCACTTCCTATGAGTCAACTCTACAGATCATAGAAAATTCTATGGTCCATAGGTCCTCTTTATAGAGTTATCGGACACTTGGTGAAATTTTATTCCTTGAGACTCCTTTCTACGAGCTTTTCCTATGGCTCATCAATGTCTCTATGGGTCATCAACTTCAACTGGCTCAAACTTTAAAAAATTTCCAAGTGTTGGGCTTCCTACGGCTGCCTTCTTATGGCCTATAGAAATTCCTATGGTCAGTAGGTTGGCTTGTAGGAACCTGCACCAGGAATTTTCTGCACCTTTTTCATGCATCATTTTCTTTTGTTTTGCTTTCGAATTTCTGGAATCTTACATATGAGGAGAGATATTATGGACTATATGTCCCCTTTCTTATGTTGTCAGCAGGTGAAGGCCAAGCATTTGAGTCGTGGTGGTGAGTTTCAGAGATTAACCATTCTAGAGTGGAAATAAGAGCGCATCACCATGGACTTCATTATAGGTTAGCCTCGGGTTTCTAGAGGTGTGACAGTGTCTCAGTCTATCATGACCCGACCTAAGACCTAGTCATAACATGGCGATTAGAATTCCAAGGACTCCAACCAAGCCTCTTAGCATAACATTTATGAGCATACATAAGGAAATTAAGCGATAAAGCTAAACCAAGATACGAAAGTAAAATCTCAAATAGAACATAAGTCTCAAAACGAGAAAATGACAACATAGACTCCTTTCTATCTAACATGCCTCTACTACTAGATGGGGGCATAATACAATCTCCTAGATCATCCAATATAAAAAGTAAAAGATGTCATAAACTCATAAGAGATAAAATGTCTCATCCTTGGAATATGAGGACTCACCAGTAGCATGAAAGTGCGAACTCTAGCCACAAGCAGGATGAGGATGAATGTGATCATCGGTCCCTGCATAATGATATAATATAGGCAAAAATTATCCCTTTATTATATGGAATACACTAAGTATATGAGAATATGCATAAACAATAAACATAAGACATAATCAATATGAATCATAAGAAGCAAGATCAATATTTTTAAAACATGAGTGAAATCATAAAAATATTAAAATATTTATCTCATTGGTGAATGCATTAAAAGAATCTCATAATCATCATAAGAACTCATACTCAACTGAAACTGCGTGGGATAGGACCTTTAACTGACATATAAGACCATGCAAGCTAATACATGGAATGCGATGACTCTTGCATTGAGACAAGAGAGGCTACCTTGCCAGAGCATACTACATTAACTAACTCTTTTAACTGGGCTATGTGGATCCAATAGCTTTGCCATATTGTCATATGTAAACCTACACGGCCAACGTAGTTTGCGACTAAAAGTTGCTACTAGGATTCCCTTGGATAACTAACTGCGTTACCAAATTGAACCTCACCTAAAAGTCCTCTTGGTGCTTAGTCAATATCCCAATAGAACTCATAAAATATGATCAAAACACCATAGGGAAAGATAATAACTAACATCAACCTATTTTTGTAAAACATCATAAGAATAGCTCATTTAGCATCATTATAGTAAAAGCATAGGATTAACTCATCTATCGTATAACTCATGCAATGTGGGTGTAGGCCTTCCATCATTATATATATTTAATCATAAAAATCTTTAGGGACTTAGATTGCCCTATCTTTAAATTTGCTTGAAACATGATAGAGTCATCATCCATGAGCTTCTTTGCATAAAACAACTTTAATTCATAGCATAAAGCTTTCATAGAATATAACTTAAAAATTATGATCATATCTCATAAATCATACTTGAAATCATGCAAGATAATGTGAATTATGCATAATTAGGCTAATAGCATTGAAATATATCATAATAAATAAGACTCAATGCAAATCATGAAATTGGGGATTTTAGATTAAAAAAATCATCAAGAAATTAGACGAAAAACTTTGGGATTCCATGGGTGAAAGGTACCTATGGATGAAGTCCCACATACCTTGACCTTGATGATAAGAATGGAATCTTAACCTTGCATAAAACCTTTGAGTTGCTTGAGGAAGAAGAAGACCTTAGAGAGAAAACTTGGGAAAGAAGGTTTTATGATTTTGGGAATTATGGAGAGAATGAGAGGGTTAAAAGACTTTAGGGTAGTTAATGGGTAGAATCTAGTCAAAATATCCATCCATATTTATTGATGAAAGTATAGGGAATGACCAAAATACCCTTCATTAAAACTGAATCCAGATTCCAAAATGGGCCATTACCATAGACCGTGGTAGATAATACGGTTCGTGGTCCCCTCCTTGGTAAGGGCCTTAGGATTTTCTAAAAGGGGTTTTGGGAGGTTTCCCAACACAAGACCCACCATGGCCTATTAAGGGAACCATGGTCTGTGGTGTTCTTTCGCGGTGCTAGACTTACATTTGAACTTTTGGGGGTTGGCAGGAGAGTTTTAAAACTTCCTGCATGGAGACCTTCATGGTCCGTAGAGGTCACTATGGTCTGTGGAGGTTACTATGGTCCATGATACAAGGGCGTGGTGCAGGGTCTACAGGAGGGGATCACCACGGAGGCTATTAAGGTTTGTGGACTGCACCACATATCGTGGTGGCCTATCATGTTCCTTACATCAGGAAAACACTTGGTTGGGCAGGTACCACAGTAGCCTTTCACATCTCGTGGTCCTCTTCATGGCCTATATTAGGTCTCATGAAGACCGCCTGGTACCCAAGAGCTATGTTTTCTAAAATTTCATCTTTTGTTTCTCGTTTTTCGACTTTCCAACTTCTGGGATCTTACAATATCTCCCCCTTGGGAACATTCATCCTCGAATGGGAATCAAGATAGTATGAATAGAATAGAAAAGGAGCATAACAACCCAACATGAAAACAAAACATCTCAATAATGCATAAAATATGAAATCTTTAATATCAAGCTAAAACATGACTTTAAAACTCATTTCATGAACATAAATGCATATGAAACCATTAGAACACATGATTTGGGCTGATCGAACCATGAAAGGACTAAATACCTCAACTAGGCACGAAAGGAAGAAGATGAGGATATTGGGACATCATATCTGCTTTGTCTTCCCATGAAGCTCCCTCAACCTCTTGGTTCCTCCATAACACCTTACCTGAAGTTATTTCTTTGTTTCTCAACTTTCTAACTTTTCGGTCGAAGATCTGAATTGGAACATCCTCATATGAAAGACTCTCTTTAACTTCAATGTTGTCCAATGGCATAATGGAGTTAGGATCACCAATAAATTTCCTCAACAAGGACTCGTGGAACATCGGATGTACTAATGTCAAATAAGAAGGCAAATTCAACTCATAATCCACCTTACAAATCCACCTTAAAATCTTCTATAGGCAAACATAGCAAGGACTTAGCTTCCCTCTCTTACCAAAATGCATCACACCCTTCATAGGTGAAATTTTTTTAAGTAAACTCAATCATTAACCTCAAATTTAAGTTCCCTTTTTCTCACATCCGAATAGGACTTTTGTCAGCCTTAGGTTGTCTTCAATCTTTCTCTAATGAGTCTAACCTTTTCCATAGCCTCAAATACCAAGTCGGATCCTATTAAAGCAGCTTCACCTACTTAAAACCAACTGATAGGGGATACACCGCCTACCATAAAAGCCTCAAATGGAGTCATCTCAATACTAGAATTATAACTATAATTACAATTAAACTCTATTAATGGCAAAAGATCATCCCAATTTCCTTTAAAATTAATAACACATGCTCTCAACATATCCTTTAATGTCTGCATGGTTTGCTCATCCTGACCATCCATTTTTAGGTGAAAAGTTGTATTAAGCTTCATTTAAGTACCAAGACCCTTTTGAATGGATCTCCAAAAATAATATGTAAACTGAGTACCTCGATCCAAAATTATAGACAATGGAACAGCATGTAGCTTAACCAATTCTCGGATATACAATCTAGCATAGTCCTCAGCTGAATATGAAGTCTTAACGAAAAGAAAATAAGCCGACTTGGTTATTCAGTCAACAATCACCCAAATAGAGTCATGTTGCCTACGAGTACGAGGCAAACCAGTAACAAAGTCCATATTCAAGGCTTCCCACTTTTAAGTAGGAATCTCAATGTCTTGAACCAAACTTTTTGGTTTTAGGTGCTCAACTTTCACTTTTTGATAATTAGGACACTTAGCCATGAATTCTGCAATATCCTTTTTCATACCATTCCACCAATACACTACCCTCAAATCTTGATACATCTTTGTGGAACTAGGATGAATAAAATACTGCAAACTATGAGCTTCAAAAAATATCATATCTTTCAAGCCTTCAACATTCGGAATACACAATCGGCCTTGATATATCAAAATACCATATCCCCCTTGGGAGAAAGCCTCGATGGCTTTTTCGGCAACCACTTTCTTAAATTCAACCAAAGAGGGATCACTATCTTGCTTTGTCTTTACATCCACCACAAAATATGATTCGGAAACATTTTGTACAATAAAACCACCACTCTCGGAATCAACCAATCGAAAACTCAAATAGGCTAATCTATGCACATCCCGAACTAGCTCTTTCTTCTCATCCTCAATATGAGAAACAATGTCCATGGACAACCTACTAAGAGCATTAGCAACCATATTTGTCTTACCCAGATGGTATAGTACACTCATATCATAATCTTTCAGCAACTCAAGCCGTCTCCTTTGTTGAAGGTTCAAGTCTTTTTAAGTGAACACATATTATAAAATCTTGTGATCGATAAAAACATCCACATAAAAACCATACAAGTAGTGTCACCACAATTTCAAAGCAAATACCACCAACACTAACTCCAAGATATGAGTTGGGTAATTTTTCTCATGTGCCTTCAGTTGCCTTGAAGCATAAGCTATCACCTTATTATTTTGCATTAGAACACAACCAAGACCAACTCATGAATCATCACAATACACAATGAACCCATCCAAACCTTTCGATAATATCAACACTGGAGCGGAGGTAAGCCTATCCTTCAATTCTTGGAAGCTTTTCTCACATGCCTTAGACCATTGGAACTTTACCTTCTTTTGAGTCAAAGTAGTCAAGGGTGATGCAATGGAAGAGAAACCTTCCACAAACTATCTATAATAATTGGCTAAGCCCAAGAAACTCTAAATATCGTAAGGAGACAACGATTTAGGCCAATTCTTAACCGCTTCGGTCTTCTTTGGATCAACCATAATTTCTTCTCCAGAAATAATATGACCAAGGAAACAAATTGACCTTAACCAAAATTCACATTTGCTAAACTTTGCAATAATTGACGGTCCTTGAGAATTTGCAACACAATCCTCAAATAATCTGCGTGCTCTTTCTTATTTTGAGAATAGATCAAAATATCATCAATGAAGACAATCACAAATATATCCAAGTATTGCTTGAATACCATGTTCATCAAGTCCATAAAAGCTGCAGGGGTATTCGTTAGTCCAAAAGACATAACCAAAAACTCAAAGTGACTATACCAAGTTCTAAAATCCATCTTCGCAATGTCACATTCCCTTATTCGGAGTTGATGATAACCTGATTGAAGATCAATCTTTAAAAAGTAGCTTGCTCCTTGAAGTTGATCGAACAAGTCTTCAATCCTTAGAATAAGATACTTATTCTTAACTATGACTTTGTTCAATTGTCGATAATTAATACACATACAAAGAGAACCATTCTTCTTCCGACAAAGAGAACCAGAGCACTTCATGGAGAGATACTTGGTCTAATGAAACTCTTATCTAGCAAATTCTTCAACTGATCCTTTAACTCTTTTAATTCTGCCGGAGCCATGCAGTAGGAGAAATAGAGATAGGCTGAGTATGGGGAAGGAGATCGATACTGAAGTCTATATCCCTTTTGAGAAAAATACCTGGGAGATCTTTGGGGAAAACTTTTGGAAACTCATTAACAACTGAAACTGACTCAATAGTAGGAGTTTTGGAATTAGTATCTCTAACCCGAACTAGATGATAAATGCAACCTTTGGAAATCATTTTCCGATCTTTAAAACATGAGAAGAATTGACCCTTAACCACTGAATTACTACATTTTCATTCTAGGACTGGCACATTTGAAAACTAAAACTTAACCACACGGGTTCTACAACATATATAGGCATAACATGCATGAAGCCAATCTATATCGAGAATAACATCAAAGTCGGTCATATCAAGCTCTACAAGATCAATGGAGGTGACCTTATAAAAAATTAAAACTAGACAATTTTTATAGACTCTTTTAGCCACAATTGAATCACTAATGGGGTATAGACCGAAAAAGGCTCTAGCAAGATCTCGAGACTAACAATAAATATTATAGCAAGATAAGGAGTAACAAATGATAGAGTCGCACTCGGATCTAATAATGCATAAAAATCTAAGTCAAAGACTTTCAACATACCAGTCACAACATCGGGGGAATCCTCTAACTCCTAACAAGTTTAGAGGGCATAAAATTTGTCTTGGCGCTGACTTCCACCTGAAGTAGTAGCACGCTGATCCAGATGACCGATAGCCTGAGTCTGAACTTGGGGTCTATCCCCACTTCTACAATCCCTTGTATTATGACCAGGATTTCCACACTTGTAGCACACATCTAATCCCGCTAAGCACTCTTCCTTATGATTTTTCCCACATTTCTTACATGGAGGAATAACTTGACCACCCGGAGCTCCACCTTGTACCTCGGGATTTGGCACCTTGTCCTTCTCAAATTTTGGAGCTGGAGTATTTGAAGAACCTTGACCTTGAAACTTTTGGCCTTATCAGAAATGACTATCTCCACCTCCGGATTTGTTGTGAGAAAACCAACCTTCATACCGATCCCTTTTAGACTCCCTTGCACTCATCTCCTTAAGATTTTCTCCTTCAATTTGTTCCGCATAAGTCATGAGTCTAGAGATGTCCATCTCCTTGATAAGCATATCGATTCAGCATTCTTTCATAACCAAGTCTGATACTCTAGAAATAAACTTTCTCATTCAGGCACGGGAGTCGGCTATCAAGGA
Source organism: Solanum dulcamara (assembly GCF_947179165.1). Taxonomy (NCBI): domain Eukaryota; kingdom Viridiplantae; phylum Streptophyta; class Magnoliopsida; order Solanales; family Solanaceae; genus Solanum; species Solanum dulcamara. The sequence goes on from NC_077243.1 coordinate 50,553,094, forward strand.
TAGAGCATACTTGGACAACTTTGTGAATTTGAGGGCATACTCCCGTACACTCATGTTTCCTTTCTTGAGGTTGATAAATTACAACACCTTCGCTTCCCTTAACTCAAATGGGAAGAAATGATCAAGAAATGCATTTGTAAAGAACTGTTTGAAAGCATTTGTTTTGCACCTTTACTATCATGTATTGTTTTCCAAAATAAAAGTAAGTTTTTCAAATAATTATGTTATCCCTTTAAGAAGAGTTTTTAGGGAATATTTAATATTCCAAATGCATTATTTTCACAGTAAAGCATGATTAGTTTTAAAGAAAGCATAAACAGTTTTATAAAGAAGTTTCAGTTAGTTAAAGAGAAAGTTTAATATGATTACAAAGAAGTACTTTTGATTATTAACTCAATACAGATAGTAATATGAGCTTTATTACATGTTTTTGGAATGGTATTGAGTATCGATTTTGGCAAGGTAATCGAAACCCCATAAGATGCGCTGCTAGCGTAGGATAGAATCGTGTCGTTGATTCAAGCAACTCCTCAAATGGACCCTAGTAAGGGCTTAGATATTGATCCATAAATTCAGTTCGTCCTTTACCCTAGCAAAGTATTGGATGGCTCTACTAATGTGGTCAAGACATTGTATCATCAAGATGCTCATAGTAATGGTTGTCCATTAAAGAACTCCCCAGGAAAAGTAAAGTATACTATTTTTTGTATTTTATATTATCGCATTATCTCAACTGTAAAGCTTTACTATTTTTATTACACATATATGTTTTACTTTCAGTTGAGTTACTTTCAATTTCCTTTCAGCATACATATTCAGTATAGCCCATTGTTTCATTCATCCATATTATATACCGTACATTCTATGTACCGACATCATTCGACGTTGCATATTTTAATGATGTAGATACAGGTGTTCAGGATTGACATCAGGTGCTTCGTTGAAATCTTCATTCCATCAGCTTTTGGTGAGACGTCATTGCTTTCAGAGGGCTTCGATTATTTATGTCTTAAGTTTTAGTGGAATTTTAATGCCTTATTGAGGTAGTCGTACGTCTTGTCCCAACGCCTATCTTTAGTTAGTAGAGGCTTCATAGACAGGATAATGAATCAGTTAAGTTTGATATTTCAGATGTTTTAAACTTTATTATCTATACTGAGATTTATTTCAGACTTTGCATGAGGTATCTTTAATAATTTTAAATGCTCGTTTTTATAAAGCTTTCATATATATAGTTAGTCTTTTGCTCAGTAGTCAACCAAGCCAGGGGTTCACTTGATACCAACAATAGTTTTCGAGTGTCAGCCATACCTAGGAGGCTTGGGGTGTGACAACCAACTAGTGGTACCAACAGCTTCTTGCAAAGTCCCAACAGACTCCACTTGGGTGCTCGGGATTGGTAGTGATACCCATGCACACAAATGAACTATGTTATCCCACCAAATTCGACATTTTAGACTCAATGGAGAAGTCGAAACTTCCATTGAAGGTCATCTCAACAAGAAGTGGGTCCCACACCCAAGGATCTTCTTTAGCCATAAGCCATAAGATTGCTCGAAATGAGTCTAAAAGCCTCGGAACCCTAACCAGGGGTTCTTCTAAACCAAAGTCGATGTTCCGGAGCTAACAAAATCGTTAAAATTACATTATGAGGTCCTTTTTTAAAAGTTTTGACCAAAGCCAACCATTCGAACTTCAAAAGCTCCAAAATACATAAACTTGTACAAAATCAAACGAACAATCAGGTGATCGAACTATCAATCCAGTAAGTCATAAATGACTTAGACCGTTATAGGAAAGCTCTAAACGCCAAAAATACACAAAATATGGAAAATATTACCTAATGGGTGATTACATTATTATGGTTGAAACAGGTGGGGATCCCCAAAAGCAATAACTATTGATATCCAATGAAATATGCCCACTTTTCCACGATTGTATCTATAAAATCTTCACTTGATTACACACAATTTAATGATTAATCTCTATAAATACGATTATTCATCACCGCTCGGTCACTACTCTTCATAAATTCAAATCACCTAAAGAAGAGAATCAATAAGAAACTGTTTCTCTTTTATTTGATCAATTATGTTTCTTTAATTATCTGCATTTTTATTCATATTACTTTGTTCTCACTCTATACACACTATCGATGGATTAATATTATATGGATTGATTACTTTGCTTGTGACCTTATTCTGAATAATTTAACTGATTAACTTAATTAAAAAAAACTTAGGCTTAACAATGAAAATCATTGATAATATTTACCCTTTTGAGTATATAAAAATCTAATTTTAGTTGAGGTTGTGTCAAAAGCATAATTCACTTTTTGGGTCATGATGAGAAATGAAGAAGAGATATAGAGCTAAAAAGTATAAAATAAGTTATAAATTTCTAATATCGGGGAGGAAAAAACAACTTCTTATACTTAACTTAATAAAGCATGCATATGGGAGATCGAGGCGAGTCGTAAGGGATAGTTTAGACCATTATTTAAGATGCATAGATCCTATATATAGTATTAACTAGACAAAACGCTAATTGCGTGAATCCAGTGGACCAATTCCCAACTGTATGCCTTGAAAATCAAATTAACTGAATTCAATTAGTTGCCCAACAGATCCCAGAAAACCTCTGGTTTTTTGTATTCTGAAATACATAATGCCTGAAAAACAAGATAAAAAGGATATGATATGACCAATAAATTAAATCAGAACTAGATGAAGAAAAAAAATAAAAAGGAGTGACAACTGAAATTGAATATTAAAAATGAGGGGAAAAAAATACTTACGCAAGTTAGTTAAAAGAAGAATAAATTAAATATGATGAGGGATTCAAATGTTCACTTACTTGCATGGCAAAAGCTAGATGAATCAATAAGGATTCATCCCATGGCTTCCCAATAAATTGAAGACCAATAGGCAAATTGTACTTATCATACCCAACCTACCCAAAAACAAAAACATCAATGAATATTAATAGTTAATTTAAATCAAATAATTAATTTAATTTTAATAGTTAAAAATTAAATCAAGACAAAGTGATAAATGTGTGCATCCAAAACATATCTTGCATTCGCATAAATAAATTCTAATCATTTGAAAATTTTCAATAATTAATGAATTAAGTCCCTAATCAAAAAGAAAAAAAGAAAAAAAAAAGTAGAAATTGAAGAGCATACTGGTATAGTAATAGCAGGCAATCCCAAAAAGTTTCCTGCTATCTGGTATCGAACTAGTGCAGCTGAAACAATGAGGCATATATAATCAAGTTTTTTGCTAAAACAACTTGACAATAACAAAGGGCAGGCACAAATGATAACTATTTATGAATAATACAGAAAATTTTAATCAATAATTAAAGTTACATTTTATATAAGTAGAGTTCTTGTGACCCCTCTAAACTTGATAAGTTTTAGTGGATACACGTGTAAATTATTTTGATCTTGATTATCCCTTTGAACTTGGTAGTTTAATAGTAAGACAAAAGAGTATGAATATACTCTCTTTTTGGCGCACATAATTTCCATAACTTTTTGGTTCTACATCTATCTTGTCTGTTGATGTTTTTATTCTCTTTTCATTTCCTAGACCAAGATTGAATCTCCTATTTATTTGTTCTCTTCAATTTGCTTCTTTTTTATAATTATTTTTTTCTTTTATCCTTCTTTCTAGTCAAAACTTTTTCATGTTTAAACCTTTTTTTTCCTCTCACAATCATTTAACTTTTTTCGCTAAGTAATTTGTCTTCCTTGTTTTATGTATGATTTTGATATGATAGCCAATATATAAGCATAATTTCAATTATTTTTATTGAAAATCCAATGACATACATTTTTATTTTTTCTATGATATAAAGGTGTGAAGAAGTGGAATGATCAACGTATTATGGTCATTTTTTAAAAAAACTGCATTGCTTATACTTATGCTTTAAGCTTCAAAGCTTGGCCACAAATTCTGAATAACAAAAAATTCAAGTCCTTTTTTCAATAATATGTCAATCGTGTCCCAAGTGATGTAATATCTCAAATGGACCCACATTTTTCCACTGCAGCTCTCCTTAAATGCTTGTGTCAGTATTCATCCCTTTTCATGGGGTGAAATTTTTTGTATTGTTTATTTAAATGTGCGCAAAAAAAAGATAGAATTAATTTTATTTGCACATTTAAATACCTAAATAATAATTATTGTAATAGAATAACAAACAAAGATATTATCAATATTTGGAAGGTATTCAATTGCACATTGAAAATTTTCATATATTTAGAGATAATTTAAAGTATAAATTAGCATCTATAGAAAGTATTTATAAAAAATGAGATTTGTAATTCAAAAATAAGGCAGATTATACATTACAATAAATAAAACTTAGTAGCGTAACTTTTTTTACACTAAAAATATATATGAAAAGCTCATTTAGTATGTATTGTTTCTACTTAATTAATTTTTCATGAGTAATTTTCAGTTATTAATAAATTGTCTTAGAATTTATCTTTTATAATTTTTAGATCATTTTAGTATGAAAATTAACATATGATATATCTCTATATAAAAATTAAGTACTTCATAGAATTACTATAATTGATTTCACATCAATTTTTGTTAATATCTTTTGGTTTTCTTTATTGGAGTAGTACATTGTTTCATTATGTATGCAAACTCGTTTAGAAACTTTATTTACTGATTGTACTTAATTATTTTCTTGATTTTGTTGTGCATAAGAGTCCGTTTGGATTGGCTTACAAGTTGTTGATAAGCTGTTTTCAGTTTTTTGAATGTTTGATTGATCAACTTAAAGTCATTTTATGTTTAAAATAAGTCCAAAAAAATAATTGAGGCTACCCAACTTTTTTTTTTACTTATAATTGTTTTAAATAAGTTGAGTCAAAACAGATACTAAGAAAAGAAGTAAAGCAAGAGTTTTTTAAATCTTTTATCAATTTATAAAGAATAATGTAGTTCGTTCTAACTTTCATCAAGTAGGTAATTATTTTCACTGATTAAACACTAGCAATATAAATTTACGTGTATTAAAGATTATTTTACTGATAGGTTGATACACTGTTTGCTTCGTCTAATTCTATAAAATTTGTTAATATTAATGACATGTATCGTTGTAATCTATTTTTTTATGGAATTTTCAGATACACTATGAGAAGAATACCATTGAAATTAATTATTTAATTTGATGTATTTTTTTAATTAAAATTAATTTGATGTATGTTTCATACATAATATTTAAATGAGAGTCAAAACACATAAGGAGTCATTTGATACGAGGTATAAGAGGAGATAATATATGTATTAACTTAGATATTATTTAATCCCTTATTTGGTAATGTTTTCTATTTATGTATAACTAATACATGTTATATATATATAGTAAATCACGACATTAACAAGACAGGGGTACGTACAATGTAGAATTATCAATCTTCAACTCTATTTCAATTCCAACACACCCTATTTTGTACTATTTTTATTCATTTAATACTACGAACTAAATAATTGATAAGAAATAATGGAAGCATAACTAATCTCAATATTACCAATTCCAATAATACGAAAATACTATATTTACTTCTATTCTTATACACCCTATCAAACAAACTCAGAATGTTTTAATGTTAATTGTGGTAACATAGAAAAGTTATGAGTTATTGTTTAATTTTATAAAAATAGAAAAGATAATTTATTATGAATTGTGATCCCCATTATATTTTCTATCATGCTTAGCTGAAAATATTAGTGATCAATTTATTTTTTACAAAAATAAAAATAAAAATTGAACAGTTATAATATTAAGATTACAATATTGGGCCCATAAATAGATCTTTTCACATCTAGTAATAAATAAAATTTTCAATTTATGTTTGGTCTTGCACAAGTCTTGCAATTTAGTTCATTGTTAACAAAAATATGAAAATAACAAGGGAAAACAAAACATGAATATAACGATTTTATTGGACTTAATAAATTTTGATGATGGACAAAGCGAATTGGGCCGAACTAAATGGATTGTACTAAATTAGAGCATGAAGCAAGTGAAAAAAAAACACCTAAATAAGTGACATGGTCCAATTTTGAATCCAATCAAGACAAGACTACTGAAGAAAGGAGGACTCTGATGAAGCATAGAAGTACGAGATAAGTTGTACTCAGAGTTGAATTCCAAAGATCACAACTACAACTACGATCTTATTGTTCGGTCTTTGTGACCAACAGACATTCTATCATGTTCAAATGCATATGTGAAGATCTCTTATTGAAATAAAGTTACCCACTTACACTAAGAGCTAAATGAAGAACTCAAATAAATAAGCAAGAGCTTATTTGATAAAGGTTTTTGACATATTATTCAAGTGCTGCCTCATACAAAGAATCAAATTGAGGAACATGTTTCATGCTTAGGTGTTTTACTGTCTTTAGGTAAAGAATTTTTATGTTAGAGTTGTGATCGAGTTGTACCTATTTCAGCTTTCCTAGAAGCAATTGCTTAGATATAAACAGTAGAGGAATTTATCTTCAAGTTAATGGAAACTTGAAAGTGACACAACAATTTATGTAGGTTGTTGTAGAAGGAATTAGAGTTGGTTCCTACATTTCAATTCTTGTAACCTGTATTATGTTGAGACTCACTTGTTGCAGTGAATTTGAGATAAATCTTATAAAGGTGTAGGTCATAGTTTTTTTACCCTTGCAAGTCGGGTGTTTTTCATATAAAAATATTATGTTATTACTTTACTACACTTATAATTCTACAAGTTAGTAGTACGGAACATATAAAGTTACCCGGTCCATCACTTAGGCATAAATCATGCATAACCCAATACACCTCCTTTCTGTTATTAGGATGAGCACAATATCAATTAATATCATAGTGGGTTATCTTTGAAAGGCAAACACCTTAAGAAAATATGAAGATGAGTGGTGCAACTCTAATTAGACACTGTGATGATCAATCCACGACTATGCCTCCATTTCTCAAAGGAAAATACTTCATCTGGTGGAAAGCTCTCATGAAAGACTTCTTGTAAGTTGAAGACTATGAACTATGGGATAGGGTTACTGATGGACCAAATATGCCCATGAAGAAAGACACGGAAGAAAATGATGTATGAAAAGAAAGAATTGAATTCACTCTTGAGGATCTTATTGCACTTGAGAAAAATACCAAGGCCAAAAATATTTTTGTATGTGGTCTAGGACCAAATGAAAGCAAAACAAATTTATAGCTACACTACAGCTAAGCATATTTGGGATGCACTAGTGAATGCTCGTGATGAACCAGTCAAATAAGAAGTCCAGAGTTGTGATGATATTTACTGAGTATGAGACATTCAAAAAGAAGCTGGTGAATCAATGAAAGACATGATCACTAGACTGACATCCATTGTTCATGAGTTAGTGTCTCTCGGAAAGACGATCACCACGGAGGATTTAGTTAACAAAATGTTAATAACTCTTTGATATGTGAAATTAATTGTCATCAGGAAAATCAAAGATTTAGCAACCATGGCGCTGGATAAACTAAATAGAAACCTAAAAAAACTTATGAAATGAATATGAAAAACTTCAAGATAGATGAAAAAAAAAGTATCTAGATCTAAAATCCAGATGCAGTGATGGTTCTGATCTTTATGATGATGAAATGGCATTCATCACAAGAAACTAAAAGAGGTTTCTAAAGAAAGGTAAATGACAAGGAAAAAAGGTTCAAATTGGCATACATAAGTTCTCTAAAACAAAAAAATTGATCACATGATAAAGAACTGCCCATTCTGGAAAATTGAATGTTTTCTCAAGGCATATGACTGGGGATAAATAAAACTTTATTTCACTAAGCTTCATGAAAGGAAACAATGTGGCCTTTGAAAATGATAAATAGTATAGGTAAGATTGGAAAATCAGGGGAGCAAGCACTATAAGAAGTATAACATATAGATGATTAAAGAAAAAATTGCTTAGTGTATCCTAGATGTGTGATAAGGGGGAACAAGGTAACATTTACTTCTACAGGTGGCTAAATCAAAAAGCTTGACACCGGAGAAAGTATGTTAACTGTCAAAAGGTATAAAATGAATATAGAGAAAACATAATAGGAATTCATGTTCTATGTTATTATATTCACGCCCCTATAAAACTCATGTGTTATGTCATTCTATGATCTATGATCTCATGTTCCATGTTATGTCCTCCATGTCTAAATAAAATCATGATACGTTATGTCCATGTAAAGTCCAAATGTATCATGTTACTTGTTTTCACGGTTACCTTCCTCTATGAAATTTCCAAATCCCTTACGATTATGATGAACTTGATAGGAGATGAAGATATAGACTATTCGGTGCGTTGTAAGGCTTATGATAAGGTTATATCTATCCATTTAAGAGTTCCCAATATCCCATGTTAAGCATTCAAGAATGAATGACCATAACAGGGAGATAGGGTAAGACCTCGTATGTTCAGACTATGCATTGGACCATTCATCACCCAAAATTTGATTAGCAAAAGGCTTATGTATTGAAATATACAGAGATGTAACCACATCTCGCTCATGCATGCCGCATCTCATTTCGCACAACAATCACTCTTGCTAGACATTCTGCTTCAAGTTGGTGAAGGTCCATGCGGTCGCATCTAGTATGTTGTGAAAGTCTAGACCTTTCTTAAGAATTTAGAGTGTATAAGGTGTAATTATATCGTTCCACCGACGATGTAGGCTCAAGGCATGACATCTGAAATATTACATACCTGCTTTCTACTTTGTAGTTGTTTATTCAAGTCTTCTTTAGCTTTGTCTAATCTTTCTCTATTAGTTGTTCAAGGTACCAATTCAAATTGCATTTCATGCACTTGGATCACCTCCTCAAGAGTAGCTATTTTCTTAAAGATATAGACAAATGTTTCTCTACTCTATTGTATTAGAGCCTTCTTTACCTTTTTGATCTTATAATGAAATAAGATAAACGGTGTTGCTGCAAATATTCTTTTCAATGTTGTCTAACAACATCCAAATATAAGTCCACCTTTAGATGAAAATTTGATGAATTTAAACGATTTCTTTATATCTTCTGTGGTATTACTATATCTTAGTAACATAGGAGCATGATCAAAATAATTTTTTTAATAGGTATTCAACTTCCATAATACGGAACTAATTTTACGTTTTAAAATTACACAACACTTTGTTTGGTCTTTTGGCGATACATTCCTCAACTGACCTTCCATTACATCGAGTATATTTACTTTCTTTAAAACCTTGATCTATCATATTACAAGTACTAATGCAGTGGATAAACTCCTCTACCTCTGCAGTTGTCACTAGAAGCTCCTCCCCCCCCCCCCCCATTTTCCTCTTCTACAATTATTACATTAAAGTTCCGTTCAATTATCCATGGTATATCCCCATAATTCCAATTTATCATTCTGAATATTTTTAGCACTTACCAATATCACAACCAACGCTTTTCTCAAATCTTGAGTAGATAATTTCAAAGAGAGTTATTGTTCTTCATCTAGTATGATTGTATATTATATTGTTGCATCTAAGAAAGTCCAAATTTTACCTGATACATTATATATGTTGATTGCATCCTCAACTTTATCCTATATTTTTCAATTGTATGTCCTTGAATCTTGGAAAGGTTCCATCATTCTTATAAAATAAAATTAATGTCTTTTTTGTAGTGTGATCAATATTGTAAATGTTTATTGTGTATTACGGACCTAATATTCTATATTAATGCATTCATTGAGATTTAATTTTTGATAATGTAACCCTTGTTTGCATTCCCCCAATTTGAGATTCATTAGTATCTTTTGTGCTCTTTTTTCTGTTTCTCTACATTTGATCTCATCTGCTCAATTATTTGGGAGATAATCTCCTGCATTTGCCACATTCATGATACTTTTTCCTATCTTTATCAAGGTTCCCTCCTTTATTTCCCTCATCTCTAAGGTCTTTGATGATGTCTTATATTACCATTGTGATATCCCTCTCTTTGACAATAGTCAAAGCTTGTAAGTTCTCTTTGTGTTCCAACATTTCTATTTCATCACCCTTCTCCTGATTATTATCTAGCTTCTTTATCTCTTCTTCAACTATCTGTGTTCCTTTCTGTTGCTTGATGATATTGAGTTCAGTTATTGCCTATATTTCTGCCCCTTTTGTTTCTGACGTCACTTTATCTCTAATAATGTTGCCCTTCTCTGCATGATTCTCCTAAATTTTGACTGGAGTATCTTGTTGATTAACCTTCTCATCAATCTTCTTCTTATCTAGTGATTTAGAGATGTCAAAGCTTCTAGTTAGCCAATCAGTAGCTGATTCATTAGTTTGTTAATATATTATTGTGAGTTGTTGTGGTGTCTTTTCTATCTCCTCATTAGTTATCTCCACTTTATTGTTATCTTCATAGTTTCTAAGGCTTCAAAGGAATTATTTGTTTGGACTGGGACTTCAACATTCTAATCATTTATATCTATGCTAGTTTATCTTGTTTGTATTTAATTTTACGTTGCATCCATTCCTGTTGTAACACCTCGAAAGTTAAAAATATAAGTTAGAAAGGAAAAGTTGCAGAAGGTCATTGATGCAACAGATCTACGAGTGTGATCTATAGTCCGTACAAGGTCCTACGATCCTAGATTGTTATCATAGGAAGAATCCTGAAAGTTGAAAAATTTTGGGTATCTGAACTTGACCTATAGAACAACAGAACAGTCCGTATAAATACCTATGGCATGTTGGAGTGATCGTAGGCTGTCTCAGACTCAATGGATTTCAGTAGTTGGTTTCTACGAGAGGTCCTACAAACCATAGGAGTGGATTGCAGGTCGTAAGTGATTCCGTAGATTGAGATTCAGAGAGTTGGTTTTGGGCTCCACCAGACGAAGGGGTCTACTACCGTAGGAGTATCTACGGCCCGTAGGGGGCGACCATAGACCAAACTTCAGATACATGTAATTTTTTCTTGAATTCCACAAGCCCATGGAAGATCCATAGAAGGATCTATGTACCGTAGGTGTGTTCGTAAAGTTCCTCCGATAGTTATTTTCTCAGAGTTATTTCAGTCTTTTTCTATCCTTTTAAGTCCTAAACTATGTCGTTTCTAGACCATTCCTAAGATTTATAACTGTTTCTAAGACCCCAAACCCTTCTCATTCACTCTGAACCCAATCCCCTCTTCTCCAAAGTTCTCTCCCAAGGAAATCTAGGGTTCTTCAAGCTTCAAGTTTCCTGAAGAGATATCTTAGGGCTTTGAGTCGATGTATGTGGGAATTCATCAATAAATCTTTTCCATCCATTAAATCCCAAAAATTTCTCTACTTCTCCATAGTTTTCAATTCAAATTCTGGAGTTTTTGCAAGTTTCTTATGGGTTCAACTATTTATGACTAAATTCATCCTATTTGATCTTATTATGCATGATTCGATCTAAATATATGTTTTCAATGATTTTCTTATGAACCCGTGCATCATGCCTATTTTATGATTATGAACTACGTTTTGAAATTAAGCATGCATCATAATTGAAGAACCTATGATTTAAGGATGCTTTTAGATAAAGTAGCAATATGAATTTTATGAAAACAAGGTTGCTTTTGGATTGAAGTATTCTCACTATGAAAGATCTATATGATTTAACCACTTCCGATTGAAGTGTGATTTTGTATGAAAGCTTATTATGATTTAGATGCTTTAGATAAGTGTCTCTTATGAATTGATTATGTTATGAATCATGATATGTTGAAAGGAGCTATTCTTATGTTTTTAAGTATTTTATGATGAACTTGGTATTACTATATTTTTATCATTTTCAAAGACTATGACATGATCGTAACTATTCTGTTGAGAGATTACTTAGCACCGAGTGGACTTTGGGATGAAGGTTCACTCATAAGCAGAGGCGGTGTTCTTTAAAAGCAATCTCCTAGTCCCATAACATCATGCCTCCATAAGACTTAGTCGTAATTGACTCTAGCTAGTGAATTCACAATAACTCATGTTCATAGTCGCTACCTTAGCAAGTAGAACAATCTCTTTTTGGTATGGAAGCAAGACACCGGACTCCATGTAATAGATTACATGGTTTATATCGGTTAATGGTATCTCTCACAAAAATTTATGATTCTCACCTATGTTATGATTATGACTAATTTATGATTATTGAATTGACCATGTATTATGCTTTTAACTCAAATTCATCATATTATGTTATGTTAAAGTTTGGTCATTGTATCATTATGTTTTTAGGCTTATCATATTATATTATTCATGTTCGTGCATCTTTCCTCATAATCAGTACATTCTAAAGAACTGACTGTATACGTTTGCCTATATTATTTTATAATATAGGTCACGACGCTTCTTATAATGACCTTGAGGATTATTTTCAGAATATTTATGTAAAGTTATCATTTTACCCCTATCATTAGTTTCCCCAAATTTTATTGATTCAGTTTGTGTGGTTGAATATATTAGTCTTAATAGTTAGTGAATTGGATAAATTTTTGAGTTTTATAGAGTTAAGAGGTGAAAAAGTAGTTTTCGCGATCAAAAGGAGCTACGGATATCAGAACGGGATTCCGTCAGTTTCATCAGCTCCGGAACATGGAAATTGTTCTAGGAGAGTCATCAAAATCAGATTTGGGGTTGATATATAAATTTGAGGTCTTAAGTTGAAAAGTTAATTTTAAATGAGTTAAGTTTTACTTTGGTCAACAAATTGAGTTTGGAGACTTGAATTAAATTTCTGATTATTGCAATGATTTCGAGGGGTGATTCTAATGCTATAAATGGCTTCGTTGTAATTTTAGAGGTTCCGAGGGTATTTCAGATATTTCAAGTGCCCAAATTAGTTAAGTTGCGACTTATCGGATTTTGGGTAAAGAAAACCTCGAATTCAAATTCTGATGGTTCCATTGAATATGGAACATTGAATTTAGTTGGAGTGCATATATTTTTTGTGTGTACGGGATTCTGAACAATTTCTGAGGGTCAGATCGAAGATTTGGAAATTTGGTTTTGAGATGTTTCTGTGTTGCTGATGCAGGGGTCCGCTTAAGCGGACTAGGTTCGCTAAAGAGAACCTTCTCTTTAGCGAGACCCATCACTTAAGCGAAGGGGCTCACTTAAGTGGGGTTCGCGAAAGAGAACCTCCGCTTTAGCGATATCTGAGAGGTCGAAGAATGGAATTTGGGTCTTTTCTTCCATGTTTGGTTTCCAAGAGCTTGGAGGGGAGATTTGTGAAGTATATTTTCAGAGAATTTCATTTGGATAAGTATTTCTAACCTAAATACTTTGATTTCGTTCCATTATCTTGTGATTTCACCTTGAAATTCATGGTTTTGAACTCAAACTTTGGAGGTTTTTCATGAAACTTTAAATGGTGATTTCTACCTCAAATCTTACTCCATTTTATGGGTTTTCACCTATTCACTCCAATTTTCGTGTAGAAGTTGATTTTGAAATAAAATTTAAGATTTGACCCCCTTTTGAAAATGATTAATTTTTGGACTATTTTACCCTCAATTTCGAAAGATATCAATATGGGTGTCATTGGACTCTTTATGACGCGTATTTTTCATTTTTGATAGTGGGCTATTATTTCGGGAGTTGAATTCAAAGGTTGATCATCCGATAGAGCGTTCGAGTGCGGTTTCGATAATTGAGGTAGGTTTAGCTATCCTTCTTAAGGCTAAGTTGGGGTGATTAGTCAAGTTCTATGTTGTAGACTTTAGGATGGGGTCGTGAGTAGTTTGGGACTAATAATTTATATTGTGATTCCCATATGGGGGCATATATGTGTTGTGTAGTTCGTGTGGATGCCTTATGTAATATTTTATCTGTGATTGGACTGTATAATCTATGACTTGAATGAATAGAGATGTGAAAAGGTTATTTAACTTGTAATGGTCATCTGAGGGGTTGAGTTGAGGGTTTTGAGCATGCCTGAGTATTGATAAATTATCGAGAAAGGAGTAGACACTTAAATCGAAGTACTTTCTTCCCATTACTGTCTATTGAGGGTGAATATCATGCTTAGGTTAAGTTTTGAGAATTTTGAACCTTGTACTATATATTGAGTTGAATATTATCTCCATGCCTTATATATTGTGATTGCATTCATTCTAATTCATACTATCATTGATCATTCGGAAGTTGAGAACTGTGGAAATCCTTATAAGATAGAAAATATGACATCTTTTGTATCCTTGACCACTAGTAGGTGGCAAGCGAATGAGATATTAGTACCACGAGTCCTTGGCCAGGAGTTGGGTGGCAATGTAGTTGATACATTGATATTATGATGAGGTATATGGCCTGCGACACCCCCATGGGTCCTGCTTGGTAGCATAGCTAAACAGGTATATACGACAGGTTGTGCGACAGCCTTGATCCCATCGTACCATCATATAATTGCATCATTATAATGCATTTCATTGCATTGGTACCTCTAATGATTTTCTCTATCTATTTAATTGTGATATTGAACTGTATTCATGTGCTTACCTTATTTCGCGTCGTTCTATATAAATTGGCGACAGCGTAGCTGGAGTGGGATATTTCTGCATTTAGGTGGAAGCGTTCCTTAGTTTATTTCATATTTTCTGTTTAATTCATTATACTCAGTGGTTTAAACCTACTGAGTACATGTGGATTGTACTCACCCGTACTTTTGTGTCCTTTTTGATGCATATCCTAGTCAGGGTATCCCGCATGTCAGTTGATGTCCTCTTCTTATGGATATTTACTACTCAGATCAGCGATGAGATCTTGGAATCCAGATCGCCACTAGTGCATTTTTTATTTATAGTCTTTTTTATATTTGAGAACTTATACCGTGTATTTAGAATCATATTTGTATTTAGATGCTCTTAAACTTATGACACCAGGTTTTGAGACATTTTTGTTGTTGTCCTTTATTTTATGTTTATTCGTGGCCTGACTTTCCTTTGGGAGTCTCATATGGTTTTACTTTTTGTCTTACAAATCGGGATAGAGTTTGGGATGTGTGCCATCATGACCCCAACTTTTGCGTCGTAACAAATTGGTATCAGAGCGCTAGGTTCAGCAGTCTCATAAGTTAAAGAGAAAAATGTCTAATAGAGTCTTTCGGATCGGTATGTAGACTTCCGTACTAATCTTCGAGAGGCTACAAGATACTTGTTAGGGTAAATTCATTCTTTTGATTCCTTTCATGCAAGTTATTCATATCAAGTATTATATACCTCTAATCTATTCCTTCTTCGCAGATAGAGAGGACTAGAGCCGGAGTCGCTGAGAGTGAGGTTGCACCTACTACTCGAGCCCTAGTTTGCGAGCGAGGTAGAGGATGTGGTGGATTCAAGGAACGAGGTCGTACTAAGGGAGAGGCACCTGCTTATGGCTGAGCTAGAGAGTTATCACTTGAGCCAGTGTATGAGAACGAGGATCATTATGAGTAGCAGACTGAGGAGCAAAGGCCAGCCCAGCCTATAGTGGTTCCTGATAGTACTCTAATGCTTCAGGAGTTATTGGTTAGATTATTAGCTAGATTGGATGGTGCTCCGACTCTTGGTATTCTCCCAGGTACTTCAGGCTCTCCTATAGCAGTTGGTACTACGCCACCAGTTCAGGGGCCTAGTGTTGGGTTCCAAACCCCAGGATCTTCTTTTGTGCCTTCTATCATACCCTTAAGATTTGCATCTCCATCAGTTTCTGCTAATACTGCTATATCGGTAGCTGAGCTGAAGAGCTTCGAGAGATTTGTTATGTTGGCACCTCCCAAATTTGATGGTGCGGCTGGATAGAAGGCTTATGATTTTCTGATTTAATGCCCGGACAGGTTATTCAACTTGGGTATTCTTGAGTCACATAGAATGGCGTACACTTCATATCAGTTTACAGGGGTGGACAAGGAGTGGTGGAGATCGGTTATTGCTCGTAGGCATGCTGGTTCCCCTATGATGAGTTGGGAGCAGTTTTCAGAGGTGTTTCTTGAGAGATTCGTGCCATACAGCCTCTGTGACCAGCACCGAGATGAGTTTGATAGATTGGAGTAGGGCTCCTTATCCGTATCTGAGTACGAGGCTCACTTCCATGAGTTGTCTCATTATGCCATGTCTAGTATTCCTACTGAGTTTGAGCAGATCCGCAAGCTAGTGAAGGGATTCTTAGGTTATCTGCAGGAGGCTACAACTTTCCTTATACTATCCAGTTGTACTTTCTAGAATGTTATTGACCACGCCAGAATGATAGAGAGCATTCGGCATGCTTGACAGGGCGGGGCCAGCAGGTTTCGTCGATAGGGTCAGTTTGGTGGTCACTCCTCCAGAGGTAGAGAGTATTTGGTTTCAGGTACCCATGGTTATCATGGCAGACCAATTCAGGCAACTATTCAGGGCTTAGATGGTACAGGTGGATGTAGATCGGGTCAGACTGGTATAGTGGTTCTTCGGGCTTCGGAGGACGTACTGACACTTCTAGTTATTCTCTACGCAGTTCAGGACCTCGAGGCTTTTTTGTATGTCATGAGTTTGGGTACAAGACCCAAGATTTCCCTAGATGTGGTCCTTCCACAAGATGGCCCAGGACGTCGGCTGTTAATTCTACTCTTGCTTCAGCCGCGTGAGGTACTACACAGGGTATTAAAGGTGGCACCAAAGGTGCCTAGGGTGGAGCTAGAGTCGTCGCTCATGGTGGATCGCAGGGTAGAGGCGACCGTTAGCTATTCTATGCTATACCTGGTAGATTTGAGGCGGAGGCCTCTAATGCAGTTATTACAAGTATTGTTTTAGTTTGCAAGCATCCTGCTTCAGTATTATTTGATCCATGGTCTACCTACTCTTATGTGTCAACCTATTTTGATGTGGGTAGTGATTATGTATGTGAGCCTCTTCTATGCCTATTAGCATTTCTACCCCGGTAGGTGAGTCCTTAGTGGTGGATCGTATATATCGAGGGTGTTTGGTGATATTTTTGGGTAGAGAGACTCGTGCAGTCTTGATTTTATTAGACATGATTGATTTTGATGTGATATTAGGTATGAATGGTTATCTCTTTATCATGCTATATTAGATTGTTATGCAAAGATCGTGACTTTAGCTAGTTCCAGTTTACCTAGCTTGGTGTGGAAGGGTAATCCGAGTTTATATCCGAAGTGGGTGATATCTTATATTCATGCTCGTCGTCCGATGGATAAGGTTTGTTTGTCTTATTTGGCTCATGTACCTGATCTCATTACAGAGTCACCTCTTTTAAAGACTATGAGAGTGGTGAGAGAGTTTATGGATGTGTTTACCACAAATTTGTCGATGTTCCTCCTGACCGTGATATTGATTTTGTGATTGATTTGGAGCCAGGCACCAAGCCCTTCTTTATTTCTCCTTGTCTATATTGTTTCTGGTGAAGATTTCGTCTAGACCTTTGTATCATTCCGATATTCAAAGTTTCTTGGGCTTAATCGGTTATTATAGATGATTTTTGAAAAGATTTTCTTCCATTGCATTATCCTTGATTACTTTGACTCAAAGAAGGTAAAATTCCAATGGTCTGAGGCATATGAGAAAAACTTTTAAGAGTTGAAAGATAGACTTACTTCCACTCCGGTGTTGACTTTACTGGAAGGGTATGATTGGTTTTTTATTTATTGTGATGCTTCAAAGGTTGGTCTTGGTACATAGGTCAAGTTGAGCACAACTTTCACCCTCAGGACGATAGTCAAGACGAGTGTACTATTCAGACCTTAGAGGACATGTTGAGAGCTTGTGTTATTGACTTTAAAGGTAATTGAGATGGACATTTCTCATTGATCGAGCTTGCTTACAATAATAGTTACCATTCTAGCATCTAGATGGCTCCATTTGAGGCCTTATAGGGTAATAGTTGCAAGTTTCCTATTGGCTGTTTTGAATTTAGTGAAGTTACCTTGATAGGATCCGAGTTAGTACATGAGGCTATGGAAAATATTACACTCATTAGAGAAATATTGAAGATTGTCCAAAGTCGACAAAGGTACTATTCAGATGGAGGAGAAGGGAACTTGAGTTTGAGGTTAATGATTGGATTTACTTCAAAATATCACCCATGAAGGATGCGATGCATTTTGGCAAGAAAGAGAAGCTTAGTCCCTGATATATAGGCATATATCATATTTTAAGGCAGTTTGGCAAGGTGGCATATGAGTTGGACTTACCTTCAGAGTTGGCATCGGTGCATCCTATTTTATGTTCCATAGTTGAAAAGTGTGTTGGTTATCCTAGCTCAATTAGTCCTTTGGACAGCGTTGTTTTAAAGTAGAGTTTATCCTATGAGGAGGTTCCAATTGAAATTCTAGACCAGCTATCTTGGAGGTTGAGAAATAAGGAAGTAGCTTCCGTTAAGGTGTTGTGGAGAAACCAAGAGGTTGAGGGTGCTACAGGGGAGGTCGAAGCTGATATGATGTCACGATATCCTCATCTCTTTCCATCCATTTCTCATTGAGGTATTGAGT
The DNA here is from genome assembly GCF_947179165.1 of Solanum dulcamara. Taxonomy (NCBI): domain Eukaryota; kingdom Viridiplantae; phylum Streptophyta; class Magnoliopsida; order Solanales; family Solanaceae; genus Solanum; species Solanum dulcamara. The sequence continues at coordinate 50,571,577 of NC_077243.1, forward strand.
TCCTTCATGATCTCTCCTTCGAATTCATGTGTTTTGGTCATTCTCATGCTTTCCTACGCATAAATGTTCATGAAATGAGTTTTAAAGGCATGTTTTACCTTGGGATTGAATATTCCATATTTTATGTATTTTGATGTTTATTGCATTCATGTTGGGTTGTTATGTCTCTCTTCCTACTCTATTTGTGCTAGCTTGAGTCCCATTCAAAGACGAATATTCTCAAGGGGAAAATATTGTAAGGACCTGGAAGTTGGAAGGCCGAACAAAGGAAAAATATTTCAGAAAAATTACAGAAAACTGATCTGGTGCGGGCTTCTACGAGATGACCTATGAGATGTAGGAAGTCCTACGAGCTATAGAAAGGCACTCGTAGAAATCCCAGCATTTAGGGAAAATCTTAGGTTTTAAAGATGAGTCAAGTTGACCACTCATAGAAAGTTCGAGGACCCGTAGAAGGGGCTCGTAGGGAAGGGTCCTGAAGAATGAAATTTTACCAAGTATGTTCCTACGGACCGTAGAAGTTCCTATGACTCATAGAAAGGACATGTAGATGACTTTCAGAAAGTTGGGTACTGAGTTTTGGAAAAAATGAGAGGACGAGAGGGTCGACCCGTAGAAACTTTGACGGACCGTAAACTTGGTTCGCAAAGTGGCTCCTAAATTATGGGAATTTGACTAAGTGTTAGAGGGTTTTGATGGGCCATTCGACGATCCGTAAAGAAGCCTACGATTCGTAGACTTAGTTCGTAAGGTCAACGGGTGCAGTTCCAGTAGCTTGAATGTTTGTGCACCAATTCGACGATCGGTTCCTATGACCCATCTCCTGACCTAAAACCCATGGTTCCCCACTCGTAAGTCAGTCCGAAAGACTTTAATGAGGGGTGTTTAAGGCATTTTCTATATCTCCTACACCTGTACTATGTCGCTTTGGGGTATTACACTAAGTCTATAAGTACCTAAATCTTTCAAATTCTCATTATTCCCTCTCATTCACTTAGAAATCCCAAGAGAGCTCAAGTCTTCTTCTCTAAGGATCCTCCCAAGGTGAATTAGAGTTATTCAAGCTGCAAGATTCCTCTTCCGAACTTCAAGGCTTCTATTCATCAAGGTATGTTGGAAATTCATCCATGGAGTCCCAAATATTTCTCTCTATTTCTATCAAATCCAATTCAATGATTCTAGGGTTTTTATCAATTTTACATTGGGTCAATTTAATAATGCTTTTACTTAATTTCAATGGTCTATTCATGCATGATTTAAGTTCAATTACATGTTTTCAATATATTTTGCAGGAACCAAGGCATTATGATATGAATTTCAAGTTTTAGACCATGAATTTATAATCAAGGATTTATGAATGATTTATGAGAGTTATATATTATGATTCAAGTATGTTTTCAAGTATAAAACCATTTATTTTGAAAGGTTTTCTCACAATATGCAAAATCTCATGATATGGATGCTTAGAAAGGTAAGTATCCATAAGTTCAAGTTATGATCATTGTTTTTAAGGTTCTATTCTTATGATATATTTTTATAATATTTGAATGGTTGATTTACCTTTCCTAATGACTATATTTTATGTATTCCATTGGGATTAACTTAGCACCGAGTGAAATTTGTGGTGGCGATCCATGAAAGAACCTTAGTAGCAACCCTTAGTTCCAAAACTATGTGCCACTGTAGGTGCCTTAATGGCTTAGCTAGTGGATCCACATATAGCTCGTGTTATATTTATGATACAGAGTCTATCTTGGTAAGTAGCCTCTCTCTTCTTGGTGTGGGAGTTACATCGGATTCCAAATCATAGCTGGCATGATCTTACGTGCCGATTAAAGTTAATATCCCACATATTTATATGCTATATATCAAGTTTAAATGATTTTTTAAGATGCAATGACCTTATGATATGTTTTCAAGTTTTCTTCATGTTTTCATGATATTGGTCATGCGTCACATGTTCATATTGACTATGTCTGATTATCTTTGTTCATACATGTTTCTAACATACTTAGTGCATTCCATATACTAACACATACTTTTTGTTTATATTGTATCATAATGTAGGATCTGAGGATCATCACGCACATTCCGTTCGTGGCTAGAACTTGAGTTTACTATTTTTCTATTGTTGGTGAGTCCTCATGATTCGAGGATGCGGCATTTATATTTTCTTATGTTCTTATAACTTTTCTTTCTTATATTGGTGAGCTATAAACTTGTTCTACCCCCCTCTAAACTAGTAGAGATATGTCAAATTTGTCATGGAGTCTATGTTGTCCTGTTATTTAGAGATTGTAGCTTGCTTTTCCTTTCTTATGAGATTTCTTTACTGAGACTTTTATTCCGCTTTTATGATATCTCTTGTTATGTTCTTTTTTACCTTATGTATGTTCATGTATGATATGCTAAGAGGCTTGGTTGGAGTCCTTCGAGATTCTAATTGCCGTGTCACACGTAGAGCTTAGATTGGGTCATGACATTCTCTCAATGCATTTACTTGACAATTCCAATGCGTTCTCAAAGATAGTAAAACTCTTTCTCTAGAAAGTTCTTTGGTGAAGATGTCAGCAAGTTGTTCTCCTATCTGGAAATAATGCAACTGAAATTTCACCTTTCTCTTATGCTTCTTGAATAAAATGGCACTTGATGGAAATATTCTTTGATCTTTCATGGTTGACTAATTTTTAGCAATGGCAATCATTGATTTAGTATCGCAATACAAAATAGTCCCTCTTTTTTGTTTTTCACTAACGTATTCAAGAATTCTCCTTAGCCAAATAGCTTCAGAAGTAGCCTTAGTTGCTAAGACATATCTACTTTAGTAGTGAATTGAGCAACAACACTTTATTTTTTTGACAATCAAGAACAAATACTTGAACCAAATAAGAAAGCATAACCAAAAGTATTCTTCATGCCATCTATACTTCTAGTCCAGTCACAATCAGAATAACTAATTAAGTCCAAATCTCTAACAAATTTTTACATTATCTTATAATCCATTGTTCCTTGAAAGTACCATAATACATGCTTTGCAGCTCCAAAATGCACTTGACTTGATTTTTGCATGAATCCAGATAATAAACTAGCAGCAAACATAATATCAGGTTTTGATGAAGTAAGATATAGCAGGCTTCCAATCAAGCTCCTGTAAAGTGAGCTATTAGTATTCTTTGCTCCAACATCTTTTTTGAACTTCCCATTTACTACTAATGGTATGTTCATAGACGTGCAATCTATCATTCTAAATTTTTGAATAATATTTTTAGTATACATCTTTTGAGAAATAAATATTTCTTCTTTCACTTGAGAAACTTCAATGCCCAATAAATGATGTAGCGATCAAAGATTACTCATTTCATAGGTTTGCATCATATTTTGATTTAATTTCTGTATCCATCTTCATATCATTTTCTGTAAAGATCAGATAATCCACATAGAGGCAAACAATAACAATGCTGCCGTGTTCTTGCTTCACCTTCAAAGTGGCTTTACTTTTACTTTTTTAAAAGTTATTTTTCAGAAAGTATGTATCTATGTCATTGTGTCAAGCTCTTGGCGCTTGCTTCAGCCCATAACCTTTTTTAGCCCGTACACTTTCTCTTTTTCTCCTTGAACAAAATATCCTTGAGGTTGCTCAGTATAAATTTCTTCATCAATTTTTTCATTTAGAAATGCAGACTTAATATCAAGTTGAAATCTTCTATTTCTTTTGTGTAGCAACAGTAATCACAGTTCTAACTATCTCAAGACGTTCAACTGGAGAGAGTTTCTTAAAAATCAATACCTGACTTTTGTGTGAAACCTCTAGCAACCACTTGCTTTGTGATTTTGAATATTCACTTCTTGATTGAATTTGATTTTGTAAATCCACTTTATACTTACGACTTCTCTTTCTTTGGGTACATCCACAAGGTCCCGAGTATTATTTGTCTCAATCATCCGAATTTCTTCTATCATGATTTTCTTTCAAAAAAATATATTTTATTACCTCTGTATATTTATATGTCTCAATATATAGAAAGATGCATATTTGATAGATGTCACTCAACATTCTTGTTCCTTTTGGAGGTGGTTCCTCTGTTTTGGATCTGAGATCTCTTCCCCTTGAAGGACACCTTCCTCTTCTTGACTTGCCCATCTAACAAAAAATTTGTTAGTTTTGATATCAAGACGTTTATAGCCTTTTGTCACATCACTATAATCAAGAAATATACCTTTTTGACTCTTTTCATCCAATTTTATTCTTTTTTCAGCAGATATATGAGCATAACAAATAACTCAAATTTTAAATAACTCATAGAAGGTATCATTCCACTCCAAGCTTCAACTGGTGTCGTCTTTCAATGTATTTGTCAGGCACCTATTGAGGATGTACATTGTTGTATGTACCACTTTTATCCAAAAATATTTTGGCAGCCCATTCTCATTCATTAGCGTTCTGGCCATTTCAACAATGGTTCTATTTCTTCTTTCAGATACATCATTTTGTTGAGGATTCTACTTTACTATAAGTTGCTTCTCAATGTCTTCATTTTCGTAATATTCTTCAAATTCTCGACGTATGTATTCACCTCATCTGTCACTGCGAATGATTTTGATAATGTCATTTTGCTTTTCAACAAAGGCTTTAAATTTCTTGAACTTAGCAAATGTTTCTGACTTTTCTTTCAAGAAATAAAATCAAATAATTCTTGAAAAATTATCAATAAAGATTAGAAAATATCTTTGGCATCCTAGAGATGGAGTCTTCATTCGTCTGAAAATGTCTGTATTGATAAGTTCCAAAAGTACACTTTCTCTCCAACACTTCCCTTTCAGAAAGACTTTATAAGTTACTTTCGCATAATACAACTTTCCCATGAATCCACCTCAGTATGTATCTCAGGAAGGCCTTGCACCATTTATTTTCGCTTGAGAAGCTTCAAATCATACCACATTCCTTTGGAAATCGACAAAGTCATCTACTTCTTTTATACAGTTCTCTTTACACCAAAAGAGCAGAGAGACTAGGCATTTCCATTTTACATCATACCACATTCCTTTGGAAACGGATGCTTCTCATATGACCTGTCTTTTGCTTTTTCTCATCCTTGTTTTTGAGTTCAAGTACTATCTTTGTTTTTCCGGCAACTATACGCCGGTCTTCTTCTCCCTTTTCCGGCGAACACAAGAAACTCTGGTCTTCTTCTGCTTCTTTCTTTTTTTCTGGCGAACGCAAGAACAGCTCTAAAACATTTTGTTTCTGCCGGCGACCAAGAAACCAGATCTGTCCAGATCTGCCCACAGAAACTCCCAGCAATATCCGGCGACGGCGAGCATTTTTCAGCGACCTCCGACATTGCAGCGCTATCAGATTCCGGCGAAGTCCAAGATTCCAGTCAGGCATTTACTCACAGCTTTCTCCGGGCCAGATCTGTTCAGATTTGGCCTAGATCTATTGATTTCCAACGTCGTCTCGCGGTTTTCCATTTTCTGGCATAAATCGGGTTCTTTTCAACTGGAGTTGGTACCTCCGGTTTACCTATATTTTTGATCATACACTTATCGTTGCATTTTGCTAACTTTAGATTTTTGAATAATTTATTAATTCCTACGTATTTTCGTGGCTTTAGATAGTGATGGTAGACTAAGGTCATGTTCTCATTCAGGGACGGGGTCGGAGTCGGGGACGAGGGTAAGGAGGGGTAAGTGGGTTAAAGGAGCGTCTAGACTGAGATTTGGTTCTTGGAATATTGGTACGTTAACGGATAAATCCATAGAGCTAGTTAAGATTCTAAAGAAGAGAAAGATTAATATAGCTTGTGTCCAAGAGACCAAATAGGTAGGTTCTAAAGCTAGGGAGGTAGACGGGTATAAGCTTTGATTCTCAGGTAGATCGAAATATAAGAATAGGGTAGGCATTTTAGTAGACAATGATCTAAGGGATCAGGTGGTGGAGGTTAGGAGAGTCAACGATAGAATAATGTCGATTAAGGTGGTCGTTGAAGGGAGCACATTCAACATTATTAGTGCTTATGCGCCACAAGCGGGCTTAAGAGAGGAGGATAAGAGGCGCTTTTGGGAGGATTTGGACGAGTTAGTGGGAGGTATACCACCTACTGAGAAGCTTTTCGTGGGAGGGAATTTCAATGGGCACATCGGGTCTATTTCAGGAGGGTATGATGATGTGCATGGAGGCTTTGGCTACGGGGTCAGAAATGGAGGAGGCCTTTCACTTTTGGAATTCGCGAGAGCTTTTGGGTTGGTCATAGCCAATTCGAGTTTCCCAAAGAAGGAAGACCACTTGGTAACATTCCATAGTTCGGTGGCTAAGACTTAGATAGACTTTTTACTCCTGAGGAAGGTTGATAGAGGTCTGTGCAAAGAATGTAAGGTCATTCCGATCGACAACCTTACAACCCGACATAAGCTTTTGGTGATGGATTTAGGGATCAAGATGATGAGGAAGAAGAGGGTTAGGGATGATCAATCTAGGATCAGATGGAGGAGTTTGACCACGGAAAATGCCCTGGAGATGGGAGAGAAGTTGAAGGTCATGGGGGCCTGGGATAGTAATGGGGATGCGACCAGTATGTGGGATAGGACGGCTAGTTGTATTAGGACTGTGGCAAGGGAAGTGTTGGGAGTCTCGACTAGTAGTCGTAGTCGGCATCGAGGAGACTGGTGGTGGAATGGAGAAGTGCAAGAAAAGGTGGAAGCAAAGAAGATGGCGTATGCAAAGTTGATAGAAAGCACGGATGAGGTGGAGAAGTGGACGAATAAGGAACTTTATAAGATAGCGAGAAAGGAGGCGAAGTCGGCGGTTTCGACGGCAAAAACAACAGGTTTTGAACGCCTTTATGCTGAACTAGAAGAGAAAGGTGGGGATAGAAAATTGTTCAGGCTAGCCAGGGCGCGGGAGAGAAGGGCACGAGATGTGGACCAAGTGAAGTGCATTAAGGATGAACATGGAAAAGTATTGGTGGATGAGACCCTCATTAAACAGAGATGGCAGTCCTATTTCCATAAACTCTTGAATAAGGAAGGGGACAGAGACTTTGTGTCGGGAGATTTAGAACATACAGGGAGGCGTCGCAATTTTGGGTATTGCAGGAGTATTAAGGTCGAGGAGGTTAAGAGTGTCGTTCGTAGGATGCGCTGGGGAAGAGCAACCGGACCTGACAAGATTCCTGGGGAATTTTGGAAGAGCACGAGCTCGGTAGGTTTGAAGTGGTTGACTAGGTTATTTAACGTCATCTTTAAAACGGCAACGATGTCCGAAGAATGGAGGTCGAGTGTAATGATCCCTCTATACAAAAACAAAGGGGATATCCAGAGTTGCAACAACTATAGATGTATTAAGCTACTAAACCATACTATGAAACTGTAGGAAAGAGTGGTAGAGATGAGGGTGAGGAGAGACGTGTCTATTTCAGAGAACCAGTTTGGATTTATGCCGGGACGCTCAACTACAGAAGCCATCCATCTTATGAGGAGACTGGTGGAGCAACATAGGGAGAGGAAGATGGACTTGCATATGGTATTCATCGACCTAGAAAAGGTTTATGATAAAGTCACAAGAGAAATACTATGGACATGTTTGGAGGCTAAAGGTGTACCTGTGGCATACATTAGGGTGATCAAGGACATGTACGAGGGAGCCAAAACCAGGGTAAGGACAGTAGAAGGGGACTCAGAGCACTTCCTAGTGGTGATGGGGTTGCATCAAGGATCAGCTCTTAGTCTTTTTTTATTTGCCTTGGTGATAGATGGATTGACACGACAAATTCAAGGTGCGGTGCCATGGTGTATGCTTTTCGCGGATGACATAGTCCTGATCGATGAGACTCGCCGCGGAGTTAACGCTAAGCTGGAGGATTGGAGACATACCTTGGAGTCTAAAGGGTTTAAGTTGAGTAGGACAAAGACAGAGTACTTAGAGTGCAAGTTCAGTGAGACACCTCAGGAGGTTGGCGTGGAAGTTAGGCTTGGTGCTCAAGCCATCCAAAAGAGAAGTAGTTGCAAGTATCTTGGGTCTATCATGCAAGGCAGCGGAGAAATTGACGATGATGTCACACATCGTATTGGGGTAGGGTGGATGAAATGGAGGCTCGCTTCCGGAGTGCTATGTGACAAGAATGTGCCACCAAAACTTAAGGGCAAGTTCTACAAAGTGGTGGTTAGACCAGTTATGCTGTATGGGGCGGAGTGTTGGCCAGTTAAGACTTCTCACATTCAAAAGATGAAAGTTGCTGAGATGAGAATGTTGAGATGGATGTGTGGGCACACCAGGAGCGACAGGATTAGAAATGAGGCTATTCAGGACAAGGTAGGAGTGGCCTCGGTGGAAGACAAGATGTTGGAAATGTGACTGAGATGGTATAGACATGTGAAGAGGAGAGACACAGATGCCCCAGTGCGGAGGTGTGAGAGGCTAGCCATGAATGGTTACAGAAGAGGTAGGGGTAGGCCGAAGAAGTATTAGGGAGAGGTGATTAGACAGGACATGACGCAGTTATAGCTTACGGAGGACATGACCTTAGATAGGAGGGTGTGGAGGACCCACATTAGGGTAGAAGGCTAGTTCATAGTCTTGTTATTCTTCTCTATTCATAGGCGTAGTAGTGCATTACGATCTCTTGCGCTTTGACTTCTGATTTCTGTTATTTCTGTTAGTATTTATTACTTTCGATGCTTTGATTACTCTATTTTATCTGTGACGCTTTCATTATTTATTTATTCGTTATTTGTTATTTGTATTTATTTGTTATCTATTCGTTATTTGTTTGTTGTTTTTCTCATAAACTTGTAATTTCCTATTCTTATCTAACATTTTTTTATGCATTTATACATTTATGCTTTTACTGAGCCGAGGGTCTCCAGGAAACAGCCGTCCTACCTTGGTAGGAGTAAGGTCTGCGTACATTCTACCCTCCCCAGACCCCATGTTGTGGGATTTCACTGGGTTGTTGTTGTTGTAAGCTTCAAATCATAGAAATTCAAGTGAAGAAATTTTTGTGTCAAAGTCATGAATCGTCTACAACTTTATTTTTGAATGCATTATAATGAAATTGTAAGTGAAATTTTATTTTTTTCATCTTTACTTCAACAATGACTTGATTTGGCTCAAATTTATCATAAATATTACAATAATTATTTCTAAGAACAAAATAATAACTATTTTCCATGAGTTGACCAACACTAAGCAAATTTTCTTTTAAGCCACGAACATAAAGAACATCATGAGTTTGCTTACCACTCCCTTTTCTGTTGATCAAATTGATAGTTTTACCTTTTGCATCAACTAAGGCTTCATTCCTCATTCTCACTTTATTAGTGATGCTAAGATTAATCGAGAGGAAAGTCTTTTCATTTCTAGTAATATGATTGATACAATCGTTATCAACATACCATTCATTGCTTTTTTGTTGAAGCATCATATTGAGAAGCAAAGAAAAGGTTTTCTTCCTTTTCTTTAAAATGTTGCTTCACATAAATTTGCTTGTTGTCGTTGCATGTGACTATAATCCTTCTCAATATGATTAATCTTTTTACAAAACTTACATTGGAGTTTGCCTTTATTCCAATACTTTTTTGTATTATGATTAGTCTTTTTGTAAATTTTATAAAAAAAGACTAGTACTTTTCTCACCTTTTTCTTCAACCTTCTTAGTAGAGCCATCATGATCTTGCTTCTTTTTGGATTGTACTCTTTTTTGTTTGATCTTTTGAGAAATTTTGGAAATTTTCATTGGTTCTGGACTTAAAAGTCATCTCTTTAAATTGATCTTCACAAAAAAATCTTTGGTTATCGTGTGCACAAAACAATTTAACTAGCTGATGAAATCTTAGAGAGATACTTCATCTCCTTAGAACTAGCAACAATATACTCATATTGTTCTGTGACACTTATTAGAATATTTTCCACAACTTGTTGGTCAGAAATTTCATCATCATGATTTCTCATTTCATAAATAATATTCATGACTTTTGTGCAATATTAATATATTTTTTCAGATTCTATCATCTTCAAATTTTGAAGATTGATAGTGTGTACCTTTTTGTCACCATACATCTGAGCTTCCAGAGAGTCCCTAGCTTTCTCTACAGTCTCACAACTAATTTTTTGTTCGAAAGAGTTTTTGTGTTTAGTCCTTTTTCGAGGGGTGCAAAATGCAGACTGATCACTATGTGAAGAATAAACGGCCAAATCAAGATGGTATTTCCATAGTCTTTTGTATCACTAGAAATTTCTGTAGCAAACCACATCTCACAGTGCATATGAGGATTGCAAAGGAGGAAATGATGCAGTTACATGAACTATATTTTGAAGTGGTACACAAGATGTTCGTGCCCATAAAGAAGAGAAAGATACAAGATATTTTGACATGACACTAATGGAACTACAGGACACTACGATCCTAAATAATTTGCATAGTGTTGTGATTCAACACATGACAAGGGTCATTCACTTAGATCAAAAGGATCATGTTCTTCTTTATGGGTTCTACATGGGGGTTGTATTAAAATGATTGTAGGTTAAGGTAAATTCTAAGAGCCTCATACCACTAAGGATGTTATCAGATTTATGGACCATGTTGTTATACCTAGACCAGGGGTTCTAATTTTCAATTGTAAAAATTGAGGGTTGCACTAAAAGTAAAAAATGCAGCAATTGAGTTCTTCAAAACTGCTCATAGGAATGTTATTACCTAGATTCATGCATCGTATATGATCGAATAACAAGAATTTTTGGGCATGATCAACAGTCTACAAGTTGAGCTTGATCAAGAAAGGGCCGACAATTTTGAAAGTTTAAAGGGTCTTTATCAGCTATTACTAAGAATAGTTACTTTAGATGGTGCATAATCTAAGCTAACATTTAAAAAATATGGATGAATAGAAGTTCTCCTCTAACAATATTAATGAAAAATATATAAATCTTGCAGTCCTTTGCCATCATCTTAAAAGTTAAATATCATTGTTCATGTTTTGTATAAAGAAATCCAAGTTGTTTCTACTTAATTAACTGATTTTAACAGTATCATAAGTGGTTAATAACGAGATAATTTAAAGGGAAAAAAGTCATTAATTTGAACTATATGAAAACATATCGTTACATAATTAAAAAAATAGTGATTTTCTTAAGTTATCATTACGTACTTCAAAGATACTGAATGTCTTAATAAAAGGTTTATACCTCCATTTATATAGTCGAGTTCCCCGGTCTGTCGAGTGTCGTTCCCTATGGTGTAAGCAGTAACCCTACACAAGTATTTGAAAAAATAAATATATAAAGAGTTGACTTTTATTAAAAAAATAAAAGTAATGTTATTTTAATATTTTTGATTTGATTGATCAACTTATCCTTTGTTCGTGATAAATTGATATATAAAATGTTTCTTATAAATAGATTATTATTATGAAGCCTACTTCTTAAGGATAAAATTCTTGTACATGCTCTGTCATATTCATTTTTCCTCTAATCTTTGTTATGGTCAAGACTCATTTTAGTATTATTATGTGCTAAGATGAAATTTATATAATAATGAACTTTTCCGCCTCAATAGCTAGATCTTGGTGTGAAGTTCTTCCTAGATCGTAACAACAGCCCTTTACTAACCATCCAAGCACACCATCAGATTACCTAATCTCATTGGACCTCACAATTATTACGTATATTCTATGATCTTCATTATCTTACACAAAACTACATATGATAATCATTCTGATTAGCGCTTAAATATTCTATACCTGAGATTTGATGAATAAAGATTAACCTTAACTAATTTGATGTATAAAAATAAACCTTCATCAAGTATTCTAAAAAAAGACTTATCATTTATAGAAATTTTAAATTAATTAAAAATAAGGATTTTTTGTAACCAAATGCACATGTATACGTACCCTATTGTTGGTGTAACAATTACATCTGCCTTGCTAAATATTTTTTTGTGAAACTGCAGTTGCCGATTTCTGAAAATGAAATAGAAATAAATGAGCGTCTGATTTTATCAGAAAAGAAGCAACACTTGATTTATCTAATGATTGCATGATACCTCATGTAGTGTGGTCACTAATGCAACCAGTATGAAAATAACTGATTGTAACTAATGTAACATATAATATATTACTTAAAAATTAGATATCCACATTGTGAACAAAGAAAAATTAGCAAATAGAAAAATTAAAAATATCCCTAGTATAAAAGTTAAATTATTAAAATATTCTTTCTACCAATTTTTAGTTTAATAAATAAATAAAACCTTGAAAGGAATTCCCACTTTTCATATTGTTCTGAAAAACCTATTTCTATTGTCATCTAAACAAAGAGAACGTTGCTCCATCCAAAAGTTACAATAGTTTATTTTCGTTTTCTCTTAAAATCAAATACCTCATGATATTTTCTCTCTAATCTTCCATCTTCTTTGTTATTCACATGTTTTATGTCTTATTGTTCTTTTATCATCTCTTTCCTTCATCAATGTACTTTTATATTTAAAGTGCCACCTCTTTCCTTAGTCATTTTTTTACACTATTTTCCTTTTGCACTTGATTGTTATAGTTTCGGCCCTGCTACTATTTTGTTCATCTTATTCATCTCCGATTATGTAACACCCCATACTATTTTAAATTAGATCGATCCCGAAGTGTCAAGAGAAAAGTTGAATTATTTTTATTTTAAAGAATAGTTTGAGAATAACTAAAAGGAAAAAAGTGAAAAGTGGTGTTCAATTTATGTCCTAAACTTTTTTTCTTAATGGGTGTTCAATGCCTCAACAATTAACTTATTTTGAAATGAAAGGAGTATACTAACTACAATTAGGTAGAAAGTTTGAAAAAAAAAAGGAGATAACTTAAAGTATAGGAAATGGCTCACACGAGTCCTTTTGGTGGGATAGTTGTACCCCCCAACAACACCACAATTCAAAAAAACTACAAAGTTGGGGACGTGCTACAAAATAACTCATGGAATATTGAAATATTTCTTTGGAATTGCTGAAACATATTAGACTTTTGATTGAAGGTACCTACTAAGTTAGCCAGATGTCAAGGCTGTTAGGACTTCTTTTAATTCTATTGGAATAATTCTGTTAGAGTTTGTTGGAGGTAACACGTGATTGTGATGAAAGTTAGTTGGATGAAAGTCAATCTACATACTCTATATATAGAGGCATTTTGTGTACTGATTTAGTATTGAATTGTAATGTGATTTCCGGTAAAGGTAGAATGTAACTTCTTCAATAGATCAAAGAAATCACCAATTTAGCCTCTCTGTAGTAGATATTACAAAGTTATTATGGTATCAGAGCACTGATTAAAGGACCAATTGTAGGTTGAAGTTTTCATTAGAAGTAGATCCACAAAAATATCACAATCATCTCTTCATTTACAAGCATCAAATACTCCTAATGTTGCCTTGATTCCTATGAAACTCACAGGTCCATAGAATAATGGAGTGTGAAGAAGATCGATGCGTTTAGCATTTCTAGTCTAAAATAAACTATGATTTGTTGATGGCACATGTGCTAAGAGCTTGTATGAGAGAGACTTAGCAATTAGATGGGAGAGATGTGATGTGGTTGTATTGTCGTGGATTAGTGCAGCAATGAAATCAAAATTAATGACTAGCATCATGTACGCATCAAATTCAAAGAAGATCTGGAGTGATATCAAGCAGCAATTTGATAAATTAAATATGACTAGAATTTTTCATCTATGATAGGAGATCAGTATGTTGAATCAAGGAACATATACTATAACATCCCTATTACTTTAAAATGAGGGATCTATGAGATGAGATGGATGTGATGGTACCCTTCCATTTCTGTGATAGTGTGGAGTCAAGCTTCATGTTGAACATGTTAAACAACAGAGACTATTGCAATTTCTGATAGGAATGAATGAAAGCTATGCACAAGTAAGGAGTTCTGTTTTACTTGGCTCAATAGTTCGTGGGTGGAAATTTAGAGGAAATGCGGATATTTTAAGGAGGAAAGGAATCTCTTACAATGTTGAAAGAAATAATCAGCCGCACAATTTCCAAACTCAGACTCACAACTTTCAAGATAGGAAGTCTCAAAATCAAAATTCACGAGGAAAGAGGTTGGGTCTGATTTGTGAACACTATGACTACAAAGGCCATACCAAAGACAATTATCATAGAATTGTAGGTTTTCCTGCTTATTTCAAGAGTAGGAGGAAAATGTCTTCAAATGAGGCTATTATGCCTCAAGTCAACCTTTCAACAGTTGATTCAATAAGCTCAGAAAAGGTAGAAGACTCAGGATCTCAGTACTTTTTCTTAGGAGGTTACTTCACAAGAAAGAAGTATGACCAAGTGCTCAAGATGATGGCTCTTCCTCCACCAATAGAAACTTGCAAGGATAATGCTACAACACGTATACATGCTTTAACTAGTAGTGTTAGTGGTAATACAATCAGGTGGATTATTGATTCTGGAGCTACACACCATATAACATACTGTGAGAGTATTCTAAATGAGAGTAGAAAGTTATCAAAATCACACCATAATAAAGTGCAGGTGCTAACAGGAAATAAAATTCATATAAAACATGTTGGGAATGCAGTGATTCTGGGAAATTACAAACTAAATAATGTTCTACATGTACCAGACTTTAGATTAAATTTATCGTTAGTTTCTAAACTGATTAAGGACCTGAATTGCAGGTGTCCTTTTATCTTAATTTGTTTGTAATGCAGGCTCTCTTTACTGGAGAGGTGATATGGATTGAAAAGGAAGAAGAAGGTTTATACATTCTAAAGCATAAAGTAAAACCAATGGTTGGAGTAGTCCTTAGAGACAAGCAGTCATCAGAACAAAAATTATGGCACTTTAGGTTGGAACATTTGTCTGTAAAAGTAGTTAAGCATGTATCCCTTTTTAAGAATAATATTGATAAAATAGTGCAAGAAGATTGTGTGATCTACCCTTTAGCCAATGTAGACTTGAATTTCCTTCTAGTATTACTAAAACTTCTAAAATGCTTCATCTTGTACATTTAGATGTTTGGGGACCTCATAAGCATCCCAATTATGATAGAAAATATTATTTCCTGACTATAGTTGATGATTTAGTAGATTCACATAGATTTCTCTATTGCAATCTAAGAAGGATATGATGGTTGTATTGAAAAGTTTTATGTCCATGATCTGTAATCAGTTTGATTGTGCAATAAAAATTTTGAGATCTGATAATGGTAATGAGTTTTTCAATAGTCAAGTTATTGAACTACTATCATCTTTAGGAATTATACATCAAAATAGTTGTCCTTACACACCACAACAAAATGGTGTTATTGAAAAGAAATACATATAGGAAGAGCATTGAAGTAACAATCTCATATTTCTAGTAGATTTTGGAATGATTGTGTGCAAACAATAATATATTTGATCAACACATTGCCTACAACAATGTTGGATGGGAAATATTCTTATGAGTTGTTATTTGGAAAATTCCCTAGACTGGAACACATAGGCTTTTTGGTTGCTTATGTTTTGCTAATACATTGCCCAGAGATGACAAGTTTGAGGCTAGAGCACAGAGAGTTGTTTTGTTGGTTTCTCTACTACACAAAAAGGATATAAATTATATGACTTGGATAACAGAATAGTGTTCATCAGCAAGGATGTTGTTTTAAGAGAATGAAGTATTTCATTTTAAGGTTATGCAGTCACATGATGAAGGCCATTACCCAATACTCCCACCTTTTATAGAATATGCATATAGTGCTAACACGCAAGAACAAGATCCATCTGTTATGGACTCCTTATTCCACCCACCAGATATGAGTCATGTAGAGTCCACTACTTCACATTCTCCATCTGTTGCAGACTCCATTCAGATCGTGCTGTTAATTTAGAAGTGCCTCATGATGAGGCTTTAGTACCTGATAAACCAAAGCCAGTTCTTGAAGATCGCATCCATCCACCTAAGGTGACACATGGTGATGTTGGTCCTAGGAAAACCAGTAGAACAAGCAAGCCTCATGTGTGAATCAAGGACTATGTTGTGCCCAAGAAATCCAGTACCCATTTCATTTCTAACCATGTTTGTTATGATAATGTGTCCACGGGTTATTAGACATACTTACATGCTTTTTTTTAGCAACTTTAGAGCCTCAATCCTACCATGAGACATCTCAATACAAGCAATGGATTGGTGCCATGCAGCAGGAAATACAAGCTTTGGAAGATAACGATACTTGGGCCATTGTTGACTTACCACCTGGTGAGATGGAAATTGGTTCAAAATAGGTATATACGATTAAGTATAAGTCCAATGGTGAGGTGGATATATACAAAACTAGATTGGGTGCTAAAAGGTACTTTCAAAGGAAAGGCTTTGATTATCGTGATACTTTTTCCCCAGTTGCCAAAATGGTTACCATCAGAAATATTCTCAGCCTAGCAGTTTCACATGGTTAGGAACTTTCTCCAATGGATGTCAATAATTCTTTTTTACAAGGTGATTACTTGAAGACATTTATATGGTTCTTTCTCTTGGATTCTAAGGAAAAGGGGAGATTAAGGTGTGCAAGATGAAGAAATCATTATATGGCCTCAAGAAGGCATCTAGACAATGGAATATTAAGATTACTGAAGCTTTGTTGGCAGCAGGTTACACTCAAAGAGCTCATGATCATTCTTTGTTCATAAAAAATGATGAAAATGATTTATTAGTAATTTTAGTGTATGTGGATGATCTCTTGATCACTGGAAATAGCTTTCACATGATTCAAGAGTCTAAAGACACATTGCATCAATATTTTAAAATGAAAGACTTGGGAAATTTCAGATATTTCTTAGGAATAGAAGTTTTGAAGTCAAAAGATGGGATATTGTTGAATCAAAGAAAGTGAGCTTTGCAACTTATTTCTAAAGCTGACTTAAGTGGAGAAAAAACTGTAAGCACTCCCTTGGAATTCAATCACAAGTTGACTAGTATGTAATTTGACCAACACTTTGGTAATTCTACTGATTCAAAATTGGGCGATGTCACAACATATCAAAGACTGATTGGTAAATTATTGTAGTTAACAATTACTAGGCCTGACATTTGTTTTAGTGTGAAAGTTTTGAGTAAATTCATGCAACATCCTAAGGCCTCACACTGGGAGGCTGCAGTTAGGGTTGTGAAATATGTCAAAAGATCCCCATGGCTTGGGGTACAACTTAAAAGAGAAACTGGTTATACTGAGCTCACGGGATATTGTGACTCAGAATGGACTTCATGTCCTAATACACGAAGTTCAGTCACTGGATATATGGTAAAACTTGGAGATTCTTTGATCTCCTGGAAATCAAAGAAGCAACAAAAAATTAGTAAAAGTTCTTCTGAAGCAGAATACAGAAGTTTAGAAGCTCTTGTTGCAAAGTTTGTATGATTAGCAAGGCAACTTAAAGAATTGCACTTCCCTGCTACCACTCCAACCTTGGTGTTTACAGATAATAAATCAAATATTCAAATAGCTGAGAATCTAATCTTTCGTGAATGTACAAAGCACATAAATATTGATTGTCATTTCATTTGAGAAAGGGTGAAATCCAACTTCATTAGTCCTCAGTACCTGTGTTCCAACATGCAACTTGCTGACATCCTTATTAAAGGGTTGGGTGCTAATCAACATCATCTTCTCTTAACCAAACTTGGTGTTTTAGATATCGTCCATCCTTCGATTTGAGGGGGTGTATTGAGTTAGCCAGCTGTCAAGACTATTAGGACTTCTTTTAATTCTGTTAGACTAATTCTGTAAGAGGTTATTAGAGGTAACACGTGATTATGATGAAAGTAAGTTGGATAAGAGTCAACCTACATCCTTTATATATAGATGCATTTTGTGTATTGATGTAGTAGTGAATCGTAATGTGATTTACATTTTATCTAGAATGTAGCCTCTTCAATAGTTAAAAGAAATCACCAATTTTGTTATCTCTATAGTAGATATTACAAAGTTATCAGTACCTTTGTAGACACAAATGAATGGGAGGACACCTTAGTGTAGACTCATAATCCATTTGGATAGTTCTCAACTAATCAAGCTATATCAAGTGATCGTAAATAACTCTAAAAACCGCAACATGGACAGCCCAGACTAAATTTAGATCTAAAAAAAGTGCCCCATCAAAACTAAATTCTTGCTCTGGATTAGTGGGGGCAAATGGGTGGATTGAGTTAAATTTGGACCGATTGAAAATGGATAAGCATTCAACCCGCTCATATTTCATATGGCTAAAAATTGAGTTGACGAGAACCGTTCAGGGCATCAAGATCTATCTAGATGAAGAGATACTTGGTGAAATTCTTGTGGTGCCTACAGAGGAGATCATGTCAGTTGAGAAGTCCTCTTTGCCGCCTCAATTTATCAAAGAGATTCGAAAGGTGTCTGGTTTAAACTGTGCTGGGGTATTGAAAAAATTTATAAAAGGGGAATTTCAACTGTTGTTCGAATTTGTGAACAAGGTCCTACTGCCACGCTTCGAGAAGCATATTGTTGCCTTAACAATGATCCTGTTCTTAATGGAGGTTCTAATCAAATTAGAGGCAGGCAGTCTTCCAGAATTCATGCTTAAGAATATTTACAAGATCATAACTTTCAAATATAGACGACACGGACTGGCATATGCCTATCTCCTAAATAGAGTCTTTGCCCATTACAAGATCAAATTAAGCATAAGGATGGCAAGGAAAATTAACAATCCTTCTCACTCACCACTCTCATTAGGTGTGAATGTGTTGAAGGTAATACAGGTAATAAGAAAAAAATTGAAGTGTCAAACCTTCTCGAACAACAAGAGAAGTTTAAGGCAGATCTAGAAGAGATGACGATTGCAATGGCACAGCGTGATGTCGAGATAGCTCGATTGAAGGCCACCTTGCAACAAGGCGTGACTCAGGGACTTGATACTAATGAGACTCTTTAGAAAGGAAAATATTGATTTGAAGGCATAAGTTGATGCCTTAACTGCTAAAAATAAGAGATTCACCGATAAAGTGAAGGACCTAACCAAAAAATTGTTGAATGCTCATTCGGCTGAAAATGAGTGCATGACTTTGGTCCTTCGTTCCCTAGCCCCTCAGTCTCCCTCTTCCTAAGTCCTGTTGTGTTTTTGTCCCCTTCCCTCCCTTTAGTGAATCTTCTATCCACAGTTGGCAGTGTTTATTATGGTTCTCCTCTCTATTTTTTTGCAGTGTTTATGATATACATCTTTTTTTTAATTATTAATGGACTTATCTTGTGTCTACTATAACTCTTTTTTTTCTTGTTTATTTGTGTTAGTGTTGTTCCAGTGGCCATGGATTTACCTAGATTGCATGTTATCTTGCCTGGTTTATTGTTATTACTTTTTTATAATGTCAAAAAGGGGAAGATGTATTGATAACAAGTGAGCTAGTTTAGATCAAGGGATCTAGTCCTTTTGACAGGGGGAGAATGTTGATAGGGGGAATTTACAAGCAGAAGATATGAGAGACAGGAGGAATAGTTTGTTATTATCAAAAAGGGGGAAAATATTGTATTTTGGATTTTGATGAATTAATAAACTATAGAGTAAAGGGGCCTAGTCAAAGAACCTAATCTTCAGAGTTCTCTTCTTAAAGTACAAGTCAATAGTGTTCAGCTGTAGAGCTACAGACACTGTAGTGGTTGGTTCGCACTGTAGCGTAGGCGCGAAAAGGACAGTAGTCCTCGACCAATGGTGTATGACTAGGTATTTTGTCTCACTTATACAAAGAGCATATTGACAAGATACAACCTAGTTTTTGCAATCAAGAATATTCAAAAATATAAAAGTCATTCTCGAACAACTCTCATACACAGCGAGGGATCTGATCAAATGTTGCAACGTTCTTAGTGATTATTTGAGTTTAGTTTCTTATGCTCTCATATTACAATATCTATTTCTATGCTATAAATGATTATAAATCGCTTCAGTTATACCACTGTGAGTTGAGTTTATGGCTAGAGTTAGCCGGATTGTGCGGTTGAAGTCTATATTAACTTAAGGTAGTTGATATTGTGGCCAATAGGGTTATTGCTTTGTGTCTTGTAATAGAGGTGTTATAAGGTGTGTAGGATTAAGAGTTTAATCCATCGTAAGTATTCGACTCTGAATTTACGAGTTTCTTGAAGTTAATGGAATTTTGAGAAATCCCGTGTGACAGGTCATGATTTTTTTCCCTCCTTGAGCAAGTAGATTTTCACGTAAATATTTGTGTTCATATTTTAAGCATTTTCTTAAACACTTCTGCTTCTAGTCAAGTTAGTCTCTTGACTTGTGGTGGACTTATACATGCCAACACTATAAAAGTGGATGGGTGAAGCAACCTGTATATTTTGTCTATATGATACCCTTCGTCGATTACTTTAGTGATAATTGCATATATATGCACAATCAACCCATTTTTAATCAGAGGCAAGGTCTAATTCTCCTTTTTTGTGAGATAATAATATATCACAGTCAGTCTTACACTGAAAAAATCCATTAAAAGATGATCAAATACTCTTCAAAAGTTGAACATATCTGTATCCTTTCACAGAATACTATTCTTATATAGTTTTTGTAAAATTTTATAAACCTACATTTCAATAAATATGCGATAAGAATGAATAACCTTAGTGATAAGCTTTTCCTTAAACATTAATGTACAAAATTTTAAGAATACTTTCGAATTAAAACTAACAATCATAATGATAATGCAAATTCCCATCACCCTTCTTCTAACTTGTTCATAAATGTGATAAATGTAAATAAGACCAAGACCAAAAACTAAAGATATCATATATAATGCGATAGACATACAAATTAAAACTTATCAAGAAGAGTAAATAAAGGAATTCTCAATTTGTGCTTACCTAATTCTTTGAGCATTCAAATACTCCTGGCTACTAAAAGAACCATATACAGAAAGTGCAATTCTAGCATCCCATCCTAGTTCTTCTTTATTCCTATGTCAATATTCAAAATAAATTATTATAAGTATATAATTTAGGAGAAGAGTAATATAATTCATGGAACAGAAAATCAAGTATATGGTTTCAAATTCAATTTCAAAATTTTGATATGTATGCATATCATTGAGATACAAAGAAATAAAACTTACAGCTTTTCTAGTTGAGGAGCAATTGAAGTAGTGCATTCAGATCCAATTGTCACATAATGTGCCAAGCGCATAACCTCTATCTCTGGGATTGTAACTTGTATGGTCTTCAAAATAAAAATTAAAAGATAAAAAAGAATGTTAAAGAGGATTAAAAAGATGCTTCCTTGTTAATACTTTAGTACTAGTGAGCTATTTCTAATTGCCTTTAATTTGCAAGTGTCATATCAGTCCTTGTAAGAAGTTTAGCTTCATATTGTTTGAAGAAAAAAGGATATGATTGAATTACCTCCCATCCATAATTGTGGTGCAATTTTGCTAAAGCTCGAGAACAACAAACTCTTATTTCATCGCTGCAGTCATTAAACCACTAAAGAAAAAAGAAGTCAAGTTTGACTCACTTGATGAGTAATAGAAAAAGGAATAAAAATAAACAAACCTCCTCATATTTGGCTAATCTGATATTAGGTATAGGCTTTGGTGACTTGAGCAGAGGGAAACATGGTTTTGGCTGGTATATAAGAAAGGAACTCCAAACAGTTATAAATATATATAATTACTTTAGAATGATTACGGCTAATAGGCGAAACAAAGAATATAAAAAAATAAAAAATTCAAAAAATAAAAGGCAAATGTCTCATTTTTTACCTGACCGGTTTCAGAATGATGTGATGATTTGGGTCCACTTATAGCTGCATAACTGGAAATTAATTAATGTAAGTCAATTTAATTAGCTTTGCACATTCTAAATTAAATTTGATTTTTTTAAAAAAAAAAAAAAAAATTTAAAGCTACTAACACTAGAAGTGCATCTTCAACTGTACCAGCCAGTATCCCTACCATTCCAACTGTCCAATTCAGAGGAAGAACACTGACAAACAAGAGAGGTTATAATCTGAAATAAAATAAATAAACAGATTTCTGCAAAATCTCTCATAATGCTGATGTATATATGTTCTGGAGTTACACAAGTGCACTGAAAGCTTTAGGTTTTATGTATAAAGTAAGTTAGTATAAGAAGATTTAAACAAGTACATACCCAGAGTGTGATACACGTCCAAAGCTTGGCTTAAAACCAACAACTCCACAGAGAGCAGCAGGCATTCTTACAGAACCTAAACTTATTCAAAAAAGATTAATAATAAGGCATGCTAATCAAGTGAACATTTAATTAAGAGTAAATCTCACTTGTCTCTACGTATCAATTTGAATGGTTCAAATTTTGGTCTATTTAATGCATATGTTTACATTAAGCTTTAAACACTAATTAATTGGTTTGAATAGGTAATAATTATAAATATCTTAAATGGATGATGGTGTGTAAGGCGTTGTGATCACGAGGATGATTCCGCAATCGCATAGAGGAACTGCGTGGGTTGTACATCGCGATCCCAAAGGAACAAGTTATAGGGGGGCCGCAATTGCGAAAGCCTTGAACATGATCATGAAGAAGGATCCCTTGGTGAATATAGTTTTCCCTAAATCATGATTAGACATTTTAACATATTTTGAGCTTTGGCCTCGGATTAGAGTGATTTTTGAGATTCATCGTGTGGTAAGAATCTAACCTCCCTTTTAGTAATTATTCATGCATTCTTACGGACTTTAATCATTTAATTCTTGTTTTGGATTGTAAAATTAGGGATTTAAATCTCAAAGTTAAGATAAGGAAACTGAATATTTGGAGGTCAGTTAGTAATCACGTCTGGGTGAATTTTGAGATTTGAGACTTCTAGCTTATGGGCAAATCAATTTTGAAAGAAAATTTTAGTTTGGAGGTCAGTTTGTGATCAAAGTTAACTTTTATTTTTTTTAATTGTTTATTTTACTTTTGTCAGGCTCTTTTTTAATTTTGATTTACATTTATGATACTAACCATTTTGGCAACCTACCTAATGTTATTTTCCCAAAAAATTAATAAGTGGCCAAAAAGCTAAAAAGAGGAAGAAAGAAGATTGAATTTCGGTCGAGAGATTGTGTTTGGGTTCAATTTTCTCAAGCAAGGGGAAGAACAAGTTGATGCCTAAAGGAGATGGACCTTTCCAAATCCTCACAAAAATCGGTGATAATGCATGAAAAGTTAATTTGTTGTTCAATGTTCAAAATTTTTTAAATGACTTCTTTTTGATGCAGTAGGTGAACCCATGAATTCAAGAACCAATTCTCTTCAAAAGAGAAGGAGCCATTAATTTTTATTTTACTTTTTCGAAGGTTCCCTCGTAAAGGAGATTAATAGATAAATAAAAGGAGTATGGAAGGAGTGTAACCTAACCTAACCTTTTTGAGAATTACAATAGTAGGAGGGCACATTCTTAGCCTCTAACTTATCAAAAAAAAAGGCAAAGAAAAAGGAGGGTGGTTTTTCCTTGCGCTTACAAAATATTTCTAGAATCCTTTTAACTATAGTTAGAAGTAACCAAACAAAATTCAGTCACGATTGGATATGAAGTTACCCTTCTTCACTCAAATTCTAATGTTGAGTTTGTCAACTATACCATTCTTCAAAGTGAATGTTACCTTAGAAAGAAGATTTATAGCTTCGGTGAAAAAGATAGTTGTTTCGCAATGTTCATCCATATTTGCAAGCAAATCAGTCATAGTGTTACCTCATTTGAAGGTGTGAGTGAAAGAGAAATGACCAAGTGAACTCTAGACCATTAATTTTCTAGATAAATGTTAATAAAAAATCAAAGAGAAGCAAGAAAAATCCAAAGTGAAGCACAAGGTTTGAGAGAAGAAGAAAACAAGCAAGAAATTATAAATTATTCACAGCCTCAAAGATTTGAAACAACATCATGTTATTTACCATTGTTAGAAACGAAAATAATTAGGTATCATGCAGAAGCTAACAAAGCAAACCTCGAAAGATCATGAGTAAGAAGTCAAACGAAATATATACTAAAAGAGACACAAATATTTAACGTGGTTCGGTCAATCGACCTACTTCCACAAGAGGAGATGAACAATTCATTATAAACATGAGAGTACAAAATATCGAGGGAAATAACCTCACACAATTCACTCGGAATACAAAGAGGTTCACACAAGTGTTAACGTAACACTTGTGTCTCACCGTTTCTCCCCCTACTCAAAACTCTCAAAGACCCTAGGACTACATTGTGAATGTTATCATGTTAAAAGGAATGAGCATATATTTATAGAGTCGTAAATATTTTCCTACGAGAAAAAGAACTAGTCAAATGTGGAGACTTTATGTTTTCCTTTTAAGAAAAGGAAAACCAAATTATACTAGGAAAGTCAGGAAAAACACCCAACAATTCTACCACTTGGCCTAAATTTCTAACAAAATAAAATTTGTTTCACCTTCTTCACATAATCTTCAACGTTGAATCTCCTTTTTTGAAATTTCTCCAATAAAATATTCTTCAGTACTGGCAAATAGGTTGCGCTAGAATTGAACCCGCCAAGATGAACACCCATTTTTATAATGTTGATCTAATACCACTTGTTAGGAACGAATATAATTAGGTGTCATGCGAAAGCTAGCAAAACAAACCTCGAAAGCCCATGAGTAAGAAGACAAACGAGAAATATACTATAAGAGATACAAATATTTAACGTGATTCGGTCAACCGACCTATATCCATAAAAGGACATGAGCATTCACAATGTAGTCCTAGGAGCTTTGAGAGAAGAAAGGAGAAAGGGGTGTTTTCTGCAACAGTTCTTCCTCTCCAACCAACAATCTTCAAATTGTGTTTCCCGATTCGTTAATTGTTGTATTGGACTGAACTTTTTACTGAGTGTTCCTAACACCTTGGTAGTTAATTTTAACAATGGATAGTGTTGCCTCATTTGAAGGTGTGAGTGAAAGAGAAATGATCAAGTGAACTCAAGACCATTAATTTGCCAGATGAATATTAATGAAGAATCAAAGAGAAGCCTAGAAAATCCAAAGTGAAGTACAAGGTTCTAGTTAGAAGGATTCTAGAAATTTTTATTGATTATTCCTATCGACAAATCCTTGATAGACAACCAAGTCTCTGATACCACTTGTTATGACGAAAGGATACAAACACAAACACAAAAATATAGAAAATAAAGAATATCAAATAATGTGGAGAAATCCTTCAAATCGAAGGTAACAACCACGGGATCGTCGAGATCCAAATTTCTCCACTATAACAATAAAAAGGTTACAAATATTCTCTTAAATGGCTACACAACAATTATCAAATAAGGAGAAGCAATAGCTACACCAACAAGAGTAAATAGAAAGAAAAAGACCCAAAATAGAGCTACTGATTGAGACCTAAAATGGGATATTTCTAACCTCCAAATATGATCTTTATCGTTCAAATCAAATTCCAAGGTGTTAGAAAAACTGAGTAAAACTTTCGGTCCGATCTAACGGTTAACGAATCAAAAAACATAATTTGAAGGTTGCTGGTTGGAGAAAAAAATTATTGCGGAAAATACCATTTTCTTTTCTTTTCTCTTCTCTCTTGTTGAAAGCTCTCTCAAAAACCTCTCTTATGTGCTAATATCTTTCAAAGACTAATAATAATGAGAAATTGAATAGTTTTCTCAAATCATCCTATTTATAGAATGGTACTTTTTCCTCAAATCAAAACCAACTCCAAATAAGACTAAAATTTCATTTTTTTTTCAAATAGGATTGGGAACCAAAAAAAAAAGAGAATTATTCCAATTCTTTTCCAAATAGGATTAGGCCATGGGCCTGTGGTTGGAACATGGATCATAGCTCAACAAACTCCCCCTCCAGGCAAGGGGCTAAATGGACTTCAAGAGGAGGAACTCTTTAGGGTGATTGAGACCTAATTATTTTCATTCCTAACAACCACCCTAAAGAGAAACCATGAACCACACCTCCTAATTCCGGAATTAATAAAGCTTAGGCTATTTTTATGTAATTTTGGATTTATTTTTAACGTTAGAAATATTGATCAGTGTGTCAATTTGTTTGTTGTCTTTTTGACTTGGTACCAAGTTTAAGAAAGTAAAAAAGATTTTTGAATTTTGTTATCTAATTAAAGATATGCAAATTTCGTGGTTTTAAATATGTCGTGTGAAAAATTGGAATTAAAAAGTTATAAAAAAAAAGAGACATTCTTTTTCAAATAAACCAAAAAGATAGTAAGAGCAAACAAATTGAAAGAGGGAATATTTTAAGCAAGGCTATTTCCTTGTTGGTTGTCAAACATCCATTGGTGCTTGCTAGAGGATTCATGCCCCAAGTAGCTTAAGTACATGTTGATTTCCATATTTAGGAAGTAAATGAATAGTTAAAATTTTATACCTAATTGAATTAATTATTTTTAGCCTTCATATATTTTTTTAATTTTTTTTGACAACTTTCACATAAGATACATTCAGTTTTAAATTTATTAAAATATTACATGCTAAATATATTATAATGAAATTATGTTTAAACCGTACATATTTCACAAATATAACATGTATCTTCACATGTTATTTATTTAAATTCTGCATAACCATGATATATTTCTGGTATAAATTTCTAATAATCATATTCATCCATATACTTATAATAAGATTAGACTATGCTTGTTGTACTGTAAACATTTCAGAAAATATGTCACATACATCTTTTGTTTTTTTCTTTACAGCTTCGCATATCTATTGTATATTTCTGGTACAACTATTTATCTTTATAATATCATGAATTATACATGTTTGTTAGTGTGTTATCAATATTTTCAAAATATTAGTGTTGTTGTGTTCTGATGGTAAGAAATATCAAATATATTGAATATAATCGATATGGAACCTAAAAATAGGAAAAAGAAAACATTAGGGGTTGTTATTTAAATAATATGGGCATCTGTTATGATATGACTATCTTTAGTTTCCATATATTATTAATTTTGTTCAATTTCTTAAAATATTTTATAAAATACAAGCAAAATGATCATACTTCTTGGTTGAAAGTATATAGGGGGGAATAGAGAAATAAATGTCATAAATCTTATGTTAGAAAATTAGGGGGAAGGGGAGAAGAAAAAAAAAAGAAAGAGAATTAATTGAAAGTTTAGTGAATGATTACCTCCTCCATCGACGCCAAGGGCAGCAGGGCATAAGCCTGCCGCCACAACAGCAGCAGAACCACTAGAAGAACCGCCGGCAATCCTTTCAATATTGTAGGGATTTCTAGTAGTTCTATAAAACAAGAATGAATCAAGTAAATATATAATTACTGTACTATGATATTAGTACAAGATTCTTCACCCCTAACACAAATTAATCATATTACATATGTGCTTTATAGCTATATTCTTCAAAAATAGTGAGGTCTTTAGGCTAAAAGCTACATATATATATCGACCCTTATAATTTATTCCTAATAAAAATAAATGTAATACTTATGTTAATTAAGAAAGTAATTTTCACAAATATAATTGTTCTTACCCATGATGAGGATTTATACCACTAGTTCCAGCACCAAGCTCATGCATGTTTGTTTTCCCAACCAATATGGCACCGCATGATCTCAAACGTTTCACACACTCTGCATCATCCTTGCATTGTCTTACCTTGTGCATCCATTTTGTGCCTCCTGCATGCCCATTAAGAAAATCATAATTGGTAACAAATGTAAATGGAATTCACATGTACACCTATATATGGTTTAATTGGTCCAGGTTCGAGTACCGACAAACCTTGGTGAGAAAAGGAAAGCAAACAACCAAATGGAAAGAAAATAAAAGTTGAAGCCATTCAACCAATTGAAAGTTTTTTGTTTGATTTTTAGTCATTTTTTGTAGTTACCTAGTTGGTGTTTGGGATGTTGTTGGAAATTAATTTCTTGTTAGAACTTAAATATGTTGAGATATAGGATTATTTTTTTTCAATAGAAAAAAGAAAAGCTTCTTTTTGTTTGTGAAGACAAATTAAGTTGTTTGAGTGCGAATTTATTGATCATTAAGTTAGGACCTTAGTATCATTTATTGAGTTTTGTTAAAAATATCTACTTTTAATTATTTTCAAAAAGTTAAAATTCAAAATTTTAAATCTCTTTAAAAAATATAAAAATACTAAGTGTTTGGTATGAAGGAAAATATTTTCCTAGAAATTGTTTCCTTGGAAAATAAGTTGGTTTTTAACTTATTTTCTCATGTTTGGTTGGTGAGAGGAAAAAAATATTTTCTAGAATTTGGTTGGTAAATGAAAAATATTTTTCAAAAATATCTTTAAATTTTGCTAGAGAGTAGAAAATACTTTTTAGAAAAAAGTTTTTGACTCAGAAACCAACCCCGAAAACCGATCCAAGATTTGAACCCGACATACGAATCGAGACAGAACCTCGTCGATGGATCCAAGATCCGACCCTGACACCCGATCTGGGACAAAACCCCGACCGCTGATCTAAGACCCGACATTCGAATTAGGATCTGACCTTGACCACGACATATGAACCAAGACACGATCCCAATGATAGATTCGAAATTCGACCCCAAGACCCAACCAAGGACCTCACCCTAACACCCAATCCGGGACCCGACACTCGAACTAGGATCTGATCCCGACTCTTAAATCAGACCCAACTGTGGAACTAGGACCCTGTTAGACCCTCAACTTGATGGTTCGAGTGGCTCGGGCTTGACTAGGGATTTAAATGATGAGCCTAGTCAAGGCCCAATGCAATTAGTCAAGATTAAGTTCAATTGACAAAACCTTGGCAATGTCGTGGCTAAGGCATGCAAGGCAAGATGTAGCTAAGGAATAACAAGGGCTGGGCAAGCTAAAGCAAGGTTAAGACATGCAAGGCAAGACGTGGCTAAGGCATGACAAGAGCTTGGCAAGGCAAGGCTATGATCGTGGGAAGATCATGGCCAAACAAGTGGGTTAAGTGCTGGACGTAGGGGTAAAGACTGAGGAGACTAGACCACAATGACAAGTTGTGAGAGGTAGGACCTGGGCTAGTGCAGGCACGTGGGTAGGCATGAGTTGGGGAGGCCAAAGAATGATTTTGGCACCAGAATTAAAGGTTTCTCGTGTGTGCCTCGCACATGCGTGGGCAGTTGGGCGGTTGGACAGTTTCTAGCCATTTTGGTCTTGTCAGCATTTTGGATAAGCTTGTTTATTTCAAATTTTGAATTAACCTATTAGTTGGGGATGTCAACTGACTTTGTATGGCACATGACTGGCATGTGAATGGGTGTTGTGGCCTATTTAATGTCACAAGCAGAGAGTCATTGGGTCAGAATTTTGTAAGGCTGATTTTGTGTGCTTCTTTGTGGCACGAGTTTAATACAAAGTTGAGACTTTGTCCTGTATGTGCTGGTGTGTTTCTATGTTCGTAGGCATTGTCTAAGTGTGAAACGAAATTGAGGGAAAGGAAAAAAAGGGTTGAGTCTAAGTGTTAGGCTGCCGAAATAGATTAGATCATCATGAGTTAACCCCTTTACAGATCTGACCTTAAAACCTGACTCGAGACCTGACTTCTAAATTAGGACCCAACCTAGACACCCTATCCTGAATCCCAATTCATGACCCAACTTTCAAACTTGGATCCGACCTTGACTCCCAACTCGAGATCCAACTTCTAATTAAAGATTTGACTCCAACAATTGATCCGAGACCTGACTTTCGAACTAGGATATGACATTCGAAAAGGACCTGACCTTTACCCTGATACTTGAACTACAATACGACCCAATGATCGATCCAAGATCCGACTCTAAGACTTAATCTAGAACCTGACCCTGACTCCCGATTTGGGACCTAACATTCAACCTAGGACTCGATGTTGACTTTGACACCCGACTCGAGATCTGATATTTGAAATGGGACCCAATCCTGACTTTAACACCTGATTCGAGACCTAACTTTTGAATCGGAATCCGACCTTGACACCCAACCTTAACGACCAATTTTGGATCTGAACCCAACACCTGATTTGGGACCTGACCTCGAATCCCAATGTAAAACCCAACTCAAAACCCTAACTTGATACCTGATTTGGGACCCAACCCCGACACTCTACTTGGATACAACCACAAATCCTAATTTGAGACCTAACACCCAAATCAAAATTTGACATCAATCCGACCCGGGACTCGGAAGTTGGGTCTCTAATCAAGGTCGGAAGTCAGGTCTCAAACGAAGAATGAGGAGTTATATCCCAAATTAGTATCGAGAATCGAAACTGGAGGCTTGAGTTAGGGTGGAAAGTTAAGGTGTTAGGTTGAAAAAGAGTTTTGGAAATTATTTTCGTTACTTTTTAGAGGTAAGTCATTTTTCTTAAATTCGAGAAAAATTAGTTGATTTGAAAAATATTTGCCAAACATTTAAACCATCCAAACATGAGAAAATCGGACCTTCATACCCAATAATGCCATTGCAATGTAATACACACCAAGATCTAGAGAGGATAACTAGAGAAGAAAACTGATTCTTGTGTCATAAGTATGAAGAAAATTAGTTTTTCTAGAAAATATTTTCTTGAAAAACAAGTTAGTTTCTAACTTATTTCTCATGTTTGGTTGGTGAGTGAAAAATATTTTCTAGTGTTTAGTTGGTGACTGAAAAATATTTTTCAGAAAATATTATTTATTTTTTGCTAGAGAGTAGAAAATATATTTTAGAAAATAGTTTCTGACTCAGAAACGAACCCCGATAACAGATCTAAGATCCGACATAGACACCTAAATTGAGATCCAACCCCGAAGATCAATCTAAATTGGCAATGTCGTTGCTAAGGCATGCAAGGAAAGACGTAGCTAAGGCTTACAAGGGCTGGGCAAGCTAAAGCAAGGTTAAGGCATGCAAGGCAAGACGTGGCTAAGGCATGATAAGAGCTTGGCAAGCTAAGGCAAGGCAAGGCTATGATCGTGGGAAGATCGTGGCTAAACAAGTGGGTTAAGTGCTGGACGTAGGGGTAAAGGCTGAGGAGACTAGACCACAATGACAAGTTGTGAGAGGCAGGACCTAGGCTAGTGCAGGCACGTGGGTAGGCATGAGTTGAGGAGGCTAGAGACCGATTTTGGCACCAGAATTAAAGGTTTCCCGTGTGTGCCTCGCACATGCGTGGGCAGTTGGGCGGTTGGACAGTTTCTAGCCATTTTGGTCTTGTCAGCATTTTGGATAAGCTTGTTTATTTCAAATTTTGAATTAACCTATCAGTTGGGGATGTCAACTGACTTTGTATGGCACATGACTGGCATGTGAATGAGTGTTGTGGCCTATTTAATGTCACAAGCAGAGAGTCATTGGGTCAGAATTTTGTAAGGCTGATTTTGTGTGCTTCTTTGTGGCACGAGTTTAATACAAAGTTGAGACTTTGTCTTGTACGTGCTGGTGTGTTTCTATGTTTGTAGGCATTGTCTAAGTGTGAAACGAAATTGAGGAAAAGGAAAAAAAGGGTTGAGTCTAAGTGTTAGGCTGCCGAAATAGATTAGATCATCATGAGTTGACCCCTTTACAGATCTGACCTTAAAACCTGACTCGGGACCTGACTTCTAAATTAGGACCCAACCTAGACACCCTATCCTGAATCCCAACTCATGACCCAACTTTCAAACTTGGATCCGACCTTGACTCCCAACTCGAGATCCAACTTCTAATTAAAGATTTGATTCCAACAATTGATCCGAGACCTGACTTTCGAACTAGGATATGACATTCGAAAAGGACCTGACCTTTACCCTGATACTTGAACTACAATACGACCCAATGATCGATCCAAGATCCAACTCTAAGACTTAATCTAGAACCTGACCCTGACTCCCGATTTGGGACTTAACATTCAACCTAGGACTCGATGTTGACTTTGACACCCGACTCGAGATCTGATATTTAAAATGGGACCCAATCCTGACTTTAACACCTGATTCGAGACCTACCTTTTGAATCGGAATCCGACCTTGACACCCGACCTTAACGACCAATTTTGGATCTGAACCCAACACCTGATTTGGGACCTGACCTCGAATCCCAATGTAAAACCCAACTCAAAACCCTAACTTGATACCTGATTTGGGACCCAACCCCGACACTCTACTTGGATATAACCACAAATCCTAATTTGGGACCTAACACCCAAATCAAAATTTGACATCAATCCGACCCGGGACTCAGAAGTTGGGTCTCTAATCAAGGTCGGAAGTCAGGTCTCAAATGAAGAATGAGGAGTTAGATCCCAAATTAGTATCGAGAATCGAAACTGGAGGCTTGAGTTAGGGTGGAAAGGTAAGGTGTTAGGTTGAAAAAGAGTTTTGGAAATTATTTTCGTTACTTTTTGGAGGTAAATCATTTTTCTTAAATTTGAGAAAAATTAGTTGATTTGAAAAATATTTGCCAAACATTTAAACCATCCAAACATGAGAAAATCGGACCTTCATACCCAATAATGCCATTGCAATGTAATACACACCAAGATCTAGAGAGGATAACTAGAGAAGAAAACTGATTCTTGTGTCATAAGTATGAAGAAAATTAGCTTTTCTAGAAAATATTTTCTTGAAAAACAAGTTAGTTTCTAACTTATTTCTCATGTTTGGTTGGTGAGTGAAAAATATTTTCTAGTGTTTAGTTGGTGACTGAAAAATATTTTTCAGAAAATATCATTTATTTTTTGCTAGAGAGTAGAAAATACATTTTAGAAAATAGTTTCTGACTCTGAAACGAACCCCGATAACAGATCTAAGATCCGACATAGACACCTAAATTGAGATCCAACCCCGAAGATCAATCTAAATTGGCAATGTCGTTGCTAAGGCATGCAAGGAAAGACGTAGCTAAGGCATAACAAGGGCTGGGCAAGCTAAAGCAAGGTTAAGGCATGCAAGGCAAGACGTGGCTAAGGCATGACAAGAGCTTGGCAAGCTAAGGCAAGGCAAGGCTATGATCGTGGGAAGATCGTGGCTAAACAAGTGGGTTAAGTGCTGGACGTAGGGGTAAAGACTGAGGAGACTAGACCACAATGACAAGTTGTGAGAGGCAGGACCTGGGCTAGTGCAGGCACGTGGGTAGGCATGAGTTGAGGAGGGTGATTAGTTTCGAGAATTGGTACTCGAGACTTGAGTTAGGTTGAAAAGTTGAGGTGTGAGGTTTTAAAAGAGTTTTGAAAAATATTTTTCTTACTTTTTGGAGGTAAGTCATTTTTCTTAAATTTGAGGAAAATAAGTTTATTTGGAAAATATTTTTCAAAATACTTAATCCAATCAAACATGAGAAAATTGAAAAATATTTTTCAAAAAAAGGTTTCTTCGTACCAAACACACATAAGTGATTATAAATGGAGACAGTTAATCAAAGCTAACCTCCTATCTAGATATTTATATACTGTAATAACCAACTAACATCCCAACTAATTATGTTATTAAGAAAAGAGCTAATTCAACTTAATTACACAACTTGTACATACACAAGTTCCCTACAGGCTATTTTAGTAACTTTTTAGTAACTCTTTCACATCCCCACACACACACCTCAATCTAGAATTAATGAAGATGCTCTTCATCTCTAACTTGGATATCAAGTACTCATGTTGAACACTAGAAAGATGTTAGTCAATATGTTGTTCTGGAGGACAGACATATTATGTCAATGAGCCCAAATTGTAGCTTTTACTTGGTGAAATGGCAATAATTATCAATATGTTTAGTCAATCATGGAACACATCATGATTTGTAGCTATCTGAATATAAGATTGATTGTCACAATGAATGGGAATAGGTCATTCAAATTCTACACCAAGTTTCTGAAACAAACCAACTAACTAGACTAATTCAACAATAATGGGGGCCAAACTTCTATACTCCACTTCTGCTAAGCTTATGAAAATGATATTTTGTTTCTTGCATTTTTAAGAAACCACCAAGCTCAACAAAGTATCCTGTAATGGATCTACTTGTACTTGGAAAAACACCCTAGTCAGCATCATAGAAAGCTTAAAAGTCTGATAAAATGATGAGATGATATCAAAACATCTGTATCGGGGCCCACTTCAACTATCTCACAACTCTAAGTAAGTTTCTTATTTATCTCAAGAGTAAGAAGTGGTTTACACTGGTTAGTCCCACACTAGAAATCAATTGTCATGCATACTTTTTCTAATGCGTGAATATTTCTTCTCTACTCCAGAAAAACTCAATTATCAAAAAATAGGTAAGAGGACCGGACCAAGGTCCATAATATTGAAAGCATCATGCAGAGCTGAATGTTAATGAAAAGACGACAACAACAACATACCAGTGAAATCCCACAAATGAGGTCTAGGAAGGATAGGATGTACGTAGACCTTACTACTACCTCATGGAGATAGAGAGGTTGTTGGTAAAAACAAGAAAGCATAAACCACTAAAGAGAAAAAGAAGTTGATTTTGAAAGAAAAGAGAAAAGAGAAAAGAGGAAGGCACTTCAAATAGACCAATGACGATTACAAAGTGTCCTCTCCCCTTTCCATAGAGACAGCAGAAGAGCAAGGATGATGACAGGTTCAGGAAGTTCTTTGATATCTTCATGAAACTGCACATAGAGATAATGTTGATTGATGCGCAGAGAGACATGCCAAAATATGCAAAATATCTCCAAGAGATAGTGACTTGTAAGAGGCGTTTGGGAGACTTTGAGATAGTAGAACTTACTAAGGAGTCAAGTTCACGAGCATTGAGAAAGCTCCCTAAAAGACTTGAGGATCTTTGGAGTTTCACCCTCCCTATACACATTTGGTTAAAGTGATGTTTGACATGCTCTATGTGACTTGGGGGCAAATATCAATCTAATGTCCCTATTTTTGTTTAAGACACCCGGCTTGGGAGAATAGTGTATGACCAACATCACTTTGTTATTGGCTTATTGATATGTATTTCTTCAAACAGGATAGTTGAAAGAGTGCTCATCAAAGTAGGTAAGTTTGTGATTTCTGCCGATTTGATAATTCTTGATTTTGAGGCAAATGTCAAGATTCTATTCATATTAAGGAATCCATTCTTAGCCACTTGAGGGGAGCGGTATTGAAATAAATGCAGTTGGTTAGAATTAGTTAAATATGTCAGACTGTTAGTGTGCAGTTAGTTACATAAAGTTTTTTTTATAGATGCTGAGCTTTCTAATAGTTGTAGTCACAAGTTAGTTACACGCATCACACATATCAGTAGCTAATTGATATCAATTGTAACAGATACACACATATAAAAATTATCTTCTCCTAATAGTGCAACTATTTGTCTCTTCGTGTTCATAAGCTTGAGGTCAGTTATCTGATCCTCATAGCTTCAACTTACAAAGTTATCATGGTATTAGAGCAGTAATTTCTGGAGTAAATCATTTTCCGCAAAAGCAACAATCTCACTTCTCATAGGTTCATCAATGGAGGCTGTGACAATTGCTACTCTAGTGCAGAATCATCCCATGTATTTGTATTCTTAAGATACAACTAGTGTTGCCTCGATTGGATCAAACTTACATCCAGAAAAATATGGGCTATGGAGTCACTCGATGAGGCTAGCACTACTGGTAAAGAACAAGCTAGGTTTTGTAGATGAAACCTGCCTGAAGAGCTCCCACACTTGAGAATTAGCTGTTCAATGGGAGAGATGTAACGTTGTAGTTCTGTCATAGATAAGTAGCACAGTAGCGCCCAATTTGTTGACTACAATTGTGTATGCTTTGAATGCCAAGAGAGTCTGGAGGATTTCAAAGAGAGATTTGACAAATCGAATCTCACAAGAGTTTATCAACTCTGGACAGAAGTAGCAAGCCTCAAACAAGGTACTGAATTTGTCACTGAGTATTATTCCAAAATGAGAGATCTATGGGATGAGTTTGATGTGTTAGTTCCATTTCCATGATGTAATTGTACTGAAGTTAAGGCCTACACTGATCATCTTCATCAACAGAGATTGTTAATGTTCTTAATGGGGTTAAATGAAACATTTTGTTACACCCCACACTTTTAAACTTAGAATGTCTCTTAAGTTCCTTAGCCATCATCATGTAAGACGGGTAAGCTACGACACTATCAAACGACTCTAAGGAAGGGAGAATGTGATACCCCATAGTAGAGAAGGTTGGAAATAGAGTCATAAGAATACGGAAGGAATTGGAGGCCGAGTAACGAGTCGTAGGAATCGATTTACCTACGTAAGCTACTAATTTAGAAGTCGTATACACTTGAGCTACTTAAGTACATACTAAGCTTGCGTAACATGGATTACATAGGCTCTTAAAATAGGACGAGATTACGAACCCACGGGGAAGGGAACAAGATGACATGAGGCAGCCAATAAGAGAGTGATACGTGGAAGCACCTCAAGCAAGGAGGTGACCCCCCTACCTGCTTGGGGGTAGGGGTGGACCCCACTGCCACGTGGTAGCCCCTAAGTGGGTGCATAGTTACAGTGGTCCAATAAGGGTTGGACACGTGTCACCCTTAGAGGATGACACGTGTCACCTCCTAAACCATCCTACATATATATGTATTGTGACTAAGAACTTCAGTTCTTAGCCAAAACTTCAGCAGCCAAAGAAGAGAGAAAACGTTAGAGCAAAAGGAGGCAGCCGTGGTTTAAGAGAAAACTAAGGTAAGTTTCCAAGTTTCTCCCCATAAATTACTTACCTACAGTGTTCCTTAACCACGTGGAGGTGTATATATGTGTCTTAGGATGCCTACGGAATCATGTTTTCAGATTTACACTTGGAACAAACAAGAAAAAGTTGAAGGAAAACTTAGAAAGCCAAAACGAGAGGGTTACGGGTTTGGTCCATAGAAAAGGTAAGGTCCAATTTCGTTCCGAGAATTAATTATTTAAGGTATATCACAGTGGTATAATGATGTGTTATAGAAAGAAATTCCAACTTGGGGAAGCGGAGAAGTGGCACAAACAGTCCGCAACTTTCAACACGTTAAGGGGGTTTCCGAAGTTAATTTTCAGCAAGTTTGGGAAGCCGTTTGTTAAAGTACGGCTTGGTTCTATTCTCCCACTTTTTTGTAAGGGTTTTTAAATGATATGAAGGTATTAATAATGAAAAAAATGGCTTGGTTCAGCACCAAATGGATAATAAATAGTCCGCGCGATTTCAGCAAGTTTGAAAAGTTTTCGAGTTGCAATTTGGTAGTTTGGCCAATTTCGGGTGAGGTAAGGTTTCTCCTTTCAATTTGGACTTTATGGTGTTGTTATGGAGTGTGTTATACTCCCTATATGTTGCTGGAAATATGGAAATATCATAGAAATGCTTGACGTTCGAAATAAACTAAATTGGAATGGCTATAATTGAATTATCGTCGAAGTAAAGTGTTGTGTTTGTGGTGTACTGCTGCAGGTGTGTGGGGATTCTTTGCATGGACTAAATGTGTTCTAAAAGGGGTGTGGTTACTTCTGGTTTCAGCCACACGACCCCTCGTTTCATATAATTAAAGGCCTTATGAAATAAAGACTAAAAACCTATTTTGGTATTGTAATTTTAAGCAAGTTGGTTGGAGTTTATATTGTGTAATGTCGCCATGTTTTACTTGTAGATAAGCTGCAGGTTGTTGTTTTTGGTTGGCTGTAGTAATTAGGTATGTAATTGGAAATTTGGATAGGGCATATTATAGGGGAGATGCTGCCCGATTTTCGTTAACTCTTTAACTAGTTAAGGAACTAGTCGAGAAGGCGAGAGCGAAGGGTTGAGTTCTATGAATACTTATGGGTAGCCTAAGGTGCTGGAAAGCCAAGGGTTGTTAATACTCATATTTCTTTTATGTTACTTAGGTTTAAAGGATGACGAGATGAACAGGATAAGAAGTAACCCGTAACAGGTATGTGAAGCCCTCTTTTGGCATATTTTTGACATAGGTATGTAAAGCCTATTCTTTCTCTTTCTTTTGGCATGTCGTAGAGGTAAGTAAAAAGTAATACGATCTCTGAAGTAATTCCATTCTTAAATATCTCATGTTCTCTTCTGTATTGTGAACTCTCACTGTAGTTGAACCACTTTCCTCGAACTTACTATATGTTAAACAGACAATGAATATACAGGTTTCTAATCGGAGAGACTATATGACTACATGTACTCTGAAATCCTTAAGCGGTTAGAACTACTTTGGTATGTATCTAAGGACCCCGAGATGTGAATTAATATAGTCCTAATGGCCTTTAGAGGACACTTGAGCTGATCATATTACCATCCTGATTCTCAGACGCTAGTTTAGCTTTCTTATTCTATTGAGTCTCCAATAATGAGTTAAACTGCATATAGTTACTCACTACTCTACTCGTGTATACTGTAGCACTTCTTTCACTAAGTTCCGGACCGGGAATAGTAATCGTGCATAATTCACTGCATTGTCCACCGAGTCCCTCACTAGAGGGCCGGGATACGTATGTATATATATATATATATATGATGATATGTTGTAATAAGGTGGTGATGGCACTGGGTTGTGATGATCTTACAGGTGTATCCACCGGACCCCTGATAGGGCCGGCTATATGATATAATTTGAACATTCATGTTTTTATGATTCACAGAGTACAGGTACAGAGGCTTCTTTTATAATGTACTGGATTCCCTGCTTCTCCGCTTCAAATATGTTTTCAGTTATGCTATGTTATGTTGTGTTAATGTATCACAATAAAGGGGGAAATTGTGAATTATTTATGTTCAGAAACAGAATATGCATGATTTGCAAAATCATATAAGAAGAAATAACTAGATGCTTAACAAATGTAACTGGCATCAAAGTATTTACCTGTGGTGGGATAGGGCATACAATCAATTTCATCTTTTATTGCAATTGGAACTCCATCCAAAACAGATAATGGTTCACCTGAGAAATAATCACATTGCCAAAAAAATTAAAAACACGATCCACTTAATTTTTTTCTAATATATAAAGAGATAAGTAATCACATTACGCAAAATATCATCTATTTTATTTTATCTCCCACCAAACCAAAAGAAAACAAAGGAAGAGAAAGTAATTAATTTACTCCTTTCATGCATTTAAGGTAATGATATTTGACTAAGCATAGAATTATAACAATCATAAGAAATTTTTAATAAATTAAATATATGTGAAGTACTAAAAAATTTCTCTTAAAAGAGTTATGATGTTACTTTCACATGTCTTCTCATTTTTTTCTTTCTTTTGTGGTAATGAACTCTAATATCGAATGAGTTCTACCAATTATAAAATGAAAATATTAAAATTAAATAATTTTCACAAGAAATATGTCATTCATTTATTAGTATATTTTGGCTAAATGAAATGTAAAATATTTTTAACTTTTGCATCATTTTTGAATAATTATAAAAAATTGAGGAAGGCAAAATTGTATATCAATATTGTCCCAGTGACTTTAATAATCTCAATCACACAAATAAGTTTCAAATAGTATTAATGTGAAAATTATTTTATTTCAAAATAAGTGCCTGAATTAAGGATGTATTTCATTTTACCGAAATAAGATAAGTTACAATTCAATTATCATAACTAGTCCTTTTTCAAGTGATTATTTTACTTTGTTAAGTTAAAAGACTTGATCAATTAATTAGGATGAATTATTAATCTCAATTTTTATTTCAATTACTTTACTCTAAGATGAAGCCCCTTGTTTTCTACGTACTGAGTCTGAGGATGCTTATGAGTTCATCATCAACTATCACGAGAGGCTCCATAAGATGGGGTAGTGGAGAAATATGGGGTGAAGTTCTTCACTTTCCAACTAATGGGGGATGTTAAATTATGGTGGAGGGCATATATTGAGCATAGACGCGTCAGTTCACCTCTGCTAATATAGACACAATTTTACTCCA
Organism: Solanum dulcamara; assembly: GCF_947179165.1. Taxonomy (NCBI): domain Eukaryota; kingdom Viridiplantae; phylum Streptophyta; class Magnoliopsida; order Solanales; family Solanaceae; genus Solanum; species Solanum dulcamara. Next base: position 50,611,427 of record NC_077243.1, read on the forward strand.
TCTTCCTGGAGAAGTATGTTCCTCGTACTCTGCAAGATCGAAGACGCAATGAGTTCAACATTGTAGAGTAGAAGAATATGTCTGTCATAGAATATGAGGCTCGTTTTCACTCCTTATCCAAGTATTCTCTACAACTACTACCCACAAAAGAGGATAGGATCAGACAGTTTGTTAAAGATCTAAATGTGAGACTTCATCTTGCAACTCCGCAGATGGTATCTTCTAGTAAGTCAATTAGGAGGTAGTTGAGCATGCTAAGAATGTAGAGAGTGTGAAGTAAAATTTTTATGCTAAGTCTTTGGACATAAAGGTCAAGAAGGGTGGTGGTTTTAGTGGGTCTTTTTCTAAGGGACCAATTCCTTTGGCACCAATTCTCAGGGGAATTTTGAAAGCCTTATTTAGTCACCTATTCAGGTATCATCTGGGGTTCCATCTAGAACCAATCAGCAACCATAAGGGCAAAGGGGATATTCCTTCTTTTTTATTTTAATGTAGAGGCCGCCTTTGGACCGAGTTTTCTAGGAGTGTGGACAACTAATACACATTCATAAATAGTGTCCCAGATTTAGAAAGACTGGTAGGTAGCTCAGCAACAGCAGACTTCTCAAGCCATTATTATAGCAAGTAGAGGAGAGAGTTCATTTAGCAAAGTTCTTCCTTAGCTTAGGCGAGGTGGATACACAACTGGTAGAGGTGACACTCAGCCTAGCAGCGTGGTGGTAAGGCAGGTAGAGGTAGTACTTAGCCCGAAAGAAATGGTGCATAGACAAGGGACAATGCTCATTTTTATGCTTTTCCAGGTAGACTTGAGGCAAAAGCATCTGACATAGTGATCACATGTACCTTTCTTTTTTATGACCGGATGGCTCATCTTTATTTTATCTCGACTCTACATTTTTTTCTATGTATCTACTTACTTTGTATCTGTCTACGCATGATTTTAGAGTCTCTTGATATTTTTATGCATGTTTCTACTTTGATGAAAAATTTTGTGATTGTTAATAGAGTCTATCGCTCTTACCTCGTGATTTTTATAGGTTATAAGGATTAGGTGGACTCAGTAATCATATACATGATAGATATACATGATAAAGTTTGATGTCATCTTGGAGATGAGTTGATTGTCTCGATATCATGCCATTCTTGATTTTCATGCTAAGACTGTATCTATTTTTATGTCGGGATATCTAGATTAGAATAATGGGGAGATTGTAATTCTTCTCCTAAAATATCATATCTTTATTTTTGTGCTAAGAGGTCAGTAGAGAGGGGGTGTTTAGCATTCTTGGCTCATCTCCAAGATACTAGTATAGAATTCCTTCAATTGGTTTGATTCCTATGGTATGTGAATTCTTAAAGGTGTTTCCCGCCGACTTACCTGGCATGCCACCAGAATGGGATATTGATTTTATCATTGACTTAGAGCCGGGGAATCGCGCTATTTCTATTCTGCCATATTGGATGACACTGATTGAGTTGAAAGTTTTGTTGCAAGAGTTTTTCAGTAAAAGGTTTATTCATCCGAGTGCATCTCTTTGGGGTGCTCCTATCTTGTTTGTTAAGAAGAAATACGTGAGTATACGTATGTGCATTGACTAACATCAGTTGAACAAGGTCACTATTTAGAATAAACATTCTTTTCCTTGTATAGATGACTTATTTGATCAGTTACAAGGTACGTCAGTCTTCTCTAAGATTTACTTGAGGTATGGGTATCATCGACTTAAGATTTGAGCTGAGGATATTCCCTAGACAGCTTTTTGGACCAAATATGGACATTATGAGTTTTTGATTATGTCTTTCGGACTTACTAATGCTCTTGCAACTTTTATGAGTTTGATGAATTATATTTTCAAACCATATCTGAATTCATTTATTATTGTGTTTATTAATGAAATTTAGGTGTATTAAAAGAGTAAGGAGGAGCATGAGAATCACCTCAGGACTATGTGGGGTTTGCTAAAAGAGAAACAGTTGTATGCTAAATTCTCTAAGTGTGAATTGTGTCTGCATTTAGTCTTCTAGGGCATGTAGTTTCAAACTAAAGAGTGATGGTTGATCCATAGAAAATACAAGCAATTAAGAACTGGGCTAGGCCCATATTAGTTAAGGGATTCATATTCTCGTAGGGTTATACAGTTATTATCGTTAATTCATGAAAAGAAATGCTCATAAGTTGACCTATTTAACTCAGAAGGAGGTTCCATTTTAATGATCCAATAAATGTGAGAAGAGCTTTCAAAATCTCAAGACTTTGCCAATCACAACACCTATTCTAGCTCTGCAGGTAAAAGGTAAATATTTTATGGTTTACTATGATGCTTCAGTTCTGGTTTGGGTGTTGTTTTGATGTAGGATAAGTAAGTAATTGCATGTCTCTAGAAAGTTTGAAGGTTAATGAGAAGAACTATCTCACTCATGATGTAAAGCTGACAACCTTTGTATTTGCTCTAAAAATTTGAAGGCAGGTATCTGTTGTAAGGTATTCACTGATCAATACAACCTTCAACAGATGTTCACAAGAGATATTTAAATTTGAGATAGCAAAAATATATGAAATTACTCAAAGATTATGATGTGAATCATTTGTATCATCCTTGCAAGACTAATATATAGTAGTTGATGCATTGAGTAGGAAGTCTGAGAGCATGGGTAGTTGGCTTATTTTGAGGTTACTAGGCATCCGCTGGCTAGAGATGTCCAAACTCTGGCTAACAATTTTATGAGACTTGAGTTGTTAGATTCTGATGGAGTATTGTCTCACTTTAAAGCAGGGTCTTTATTTATAGATAGTTTGAGAATGCTAGTTAAGCAAGATTCTTGATAAGGTTTTGTAGGGGAAACTAATGAAGCAGTGATAGATGATGAGGGTGTTCTAAGGATGAAAGGGCGTATGTGTGTGCGCCCCAAGTTGATCATTTGATCAAGACTATTTTGACAGAAGCTCACAATTTACTATATTTTATATATCCTGGAGCCACCAAGATGTATCGTGACTTGTGGCAGCACTACTAATTAGGTCAGATGAAGAGTGATATTATTTATTTTATTAGTCAATATCCAAATGGTCAGCAACTTAAGTATGAGCACCAGAGGCCCAGATCTACACTTCAAAGGATGTCCATTTTAAAATGAAAGTGGAAAAGGATTTCCATGAATTTTCTGGTTGATCTTCTATGATCTTTGGTAAGTTTGATTTTATTTGGGTGATCATGAAAGGGTTGACTAAGTCTGTACACTTCATACCCATTTAGGTGACTCATGATGTAAATAAGTTGTCAAAGATTTATCTTCATGAGACTTGATTTTGGAACAACTTTTCATTCTTAGATCGATGGGAAGTTTAAGCCAACTATTCAGGTATTTGGAGGACATGCTCCACACATGTTTGATAGAATTTGGTGGTAAGTTGGACTAGTTTCATTAGTTGAGTTTGCATATAATAATAGTTATTACTCTAGCATTGATATGTCTCTGTTTGAGGTGTTGTATGGAAGGAGGTTTAGATCTCCCATTAGGTGATATGATGCATTTATGGTGAGACCGTGGGGTACTGATCTTCTGAGGGAATCTTTGGAGAAGGTTAAGATGATTCATAATAAGCTTCTAACATCTTAGAGTAGACAAAAAAATATGAAGTTCACAGTAGAAGAGCAAGTTTTTCTCAATATTTTGCCAATGAAAGGTGTAATGAGTTTGGAAAGAAGGGTAAGTTGAGTCCGTAATTTATTATCCGTTTTAAGATTCTTAGACATGCGAGGAGGTAGCGTATAAGTTCGTCTTGCCTCCATATTTTTTAGGTGTTCATCTAGTATTTCATATGTCCTTGCTAAAGAAGTTTCATGGTTATGATAACTATATCATTCAGTGGGACCCTGTATTATTTGATGATAGTTTGTCTTATAAGGAGGAACCTATGGCTATTCTAGATAGGGAGGTTCATAAGTTAAGATCGAGAAAAATTCTATCTATGAAGGTCTCGTGGAAGAACCATCTTATGGAGGAGGCCACTTGGAAGACTGAATCATACATACGTAGATCTAGAAAGGTCCATAAGTTAAGATCCAAAGTAATTTCGTCTGTGAAGATCTAGTGGAAGAACCATCTTGTAGAGGAGGCCACTTGAGAGACTAAATCAGATATATATAGCAGATATTCTCAGTTGTTCGTGGATCAGGTAATCTTTTCTTCCATCTTTTCCTTCCTGTCCTTCCCTTTTGATGCTCGGAGATGAGCGTGTTTTTAATTACTATCTGATATAACAACCTCTCCATCGCCAGTTAATCTTTTTTTTCTCCATTTTTTCCTTCCCAACCTCCCCTTTTGACATTCGGGAATGAATGTGTGTTTAATTGGTATCTGATATAACAACCACTCCACCCCCCCATCACTCGTACTAATAGCCAAAACTATTTTTATTCCCTTGAGTTCGACCCCAACTCTAAGTTGAATAAATATATCTTGTAATGATTGTGTACACTTCTTATTTTAGTGGTGGATTTGGACGTGACTAGAGGCTACTCATATTTTTTTAGTTTTTAGTTAAATTTTGCAATTTTAATTTGTGGATAAGTTTTTTTTTTCTATCAAGTTTCATAATTTGAAAACTTATTTGAGTTGATCATTCTACGAGAGCCTCCAACACAACAGAAGAAGGTAACTTATTTGAGTTGAGGTACGACAAATCTTTCTACTATATTACGAGGTATGGGTATAGTTTAAAATAATTACGGTTCGCAGCAAACATATTTATTCGGTATGGCAAATCTCGTTGTCAGATATATAATATATATGTATATCAGTTACCATTATACAATTTTTCTGAAAAATATACATATACTATTCGATAGATATACATATACAATTCGCCTCTCTCCTCCCTCTCTCGATTTCGCTCACCTCTCACCTCTCTCTCTCTCAATCTCGCTTGTCAGATATACAAATACATATGTATACCAGTTACATTACGCGGTATGATAAATATTTCTACTATATTATGCGGTATGGGTATAGTTTAAAATAATTACATCTCGCAGCAAATATATTTACTCGGTATGACAAATTTCGCTGTCAGATATACAATAAATATGTATATCAGTTACCATTATATAATTTTTCTGATAAATATACATATACTATTCGACATATATACATATACAATTCGCCTCTCTCCTCCCTCTCGCGATCTCGCTCGCCTCTCTCCTCCCTCTCTCGATCTCGCTCACCTCTCTGCTCCTCTTTCTCAATTTCTCTTGGCAAATATACAAATACATATGTATACCAGTTATATATATATATATATATATATAATTGTTTAAAAAATATACATATACAATTCGCCTCTCGCTCACCTTTCTCCTCCATCTCTCGATCTTGCGCGCCTCTCTCCTCTTCTCTCTCAATCTCGCTTGTCAGATTTCAAATACATATGTATAAATAATTTGTGGGTATAGCGATTGTATAATTCGCTACATCTTTTGTATAATTCGCTACAATATTTGTATAATGACAAAATTTATGCTTGTCATTATAAGTAATTAGAGAAACTATACCCATATAAAGTAATTATACTTAAAAGGTTTGTCATATCTGAAAATTTTCCAAGAAGTTGAAGGCAACATCCAGGCCCATTTGTCAAGGTCAGACGAACAGAGAGAAGGAAATGGGACCAAATATAAATGAAGATTGCAGGCTAAATCTTAGATCAGACGAAAATAGAGATTGATTGGGCCCAAACAGATTTACCTATATATTCAAAACGAATTTGATTTTAAACTTTTAATTACCATGTTATAGGTATTTTTGATGTTTGACACTAATATTTTATTTAATGAATCCCCATAATATAATTTGAATGATTCAATTATTTTCTTATGGCATCTGTTGCTTCAGACACTATTAAGATGCATGAAAATGGATTAAGAAAGTAAGAATTTAGATTTTCAAAATCTTAAATTAGGCAAACAATTAAACTCAGTAAAATAAGTAGACTTTTTAGGAATCACCTAGTGTAGAAGGCTAATTACCATCCCTACCCTTTTTCAATTTATAGAAATCCCTCAAAAATATGGTAATCCGGATACATTAATTCATTAATTAGGGTTTTATATATTAGCAGGTAGCATTTAAAACATGATACATTGAATATAGAGATAATTTATGAATCAGAATTAATGTATCCGGATTACTGAATTAATGCATCCAGATGGAAAGAAGGAATTTTTGCAATTTTTTGAAGTGGATGGAAATAATGAAAAATATGATAAATGAAGATGTGTAATTAGATAATTTTTCTATAAAATAATTTGTGCAATTCACCTATGTCTCTTCAGAGTTATTAAGAGGTTTTAAATTTTAAGTTTTATGAAAATAACTTAAGAATCTCTTATATCCTTTCATAGTTAATAAGTAAAGGGTTATTCTATATTCACATTCAGGAATAGGACTAATTGTTTAGTTCAAGGTCTCGACTCAGATAAAAATTGAAAGTTAGATTTATTTTGAAATTTGGACATTCAAATGAATGAGTGACAAATAGATTCTACTCATTTAAAAGAAGTTTTTTCTATAAAATAACTTGTGAAATTTTCAAAGTTAGCCGAATATGTTTAAACAATTAGTAACTACATTTTACAGATTTTTTAAAGGTGCCTAATCCTTCGTTAAAAAATTATTTGAACCATTATCCAATTCTGGTCTAATAAAAGGTTTTTCAAATACACTTTTAAATAATTTCTTAATTTCCTAAAAATTAGATGGAGACTTTGTTTTCAGAATAAATCGGCCAAGTTATGAAATTTTTTGACTTAGTTCAAAAATGATCATAACAAACAATATAATTTCCTAGTTGAATATAATATATCAAAATTTGAGAAAATGTTTAAAATGAATGGGGTGATGGTAGGTACCTTGTTGGTATCGATGAGTTGAGTAAGTAGCTTGTCTCAAGATATCGTGAGCATCAAAATTGATAAAAAATGACATTTGCATTGAAGGAGTGGATGAGTGCTCAACGGCTAATAAAAACCTTTCCATTACCTGTCAACAACAAAAACAGAGAAGCATTTTCTAAATTAAGTATTTTATTCTTTTATATATAATTTTATTTTAAAGATAGAGGGAGAGTGCTAGAGAAGACAAGAAAAGGGATTGAGGGGGTGAAATTTTCCATGGAAGTGGTGAAACAAAGAGAGAACTTTTCTATTGAAAAATAATTGATAAGAAGAAAGAAAATGTAATAAAAATAAGTCATAAATTCAAGTAATTCTTTATGTTTGGAGCAGTGTTTTAAAGGCTGTAGGCACGGGGCGAGGTGTAAAATTCGAAATATGGAGCACAAGTATCATAGGGTTACGGGTACGTATCTTCAATTTTAAAATTTTATTATTAAGAAAATAAAAAGGGCAGTCCGGTGCACTTAAGCTTCTACTATGCGCAGGGTTCGGGGAAGGGCCCGACCACAAGGGTCTATTGTACGCAGCCTTACCTTGCATTTCTGCCAGAGGCTGTTTCCAAGGCTTGAACCCGTGACCTCCTGGTCACATGGCAGCAACTTTACCAGTTACTCCAAGGCTCCCCTTCTTTACTAAGAAAATAAGCAAAAGTAAAATTTTTAATAATTTTGTCAATAAATTCAAATAAATCACTAATAATATAGAGAAAAAAAATAATACTATAATTATTATTTGAGAAAGCTAACACAAAAAAATGATAATAGTCGAGATAAGTTTTAAAATAAAACCATCATCCATTTAATCATCGATCTCCACATCTACTAGTCTTTACCTCCGTCAACTAATTTGTGCACTGATTATTATTTATATATATCAAAAAATGAGAAGGATAAAAAGTGTAAAAGCAGTGACAATAGATGAATAAAGTTGTCTTAGGAACATAGTGTTATGGAATATTCTCTATCCTATCAATTAAGGCATGATTATCTATGAAACTATTTATGACATTATCATTTTGTATGAAGGATACTTTCTTTATTTATATATTTTAGATAATATCACTACAACATGATAACATAAAGTATAAACATCATTGCACTATTAATAAATAACATGATTTATAGCAAAAATATTTTTAAAATAATAATAAAAATTAAATTAAATATTGCCATGTCATAAATCTGATTGGCCAAAAAAAATATGTCCTTATCACTATTCCTCCGCCATGTCACTTAAATCTAATTGACCGAGGAAAAGATTGTACTCATCATTACTCCTCCATTCTACAACTATAATAGGGGTCCTCGTCCTCATAATTTAGACTTCACACCAAAATTATAACAAGAAGCCAGAGAGAGAGAGAGAGAGAGAGAGAGAGAGAGAGAGAGAGAGAGAGAGAGAGAGAGAGAGAGAGAGAGAGAGAGAGAGAGAGAGAGAGAGAGAGAGAGAGAGAGAGAGAGAGAGAGAGAGAGAGAGAGTGTTCGTGGATCAAAACCGAAGATTTCTCTACAAGCTACAAATTCAAGCATTCACGCACTCAAGCATTGAAGTTCAAGAATAACTCAAGATCAAGACCATTAGATTAAAGAACAAGCTTAAAAGCACTTGATTCCACGTATAAGTCAAAATCAAGTTTATCAAGATTTAAGATCAAGCTCACGAGCCCTTGAATTTATATTTAAAAAGACGAATAATACGAATCATAGAGAATGTAACTCTCATATTTGAAATCAAATACTACGATTGTTGCGATATTTTTTTTCCAGTCTTAATTATTATTTTCTTGGCATGAATTTTATTGTCTACAAATTTTGGCACGCCTAGTGGGACCAAATTTTCCCTTCATCTCTTCTCTCACAAATCAGATTTACAAATCTGAAGCCACAAAATTGCAAAGATGGAAACTCCATTTTTATAAATACTTCAAGTTTCGTCTTTGAATTTTATCCTCTGACAAGCCTTGAAGTAGGGGGCATTTGTAGACATTGAAATTTTATGGGACTCTACAAGACTATTTCAATTTTAATTAGGGTTCTTGGAGGCTACTCTACCATAAACCCTAACTCATAGTTATATAAAATTTAACATATTTTCTTAAAGAGGGATCTCACAAATATTTCATCAACTATTGGATATTCATAAAGTAATTAAAATGTAGCCAAACTCTTCTTGACAACTAAATATTTCAAGAAGATTCACAAAATTCTTTCATGGAGATAAGATAAATCGCAAGGACTCACATCATCCTGGTTCGATAAATACGCTACTAATGACCTCGTATCACGAACAAATATTAGGAGAAAAGAATTAAGGAATAACAGATTTGTACCTACATTGTTTTATCAATAAAATTATGTTTTTTATTTTTTATGTGTAATTACAATTTATTTTTTACTTTAAAATTAGTTGCCAACAGATTCATCCCTAAAGTATATTTAATATATGAAGACTAAAAACAATAGCTTTAATTTTCTTTACCTTGAGTCATGGCCTTTGGGGTGGATTTTGATGGAATGGCTACAAGTAACATTCTTACCAAATACCAACTCAAACTATAATTGAAGTTTGATGGAATGGCTAAAAGTAGGGGCGTTCACGGGTCAGTTTGGATCGGTTATTGGTCAAAATTAAAATTAAATTAATTTAATCGGTTTTAAAATTATTAAAATCAAACCAAACCAATTAAAATATACATCCATCGGTTTGGTTGTTATCAGTTTCAGTTTGGTTTGGTTTGGTTATTAACCATACACAAAAATAAAAGAAATGTTTCGTTCAAAAGAGAAGAAAAGACAATAATTCATTCAAAAAAATAAATTATCTTCTTACCATTTTGGATCTTATAATTCTTATACCAGAACTTTAATTATGTTTAACTCCTGCTTATATTGTTAGCTAATCTAATGTACTAAACAACATAAACTTACTGAATAATGCATAAACTAATGATATGGTTGTACAAATAAATAATGTATCATACCTTACTAGTTTAAATAATGTATCATACCTTACTAGTTTAAATTAGTGTGATGTATTTTTTGCATAAAAAAATGTTCATAAAAAATAATATTATATATATATATATAATATGTATATAACTTATCGGTTCGGTTCGGTTATTTCTTCATTTTTTTTTGAAAAAACTCAAAAATCAAACTAAATATTATCGATTTTTAAAAATGTAAAACCAAATCAAACCAAACCAAATAAAAAATTGATTTATTTGATCGATTTGATTTGGTTTTTCGATTTGGATCGATTTTTACCCAAACCGTAAACACCCCTAGCTACAAGTAACATTCTTACCAAATACCAACTCTAACTATAATTGAACTTATAAATCAGTTATACTAATTTTCAGCAGCAAGTCACAAATCTATATTTCTCGACTTTTTTTCCCTTTTCCTTTTATATCTTTGCGATATTGGAGCCAACCAGGGGTGTTCGAACAAGACCAAAAAATCGATCCAAACCGATAAATCAAGTCAAACCAATTTAATAAACTGAAAGCCGGCTTGGTTTGATTTGGTTTTAGATTTTTAAAAATCGATAACATTTGGTTTGATTTGGTGTTGCCCATAAAGAAAATCGAACTAAAACGAACCGAACCGATAAATATGTACATATTTAAAATATTATATATGTTTATCAAACTTTATCTATTTTTTAACTTCTTCATGATTTAGGACCTTTCCAAGAAAAAGTCTAGCCCATGTTCCTCAAGCCCATTTAGGTTTAAAGTAAAATAAAAAACCTTTATTGAATAGTTAGCATAAATAATTTTTTCCCTCATTAGATTTTCAGTTCCCTCTTATTTCCTCCCAAATCCTGTAGACCTCTATTTTGCTCTCAGTCTCTCACGATAACAATTGAGTGCAAGAAGCTTTAATCCCTGTAAGTCTGTAACTTTTTCTTCCCTTTACTTTTTTGGTTACTTTTTGTATGTTCCCTACTCTTTATTTGTGTAATTATTTTTGTGTCTTTGAAGTTTTACTTGAATGAATTGCTTCTCTAGTCTTTCATATTGTATGTGTTTTTTATTTTATTTCTCTGTTATTTTAGATTTTCTCCATTGATTTAGGTTTTTTCTGTTGATTTAGTTTTTATCTAATGATTTTGAATTTCTCTATTTATTTAGATTTTCGGATACTTTTTTTCAGATGGAAACTACAACTACTCAAAAAGAGGTGGAGCCAGTGGAGGTAACCAACAAAGTATCTCCAACTACTTTGCTGGAACCTGAGTTTGACGGTGATAAAACTCGTGATATTACTCCATTCATCGTAAAAAGCGGAAACAAACAACTATTTGCGACCCTGATCGTAGCCTTGTGAGTAGTGACATGAGAACATCCGGCGTTTGGAAATAATATACTGAATATCTTGATAAATGGGGTAAGAAAAGGGCGAAATATAACTACTATACTAGTAATTTTGCTTCTGAAAGTACGAATGAGACCTCAACGCTATGGAGACATTTAAATGAGGTTTGTCCTAATTTCCCTCTTAGAATTATTGACAGAAATCAATCAAGAATCAAGATAGTTAAAAAAGGGGAACAAGCATATAGTACATGTATTGTAGAAAAGGTTGTGATTAACGTCAGTGAGATTAGGAGAGTCATTGCTTAGTTTGTCATTATTAACGAACGACCTTTTAAAGTTGTTGAAGGGGAAGATTTTAGGATATTAATGGCAGTTGATTTGCCTAATTTTCAATTACCTTCTCGCTTGACTGTTGCTAGACAATGTTTGAAAATATATCAAGAAGAGAAAGAAAAGCTTAAAAAGCTTATTCATAATCAATGTGTATGTGTTACTAGTGATACGTGGACATCACTTCAAAATTCAACTTATATGGTTGTCACTGCCCATTGGATCGATGATGAGTGAAATCTGAAAAAGAAAATTTTCAACTTTTTCCAAACATCAGATCATAAGGGTGAAATAATTGCTAAGGGGATTGAGGCGTGCTTATTTGATTGAAAAATTGATAACATATTCACGGTGATCTTAGATAATACAACTGCTAATGATTCTGCAATTAAACACTTGAAGAGAAGAATTGAGGATTGGAAAGGAGGCATCTTAGAAAATGAGTTCTTACATGTTAGATGTAATGCTCATATTCTAAATTTGATCGTGAAAGAAGGACTCGGTGAACAAAATGAGTCTATTTCTCGGGTAAGAAATGCTATCAAATATGTTAAGTCCTCAGCTGGAAGGTTTGATTCCTTTAAATCATTTATCGAGAAGGTTAAGATTGACACTCATTGTCTTTTGACTTTAGATATTGAGACTAGGTGGAACTCCACATATATGATGCTAGATACAACTGTAAAATTTGTAAGGGCATTTTCAAGAATGTATGATGATGATCACAAGTACCTCAAGTATTGTTTAGAAACAAATAATGTGGGAGGGCATCCATCGATAGATGATTGAAAGAATGTTAAAGTTTTCATTAAGTTCCTTGAGATTTTCTATCAGGTAACTTTGAAATTCTTAGGAACTTCATATGTTACTTCCAATTCTTTCTTCCATGAGATCTTTAATCTTCAAAAGATAATTTTCAAATATGTTCGTAGTGAAGATTCTATTTTGAGTGGTACGGCTAAAAAGATGGAGCTTAAATTTAACAAATACTAGGTACTTTTGAAAGTATGAACAAGTTATTATTCATTGCTGTTGTTTTGGATCCTCGATACAAGTTGAAATATGTGGAATATCTGTTTAAAAACTCTTATGGTTGTTTGGTGGGAGCCAAAAAATTGAAAAAGGTGATGGATACTTTGAGTCTCTTTTACTACATGAGTTCTTTTTGTGGGACTCATACCGATAAAATTGGTGGTCAAACAAGCTTGAATGATGAAATTGATACCATGCATAGTGACGAGATGTGACAATCACAATGGGAGAAATATTTGGCAGATGAAGACAATACTAAAAATAAATCAGAACTTGAGAAGTACTTGGTAGATAATTTGAAAAATACTAAAGAGTTAGATATTTTGGCTTGGTGGAAAGTTTCTTCAGCTAGATATTCAATTATTTCTAGGATGGCAAGAGATGTTCTTTCTATTCCTATTTCTACTGTTACTTCTGAATCAGCTTTTAGCACCGGTGGTCAGATTCTTGACTCTTATCGAAGTTCTTTATCTCCAAAGACAGTAGAAGCTCTTTTTTGCACTCAATAATGGTTAAGATCAACTTTCAAAGAATGCAAGCTTGAAGATCTTTAAGAAGAAATTCAGAAACTTGAGATAGTTGAAAAAGATAAATTTACACATTTAACTCTTTATGAATATGTCTTCTATGTTTTAAAAAGTTTTAACGCCTACTTTGTTAAACTTTCTTCTTACTTTTTTCAGAATATGCTGGCACAACCTTGAGCATTGATTAGTTTGGATGTTGCAATTGAAATTCGTAGTGCAACTGTTTTGCTCTTTGATAGTTAATTTTTAGGTTTTTGCTGCTGCTTCACCTGAAGTACTTTTGGATTATGCTATTGACTTATTTTTTGTATTTAATCACATTTTTATACAAGCAATTAAGTGATCTTTCTCTGATGACAGTTGGGTATATGGTTCTTTTGTGTTGAATGTTGATCATTTGGAGGACTGTTTAAAGACCTTGTTATTATTCTCAACTTGATTAATGAAAAAGTAATGTATATAATTAACCTTTTATGGTCTAGCCTTCTTAATTTTGTTGTTGTGGAGGTTGTACTACTATGAAGTAGTTGCTATCTTCCTCACGGTAGAAATTTTGTAATTTCCTTCGAGACTATTTTTGCATATGTTGTTGTGCTGATCCGTACTTTCAGTTTTCTTTCAAATAGTTTCATCTTGGAGAAAGGTAAAGTAACAAGTTTTCTATTGGCCACGACTGGAATGCTTCAATTACTTCATGCAATAGTAAAAAATGATGCTTCTTGAAGGACTTCTTTTTGTTCTGGTGGTTCCTCTTCTCAGATTCGGTATCGAACTTGGACAGTCAAAATAAACTGTCATTTCTTTATTTTTGAAGTCATTTCCTTCGTGGACCGTAGGAGTTGAACAATCCACTAACTTATGGATTTATGTTGCTGATATTTTGCCCTTTTTAGAGCTTATCATTTTGACTTATATACTTTACAAGAACATCAGACATAGTTCCAGTCACGACATATTCAAGTTTGTTATTATTGGAATCATATTTGCTTCTCTCTTATAGCTCTAGCTTGGACTTTAGATGGTAACTTATTTAGCTTATATACTTTTCTTGTGTCTTCACTGTCTCTGAACGAGTTCAGGTATCTTTGAAGATTAATGACAGTTGTTTTGAAATTCTATTGATTTGCAGTATGAAGGTAGTAAATAAGTTTGTCAATTTTTTTGCATTATAAAATATATTATTTCAACCCGTAAAAAACCAATCAAACCGATAAAACCGATAAAATCAATAAAACCGAAACCGATAGAATTTATACTATAATGGTTTGATTTGAATATTAAAAAAAACTGCCTTAATTGGTTTGATTTAGTTTTAGCCAAAAACCGAGTCAAACCGGACCATGAACACCCTTAGGGCCAACTATCAAGTTTATAATTGTTTCAAAAAAATAATAATTAGTGATGCTATACGATATCTTTTTCAGATTCTATGCATCTTTAGTTAGGAACTCAGTAATCATTTTAATATTATAGTCAAGGCGGCTCAAATACATCAATGACCTAAAATTAGATATTAATTGGAGGCTTTAAAGTTTTATTTTTTATTTTTTATTTAAAGTTTATTCTTCTAATTTTTTAAGATGCAGAGTTGTTATATATTTAAAATTATTTTTGAGATGCAAAGTAATTCCTTTCTTTTGAGGAAAAGATTTACTTTTTCTATAAATAATACTACATCTATTTCAAACGTTTTATCGGATTTTGATTTGACACAAAATTTTAAAAAGTAATTTTTTTTTCAAATTTTATAATCTTAAACTAAAGATAGTATAACACCAAAATATCATTTAATCTAATGGTCTTAAACATGACCAAAAAAGAAGAAAGAAACATTTTTCTAGAAACGAACTACAAAAATAATTTTATTATTAAAAATAAAATAAAATGGGCTCCTTACATTTGTGGTCTAAAACAAATGCCTTATTTTCAAAGGCATTGAACCGGCCCTGATTATAGTACACAAATTACTTATACAATGGTTAATGTGAAAAAAAATATTATATGATGGTTCATAATTGTTATGTGTGTGAGAAATATTTTCAATGTAAGTGACACGATATAATATATAAGAGTAGAAATGAGAAAAACAATAATAATTAATACCTTGGTGGGTGTAATAAGTTTGGAATTATAAGCAGCTGAATAATCCAATATGGTCCACCTACTGAATCTGTATAGAGGCTTTGGAGGTCCCATACATGCCAACGCCTGCCTAACTTGTTCCCTTGGAGACGCTCCACTTTGATTTTCTTCTTCTTTTCCCCCTGTTAGTTGTAACCAATTACTTACTCTATAATTTTTTTTTTTTTTAAATAAGTAAATGCTTTACGCCTAACTATTAGATTAGGCCTAATTTAATATTGTTTAATAAATGCTTTACTCTGTCCACTTTACCTCTTTAGCATTTGAAGGTCCACGTATTGAATAAGAACGATAACTCTCTCATATAATATTTTTTGGTGAGACTTTTCTGTTTTTGAATAAAGATCTTTTTTTCTTCTCTAAAACTGAAATAAGAATTTTCTTTTATTTTGACTCACTGCTAAAAATCTTACAATAGAGGGAAAAAATTCTTATATACAAAATTCAATAATTTTAAAGTGAAAATTTTAGAATTTCTTCTGAAATACATATTAGATGCAGAAATTGTTGTTATGTAAAATGTTAATTTATTTGTGTGTTCTTTGTATTCTAAAATTATTAGGTTATTAAACTTTACTTATCCTGAAAAATTATTTATCCATGAACAAAAAAATGGATGGATTGGGTTGGTTCTTTATATATCAAATTTAATTATTTGTGTTGAGTTTTTAAATCTATAAACCAAATCAAATTAATAAAAGTCGGGGTTTTTAACCTCTGTTTGTTTTATATTCTCGGATTCTTGGGCTTTTTTCGGTAAACTCTTCATACAAACATATAATTAACTTGTGTATCAAATATATCCTTAGTCTTACCAAGATGCAACTATCTAATTAGGTGTTTCTTAAGAATATACCAGAAAATACGAGATGAGTGATGCCACTAAAATATTCAACAAAAATAAATAATAAAATTATATAAAATAAATATTGTAAATTAATAAGTAATAATGAAAACGATCATAATTTTAAAATACTAAGTCATGCGAAATTAAGTCTAATAAGTATTAATTAGATCATATATTTTAATTTGCTAAACCAATGTAATACTAAAGACATATATCCAAATTAAGTGTTTTGAAAATAAAAGTTAATAATCAAACTTAAGTGTTTTAAAAATAAAAGTTAATAATCAAAATTAAGTGTTAATGTTTCGTAAAGATGTGTTTATAAATATAAAAAAAAAGTAACTAGATTTTATCTAATACTAGGTATTCAAGATACATATTATTTTAAAGAAAATATAGTATTAAATAATTATAAATTTATAACTAATATTGTAAAAAATTATTGAATACATAGAGTTTGAAATAAATAATTATTAAATTAATTGATAAAAAAATTAATCTGAGTGCACATTTTGCAAGAACAACATTGAATTTATATTTGACAAAAATCAATATTTAGAATCATAATTTCAAAACAATGTTCAAATATTAAATAAAAAATTACCAATTGCAACACCATTGGTTATAAGCCAAGTTTGTCTACAACCTCATTCAACAAAAAAAACCAATTTTATGACATCACTCATTATAAACCAAGTTTGTAGATGACTCATTCTTTCTAATATTAGAATGTTTAATTTCAAAAATATAATAATAAATAGAATGATAATATAGCTACAAAATGTAGAAAACAAAATAAATAGGAAAACAATAAAATACGAGAAATTATATAAAAGCACCCGAAGTAAAATTGAAAAATGAAAAGTAAAGAAATAAGAAATAAAAAGTATAAGAAATAAGAAATAAAAAGTATAAAAGTTAACTAAATAGAAACTAAAAGTAAAACAAAAGATGAAAAAATAACCTTATAATTACATCATGTAATTATCATTAATTCTCAACTCTTTCTTTAGAATTGAAAAGTGTCCCCCTAAATTACGCACAATTAGATATTGATCAAGTAATTATTTTTTCGGGTAAATATGTTAAAATAGTGTAATTATATTTAAATTCAAGAGTTTAAAGTGTTTTTGAAGTGCTTGCCTTTTTAAAGAAAAAAAGATATAATTTCTTAGATGATTACTCAACTAAGAGTTCTTCCCTTAAAAAGTCACTCAACTTTCTTTTATAACAACAAAGTCACTCAATTAAGGATTTTCTATCAGAAACTTAATTTTCTATCAGAAAGTCACTCAACTCTTATTATAACCTCAAAGTCACTCAAGTATGCATATTTTATCTACAAAATCACCCAACATATTGGAGTTATAACCTAGTGGTTGTATCTTCACCCACTAAAAATGCAAGATTAATCCAAAAATGCGCCCCACACTTGTAAGTATATAAAAGAAAACAAGTAAAGGGAAATATCATAAACCTTCATAGTAGTGAAGAGGAACATAGAGAGGTGACTCTTGCAACTCAGCAAATGTAACAAGCTGCCAAATGAAACTATTTCTCGGTAAAATACACACTACTTGAGAATATATATATATATATATATATATATATATATATATATATATATATATATATATATATATATATATATATATATATATATATATATATATATATATATATATATATAGCTGAATATGAGATAAAATTAATGTACCTTGTGAATTAGGTTATTTCTCTTCAGAAAATAGAGCATAATGGATCCAAACACGGGCGTTTCCAACAACCATGCGAACACTTTTACTAGGAACCCGGCCATCCGAGGGGCTGCGTATAAATATATTATAAAATTATTAAATTTGTAATTTATAATGAGAACAATAACATATTCAATGTAGTCTCACATAACGGGTCTGGAAATGAAAGAATGTACGCATATCTTATAACTATCTTATAGGTGAGATAAAAAAACTGTTTTCAATAGAACCCCAACTCAAGACAAAAACAATCTAGAAAAAAGACATAATGAAAGTACAACAAATAATAGATAGTGACAAAAACAACAAATAATATTAATTATAACGAAAATTACAAAAATCGTATAATTTATCACGGGGAAAGGAAAAAAATCTTATAATTTATGACTGGAAAGAGAATTTTTTTATAATTTATATTTTCCTAGTTGAATTTTGAAAAATTTTACACGCTATAATCAATACAGAATAGGGAGGGTTTCACATCTATCAATTCAATTAAATAGATCGAGCAATTGCCACTGTTTAAAAATATTGAAATGAATGTCTTCCCACATTCTATGAGACTGATGCAACATAAATCAAAAGGAGTGTCCTACTCTTTTTATTTTTACAAAATGCAAATTGTCTAGGCACAAAGCTAAATAAGCCCACATTAAGTTCAGTTTTTGCTCCTTCTTTCTATTTTAGCCTACCCCATTTAAGAATTAAAAGACTTGGTAAATTTAATTAGTGCCAAAAAAATCTTCTTGGCGGAAAGTCAAAAAATCTACCACACAAAAAAATAGAATCTAATTAGATTAATTTAGGGGATAGAAAATACGAAATAGGGAATATGGATTCTTTCACATCTCTATTCCAACTCTGTCCTACATGTTTCCTTCATAAAGAGTGAAATCATTCCAATTGGATCCACCTTTGGATTTCATGCCGTCACCACATTGGGTTTATCTTTTTTAAATTTTTTTCTCTCGCCAAGCATAAATTCAAGTTCTATAATAAAATAAGAATACCACACAAAACAACTGAAAATCCTAGAGTCCTATCAGTAACACAATACCTTCCCTGACCAAGTTTGATGGGGGAATCAACTCCAAAAAAAGGAAAACGATAGGCGTGTACATAGTTCGAGTTGATTCAAATTTTTTAAGTATCAAATCAAATCAAATCAATTGTGTCGTGTTTCTAAAATGTAAATCAAACACCGTATTATTTTTTAACTAGCTAACAAACATTAGTATTACTTATGCAGAATTTAATACATACATAATTCACCTTTTAATCAGCTACCAAACAATCCCGTATTGGTTATATAGATTTTCAAATCGCAAATCAAACGTCTTATTAATTTTATACATGAATACTTTAATTTTTAACTAGCTATCAAACGTTGTATAATTTAAACAAAAATTAATACATAGATAAACCTGTTTATTAGTTACCTCAGTACCAAAATTGAATAATGAAAAAGGAAAATTAAATTAAGTTAAACAACCCTCTCCAACAATTATGATCAATCAACCATATTTTATGGCCGTTGCTTTTTCATTAAATGCTGAAACGTATACACTATACACCTTTCACCTCCAGGTTTTCCCCCATCATATCTTTACTTGCATAAAGTTTTTCATTTCCGTCTTTTCCGCAACGGATTTTAATTAAGGGGATTAAAATATATGAAAAAGTAATTAATATATGAAGAACATTCAATATTTATATATAATTTTAATCTTATATATATTATAATTTTTCAATGAAATAAATTCATCTAATGATCAACTTTCAAAAAATTTTAGTTTCAAAATAAGGATGTTTCTAATGTAACAAAATTAAACCATAAAAACATGATTCATCCTATTTATTAACTCAATCTATTTTGATCTGTCCAATTCAACTCATCAATCTCTAATAGTCATAATAAAAAAAATTATTTTAATTAAGAAATCAAATAAAGAAATTTAAACATGGTAAAAGTTGAAGATTGAGTTTTAGCCAATTGTTTGGCTTATTTTGGTGCAACTCATCTCCATATAAATAACCTTTAGGTGAATTAATAACTCAGCCGTTTCTTAACTCCATCTAAATCCAACCCAATCCGTTCATTTAATATGCGATAAGATCCTATACTTTGTGAATCAAAATCCAGCTACAAAGCTAGGAAAATCTTTAGAAAATAAAACTGTATACAAAATCATCCAAAAGTTTTTTAAAAAATTTCTCTTCTTGTATTTATCAGTCAGTTATGATTTTTTTTATATCTGGCAAGATTTTAATTCTAACATTTTTTTAGTTTTCCCCTTAACATTTTTATATGATTGTTGAACTCATCTCAAAAGAGAAAAATGAATGGAGAAGAGAAAAAGGAAAAGAAAACAATAACTAAGATGAACCTTTGACGTTGGCTTGGAGATAAAATTCATTACTATTGGGACCAACATCAACATCCTCAGCATCTCTGTAAATCTCTCCTATAGTCTTCAAAAATCCCATTTTTGCCTTCAATTTCTGTTGGAACAACAATTTGAGAGAGAGTGGGTGGAAGTTGGAGAAGAAAAAGACATGGGGTGTTATATAGCAAGTTTTAATTTATGGGACAAAGAACAAGTGAAGTTACGTTGCCCATGCAAATTTCTTTCTTCTATAAAAGTAAATATATAATAAATATAGGGATGTTTCTGTAGTTTTCTCTATAACGGGGATCTTTGTAAAAAAAAGAAATTAAGGGAGGGTCTATTCCAGTTCCAAGACAAACAATTGTTTGACATTTTCTAAGCAGAAGCGTTACAAACACTGACTAATTTGTCATTTTCCATTTCTCTTCTCATTCTTACTCTCTTTTTCTTAAAACGAAAAATGATCAAAATTACTCTTCAACTATTCAAAATAAATCAAATATACTCTTTAATTATTTTTTGGGTTCAAAACTTTTCCTCTTCCATTTAACGGAATAAAATGTGGCACTCAATGTGTAAATTATAATACCAGACGTCCACCTATGAACACCCACCCCACCCATTAAAAATCCAGCATACCTAATAATCCTAATTTCATCCTTACTCCATTCACTTCTCCAATTTACACATTGAATGCCACTTCTTATTCCATTAAAAGTAAGGGTAGAAGTGATCCAATAATTAAATGAGAGGGATAATTTTAAGCCCAAAAATAATTGAAGGATATATTTGGTCTATTTCAAATAGTTGAAGAGTAGTTTTAATCCTTTTCTGTTATTAAAACAACAAACAATATTAGTAGTACATCGCAGGTCAAGTGGCGCACTCATTAACCATAGCTAATTAAGAATGCCACAAGAATTATTCACCTTTTTCCTACCATTTTTTTCACTTTATTTAAAAATCAATGTTTAATTATGAAAATTTTTAAAAACACTTACAATTTTGTGTTTTTTCACTTTCATGATATTTTTTCTCTTTCAAATTGCATCCTATATTTTTTATTTATGACCCTATTTGTATCATTCCATTCGACAACCCCACTCATTTTTCTTTTGGACAAGCTGTTGCATGCTCTACTAACTGTTACCCAATTTTTTCAACTTCATTGAAAAAACTTTGACACTCTTCAGGAGTTGATCAGTGTAGAAAAATATAATAAGGTTAGAGTTAACGAATATTACTTTTATATATTGCAAAAAATAATAAAGAATAGAGTTAACAAATATGATTTGGATAGAGGAAGAAAAAATAAGGATGACAAATTCGGGTAAATTATTAAAGTTGAGTAGTTTGTGTCACGACTCTAGTCTACACCCTAGTCGAGACACGATACTCAAACTAACCTTTGACACTAGCATATCTAAGCATATTATATGAAAACTAAAGCAGAAGCTGAAACATAAGCAAATGAATATAGCGGGTTTAACATTGGTATAGATGAAGAAATAAAAGACAATCCATGAATTGAATACTAATGTCAAAAATGCACCTCTAGGGTTCAGGATGAGAGAAATAAGTCTGCTGGGACATGGTCTTCAGCTACCAATAATGAATAACTGAACTAAAGCAATGCTACTAACTATCAACTAATCCATAAAGTCCTCGAATGAGGAGGACTCACAAACCGCTGACTGGAATACTGCAACCTGACTAGCCACGAGTCTGAGGACAGGCGCCTGAATCTACATCATGAAAGGATGTAACACAAAGAAGATCAGTATGTGAAATGTATAGAGTATAAGATAGTAATGGTGAAATGTATAGAGTATGTAAGATGACACTAAAGATAATCGTAACAGGTGACAACGTATAATGAGAATAAAAGAAGTTTTAATAATCGTAATCAAAATGAAATGACCGAAAAGACATTATGAAATCAGTGCACAAATATCATTTCAGAATATGCTTTAAAATACATATATATGAGTCTATATGATAGCTCTGCATTAAACAAGTGTATACCACGCCATATATGAAAGATCAAAATGATAAATTAAAAGTGTAACATAAAAATACATTTACGGGGGAGTTTTTTATGACTAACATACACGTTGTGAGCTCATGATGTCCAACTTATAATTCTAGTTGGAAGGGTTGCCCTATACCTTGCCAGGGTATAAAACCTATTATAATGAACCTTCAGGTCATTTTTGTGTTTTTTTTCATCGTATAGGGTGTTCCTATAGAGACTCTAAGTCATTCATGACTTGTTGGCACTGTCTGTTCGATTGCTTGGCTGTTCATTTGGTTTTTATGCAAGTTTTTATGTTTTTGAGTTTTTCCAACTTGAACGGTTGACTTTGGTCAAAAGTTCAGGAAGACAGCTTCAAAATGGAATTTTGACGGTCCTGTTAGCTTTATACAATGGAATTTGATCTAGAATGACCCTTCGTGTGCTTTTTGAGGCTTCCAGGCTATTCCAAACTCTCTTGTGGATTTTGAATAAAATGACGCTTGGTGTGAGATACACTTTTTTTCAAGACGACCTCGAATAGAAATTTCAACTGCATTATTGAGTCTGAAATGTCAATTTTTTGGGGTAACATATATCATTTGCGTCCATAGGGTTCCAAATGAATTCTGAGTACCCCGTCGGAGAGTTTTTGGACTTGGCCAAATTTTTTGGTGCCTAGTGCTTGTGCCACCACTTAAGAGGCCCTGACATTGCTTTAGCGGTTCTCACTTAAGCAGCCAAGGGCTCATTTAATCCGGTAGAGCCACCTCAAGGCTAACCGCTTAAGCAACCCTGTCCTTCTCTTTTGCGGCCATCACTTAGGCTTGTTGCTTAAGTGAACCTGGCCTCACTTTAATTTTGACCGCTTTAGTAGCTAGAGGCTCACTTTATCGAGGTCCGTCCCTTTAATTCCAACTGCTTTAATGATATTATGGACGCTTTTGCGGCGTTTAGGTCTATTAAGATCCATTTTTGGGGTCCTTTTCTCAAAGTTTGGAGATTTGAATTGAAATTTTTTAAGCTTGTTACTTGGTGTTTATTTCTTTCTGTTGCGGGAAATTATTGGAGAGTTGTGTGGGAGTTATTGGGGAGGGGTTGCAGTATCGTTACAAAGGTTATTCCTTGCTTTTTTAACCTCTATTGACATCTAATGGTGATCTTGATGTTGGACTTCTTGAATGTTTAATTGTGGGATGTTCCGAGTCCGAATTATGTTCCATTGTGGGATACAAGTTCGGGGAGCTAATTAGGACCCTTTGATAGCGTCAATTCCAAAATTTTTGGCGTTGGTCCCACAACCCCATTTTAGAATCCAAAATTAGTCTGTCTCCATTTTAAGTGATTTTGATGTCAAGAAGCCCGTATTAATATCATGAAACTATTTTTGATAGTGTGTCATCGTTCAGAGGCCCTTCGAAAGGGAAAAACACCAGAATCGTAATTTTGGAGCGCGCACGATCTACTTTGAGGTAGACTATGACTTCCCTTGCTCTAGATTGGGCTCGAGAATGTGAATTCATGTTGATTAGTTGGAATTTGGGTTGGTTAGTTAGTTGATCATGCTAGTTACCTAGAATTCATATTTTAGGCTTATTTCGGGTATTTTTGGGAACTTGTTGGTATGTTGTTCTCCATTGTTGATCATTCTTACCATGTGGTGTGCCTTACTATTTGATTATTATTGGTATTGAAGAATCTTTGGCCTTATTCTAGGTGTATACTAGTTCTTTCCTTAGACTTGTGTATTTCTGACTGATAGGCCTTAGATTTGCTCTGACGTCATTTCAATTGACTTAACTCCCTCTAGATTGATGTACCAGACATGAGTCTAATAGCATGAGCCTTATTTAGGCAGTAACTCAGCTTCAATAAACTTTTTCATGCCCTGAGTCTACACCCTAGGTGTGGTTGGGACTCAAAAATATTGCTGGTCCCAAGTGAATCCTTGGCCTGCCTAACTATTCAGTGGGAGACTTAATCTCATATACAATAGTTTAACAAGATGGGAATGCAAAGTGTAAAAATATCACTTCTCAAATATAAGTCTAAAATACTCTAAAATATATGAAATGAATAAACTTTTAAAACATCAATAATGAAATACTGGACTGACTCTCCACACTCTCTTTGAAGCCTCTAAAATACTATAGATAGGAATCAAAAAATGCCCACGGCTACCTCAAAAGAACTAATAATATAGAATAAATGAACTAAAGAAAAGAGTTCCTCCGAAAGCAAGGAGGTCTCATCAAAAGCTGGAGAAACATGATCTTTAATAATGTGCATGTTGAGGATCTTTAACACCTATACCTGCATCATAAACTGATGCAGCATCGAAAGACGTCAATACTTGGAATGTATGATATGTAAAATAGATGAAGGAAATATACTCATAGAATATTAACTGAAATAAAGGCTGGTATAACTGACTGAAAGTAAATCATGCAAGTGTAATGAAAACTTCAAAACTTTACAATAAAAATATGACCATAGATGCAACTCATAAAAACATACTTTTTCTCTTCTTAGAGAGTTTCTCTAACCAACAACCATTACTATGATCCTCATGATGATACAATGTACTGCTCACGTTGCCAGATCCTTCCATTACCTTACCGGGATAAGGGATACAAATTTAACTCATGGATCCATATAGAAGTTCTTATCAGGCCGAACCAATGACACAGACCTATCCTACATTGGCTACATAGTTTACGAGGTTTGAGTTATCTAAACTCTTATCCAGATTGGTGCTCAATACTACTCCCAAAATCATGCATTAGTGTCATATATTAATGTGAGTAAAATACTCAAAATATATCTCTTTAAGTCTCATTGAACATAAGTCAATCTAACTCAACTCTTTCTCAAACTCATGTATTCTCTTTAAAATAGTGATACTTTATCAATCTCAGGAAATGCATTTAAAATAACCCTTGTTTCTCAAACTCTTTTTCAAGATAACTTAATGCACAAATGCTTTAGTTTACTCAAACGCTGAAAATCATGCATAATTTAAAGCAAAGTTTAACTTCTCAACTAATGCAGAGTACATAGGAGGAATAATCATGAACAAAAACTCAAGTAAAATAAGAATTTCCATAAGGAGGAACCTATACTCAATAATAATAATAAGTCAATACTAAAAATATGATAGGACGAATGTTATCCCAATTCAAGAACACAAGAAACTCGGGTTTAAACCCTGGACTAAATTCTTACTGACTGAATTTAGATGTAGGGCATGTTGACAAACTTTTTCCAACACTTTGAGTAGCCTTACATACTTGGAAGAATGATGTTATTGGAAAAACTTGAAGAACTCAAAGAAGGTGCTTGAACCGTAGCTTTTTTTGCTCTCCAATCCTTTCTCTAATTCTTTGAATTGATTATGAGGGAAAAGGCTCGCATGGTACTAATAAGTGACTCAATTTAGTCTCAAAATGTCAGGGTTTTGACTTGAAAATGGTGGGAAAAAGATGGAATTACCCTTCATTTAACCTGACAAGGGTTGTCTACGGGGAACTCCTACGGACCATAGAAGTTTCTACGGGCCATAGGAGCCCTTTTGTAGAAACTTGGCACACTAAAGAAGCTCACTAGAATCGCAAAGTTTGTGTCGATGGATCCCTTCTACGGATCGTAGACCCTCCTACGTGTCGTGGACCTTTCTCATAAAAGTATTTAGAGTGGGGTCTTCAGTACTTGGTTTGTGGGACCTCCTACAATTCGTATACCCTTCTACTGATCATAGGGGCCCTTGTTATGTTCACTTTGAAAAAACAAGTCACAAGGCTTGGTGTACTGGTTGGGATGGTCCTTAGAAGTATCTATGATTCATAAAATTGATCCGTGGCTTCACCCTCAAGTGAAAGTAGCTAAGGATTCCTTCCACGAGCCCACCTACGGTCCGGAAACTTCTATGGCCGTAGGTGCCATCCGTAAAAAGACATAGGAAGTAAGAATCTCAACTTCTCTTTGGTCTTTTGGACTTATCTAAGTTAGAATATTTTGGGATATTACAATATCCTACCCTTGAGATTATTAGTCCTCTAATGATGACCAGGCAAAAACATTTTCACGAGGCACAAATGCAAGGAAGAATTTAAATACTCAAACACTCAAGAAAACACTAAATTTGAGATGCGGAAAGGAGTATTACCTTCAACATCAACACTAGGAGAAATTAATGTATGAGGGTATTTAGCTTTCATATCCTCTTCGGCTTCCCATTCTTCAACAAACTAATTCCTCCTCAAAACTTTGACTAAAGCAACCTCTTTGGTTCTCAACTTGTCAACCTAACGGTCAAGAATCTAAACTAGTATCTCCTCACAAGACAAGCTATCTTTCACACCAATGCTCATTGTAGGAACTATGAGCGAAGGATCTCTTAAGCACTTCTTAAGCGTAGAAATGTGAAATATTTAATGAAAAACCGCTAACTCTAATGGTAGCTTCAACTTATAAGCTACATTACCAACTCTCTTTGTAATCTAGTAGGGACCAATGTAATGGGGACTGCGCTTCCCTTTCTTCCAAAATCTCATAACACCCTTCATGGTTGAAACCTTAAAATATACCCAATCGTTCACCTCAAACTCTAAATCTATTCTCCTAACATCAGTGTAGGACTTTTGATGACTTTTTGGGTTTTCAACCTCTCTTTGATGATCTTAACCTTCTCCATAGCCTAATGAACCAAGTATGGCCTTATTAACTCAGCATCACCAACTTTGAACCAACTAATTGTTGATTTATATCTCTTCCTATAAAGATCCTCATAAGGAGCCATCTAACTACTTGAGTGATAATTATTATTGTAGGCAAACTCTATAAGAGGTAAGTGGTCTTCCCAACTACCTTTAAAATCAATGACACAAGTTCTTAACATGTCCTATAGAGTCTGAATAGTATGCTTTTCCCGACCATCTATCTGAGGATGGAATGCAGTACTAAGATTCACCTTCGAACCTAGACCTTTCTAAAATGACTTTCAAAACTGAGAGGTGAACTAAGCTTCTCTATATGAAATAATGGACAAAGGAACTCCATGAAGTCTGACTATATCACTATTATATAAGCTGACGTAATCCTCAATTGAATTTGTAATCTTAATCAGAAAGAAGTGGATGGATTTAGTCATTTAGTCTACAATCACCCAAATCAAATTATGCTGTCGATAAAAACGCAATAAGCTTGTAATAAAATCCATATTGATCATCTCTCATTTATTTTCTAGAATTTTATATTCAGAGCTACACCACAAGTCCTTTGATGTTCAAGTTTGACTTGTTGACAATTTAGACACTTAGAAATAAAGTTCTTAATAACTCTCTTCATGCCACTCCACTAATAGACTTCTATAAAATCATGGTAGATATTTGTGGAACCTGGATGAATTAAATATTTAGAGTTATGGGCCTCTTTTAGGACTCTAGTTCATCAACATTCAGAACATACAATCTAGTTTGATATCTCAACACACCATCTTCCCCTTGTGAAAAAGCCATCACTTTCTGCTTATGAACATCTTTCTTTAACTGAAGGAGGATGGGGTCTTGATCTTGCTTTTCCTTCACTTGTACCACTAGTTATGATTCATCCCTATTCTGAACAATGACACCACCCTCATTTAAGTCCATAAGATGGAGTCCTAAATGTGCAAGTCTATGCACTTCCTTAGCCAACTCCTTCCTTTCCCTCGACATGAGAAGTACTCCCCATGGATAACCTGCTAAGAGCATCAATAACAATATTAGCTTTACCAGGGTGATAGAGAATGCTTATGTTATAATCTTTCAGTAACTTAATCCATCTCCTCTGCCTCAAGTTTAGATATTTCTGACTGAAGACATATTAAAGACTCTTATGGTCAGTGAACACATCTACATGCATACCATAGAGATAGTCACACCATATGTTCAAAGCAAATACCATTGCCGCCAACTCAAGATCATGACTCAAGTAGTTTCTCTCATGGATTTTAAGCTGTGTGGAGGAATATGCTATAAAATTACCTTTCTGCATCAACACACAACCTAGTCTAACTCTTCATGCATCACAGTAAATAACAAAACCATCTATTCCGTCGGGTTGGACAACACTGGAATAGTAGTTAATCTAGTTTTCAACTATTGAAAGATTTTCTCACAAGCTTTAGACCATTGAAACTTAGTCTTCTTCTAGGTCAACTTTTTCAATGGAGATGATATGGATGAGAAACCTTCTACAAACCTTCTGTAATAACTGTCCAAACCAAAGAAACTCTTTATATCAGTCAGGGATGTGGGTCTGGGCCAATTCTTTACTACCTCAATCTTTTGCGAATCAACTCAAATACCTTTACCAAAAATAATGTGGACTAGGAATGCCATAGATACAATCCAAAACTCATACTAAAAAAACTTAGCATATAACTCTCGATCCTTGAGAGTCTGGAGAATAATTCTGAGATGGTCGACATGCTCTTCCTTATTTGTAGTGTAGATTAGGATGTCATCTATGAACATGGTAACAAACGTGTCTATATACTTATTAAACACTCTATTCATGAGATCCATGAATGCTGCAGGAGAGTTAGTCAAACCAAAGGACATAACAAGGAACTCATAGTGACAATCATAGGTTCTAAAGGTTGTCTTTAGAATGTCACTTTCTCTTACTTTCAACTGATGATAGCCTGATATGAGGTCTATCTTAGAGAAACAAGTGACACCCTAAAAATAGTCGAACATATCATCGATTATGAGAAGATGGTACTTATTCTTCATGCTGACCTTGTTTATTGGATGGTAGGAGAAACACATTGTTAAGGAACCATCTTTTTTTCGTACGAAAAGGATAAGAGCTCCCCAAGGTGAGACACTCGACCTAATAAAACCCTTATCAAAAAGATTTTTCAATTGCTCTTTTAACTATTTCAGTACGGTTGGAGTCATTCTATAAGGCAGAATAAACATAGGTTAAATATTAGGAAGATCATCTATTCTAAAGTCTATCTCCTTATTGGGAGGGACTCCAGGTACGGCATCAGGAAAGACTTTTGGAAACTCATTCATGACTAGAACTGACTAAACTAACTTTCTGGTCTTAAGGTATGAAATAAAATGACCCTCAGGCACTATTGGACAATCCTTACACTCTTTAACTAGCTTATTTAAAAACTGAAATCTGACAACTCAAGTTCTACAATCAACTGAGGCATAATAAGTATAAAGCCAATCTATGCCTACAATGACATTAGAATCTACCATCTTAAACAACTGAGTCGGTTATGGCTTCTTTATAATAGATGGAAAGTGTACAATCTATACAAATTCTATTAGCTAGAATGGACTCAACAATAAGAGTAAAAACACAGAAGGGATCTAGAAGACATTCAGGATGAATCCCAAACCTCATGGCAATATATGGAGTCACAAAGGATAAATTGGCACTTTGATAAAGTAAGGCATAAATTTCCATAGAAAAGATTTAGTCATATAAGTGACAACGTCTGGCGAGTTCTCTTAATCTTAATGACTAGCCATGGCATACAGATGATTTGAACATTTGCCTATCCATGAAGTAGTACCCCTTCGGGCAACTCTACCTAATGGTGCTGCTGTTGAAGAATGGGCCTTGATGCCCTCTATACTTTACTTTTCCATCGGAAAATATCTGATATAATGACCCATATCCCATACATGTAGCATCTACTAGTGTCATCTCGACACTCCCTATAATATTCCTCAAAATGCTCACAAGTACCTTAAGAATGCCTTGAGAATAGGCCGCTCATGTAATGCATTATCCTTAATCCTTTTGGAAAATACGATTCAGAATATTGATCAGGGGGTCAAGACCTATAGGAGAATAGTTTCGGTGGATTTTTAGGATCCATAGATTGAAAGATAGATTTTTCAAGGAACTGCGCAAATCAGTAAGGTGCACGACAAGTCCGCGTCGTGGACCTGGCGATGATTTTCTAGCCAAATTTAGTTTTTAGCAAGGGCATTTTAGACTTTTCTCTAATTATTAGCTAATGAACCTAGATGTTTTTAGGACCTAATTCAACTCTATAAATTAACCTAAACCTCTAATTCTATTCATTCTTATATAATTCACCTACTCAAATATTTCTCTCTCTACAAAAGACTCTCAAGGACTCCATTGAAGACTTCACGTAAATTCACTCAAGCTCTCCATCAAAACTCTCAAGTTCTTCCAAACTATTTGATGTTGTCACTTAAGGTATGTGAGTATTGATTCATGGATTCTTTCATCCATGAAGCCCAATTAATTCTTCAAGATTTTCTATCAAATTAAAGTATGGTATTTTATGGGTTTTATGATCTCTATTCCTATTGCATGAATTATGATTCAAAGTATGATCATGAGTCTATTTTGATATAAATTGATGGTTATTGCATTAAATTGAAGAGTTGTTACATGAATTTTCCTATTTTGATTTCTAGGGTTCATGATGTAAAATATGAGTATTTTCAATTATACTTTCTAATGATATTATCTATATAAATTATGTATGGGCTGAAAGAAAGTTTATGATCATTCATGTTTTCAAGTCAATTTCATGATTTTCAAATTAATTGATCATGCATTCATGTCTTACCCTAATTTCATGTATAAGCTATGATTATGAATTTCCAAATATGAATTATGATTATGTATTTCAATTATGATCATGGACTATAAGTATGTTTAGAATGATGATTTTCATGCAAATTATAGAAAGGGTGACTTAGGAACCTAGGTGGTGACCTAAGGCCTAACTATATGAATTATGCAAGTATGATTTGTAATGGGGAAGGACAATACCCGCATTGCACTTATGTTATGAAAATGAGCTACTCTATGATTTTCAAACCTATGATCATGACTATGATATATGTCAATTATGATTTCTATGCTATATATATTCCATGGGATTTGACTTAGCACCGAGGGAACTTGAGGTGAGGGTCCTACCAAAAGCCCCAGTAGCAACCTCATGTCTCTTGAACTATGTGCCACAGTAGGAACAAAGGAATTAGAGGCGAATACCCAAATTTCTAAGAGGTAAGTATCTGAGTCTAAGAACTAGGGGTGAGTACCCGGTTCATATAACCTCTTAGTGGATCCACTTAGGCATGTAGAAGTCTACCTTGGCAAGTAGTCTTTCCCTTTCCTCCGGTGTAGGGATACCATTGGGATTCCATGGTATAGCTCACATGGTTTTATTGTCGGTTATGATTCCTATCCCATATATGTATGGTCCTTTTCATGTTCTAAATAACTAATCCTATCTTTTACTTTATATGATACTCTTATGGTTTATTGTGCATTGATCCTTTTAAAGACTACTTATGATTTTTACTACTTCTCCTATCATGCTATCTAAAATGGCCATTTGTACAAACATGGTTTTCTATGCATTGCATTGCCTACATACTTAGTACATTCCAACGTACTAATGCATACTTTTTGCCTACATTGTCTCATAATGTAGGGGTTGAGGTTGAAGATCATATTCGTCCACGTGACTAGTTAAGCTTTTCTATCCGGCGGTATTTATGGTGAGTCCTCATTTATCAGGGACTAGTCATCGAGTTGGTTATTATTTCAAAGACTTTTTGTTATATTTTATATTGAGGGTGAGCTAGGGACATGTCTTAGCCCCCGCCCATATTCATGAGTAGAGGCATCTAGTCGGACAAATGTTTCGAGTCTATGTTGTCATGTGACATTCTTCATTTACTATTCATGGTTTAGACTTTCTTATGATATTTCCGCTTTTACTTTACCTTATGCATGCTTATGATATATACAAAAGGCTTGGTTGGAGCCCTTTGGGGTTCTGATCGCCGTGTTACGACTAGGCTCTAGGTTGGATTGTGAAACTCCCCTAGATGGAGTCAACCACACTTACCACAAGGTGGCTTTCGCGAAGAACCTTGAGGCACACTTCCTTGCTACTGTGAAACCTGAACTCTAAAGTTCTGGTTACTCTATGACCTCTGATCATTCTTGTTGTTTGGCGCCAGGGCACTTGCTGATGATGGTGCATAGCTAGAAGACCTCTTCTGAAAAAATGACCAGTTTCCATTACCATTCTTCTGGTGACTAGGCTTATGTCATGCCAAATTTTCTCTTTTACTCTATTTCTCCTCTATATCCATCTTCTTATCCTCATCAACCTATTGTGAATAAATCATCAGTCTGGAAATGTTCATGTTTGAAATCAACAAAGTGGCCTTGCACTCTTTTTTCACATGCTTGCCCAATTTGGAGACAAACTTTCTCTTCTTCGATCTCACATTAGGACCCATCTCTGGAGCAAAACTGGAATACTAAATGAATTTAAGCCTGTACTCCTTCACTGTTAACCCCTCATGCTTCAGTGTAAGACCGCGTAAGATGAAAAATCAAACGAAAGGAAAATTTTAAAAGATTTTGAACTGACTCAAGCCTATGAGTCAGTCTACAACTCGTATAAGGGAGTTGTAGTGCAGGTCTGAAATCCTGTAACTATGAAACTCCCAGAACCTCTTCTATGACTCGATAGGATGAGTCGTAGAGAGGATTACAACTTATAAAGGTGAGTCGTACGCAAACTTTAAAGACTTGTTTTTCTCAAGGTTATTGAGTACCTGTAGGACGAATGAAGTTTAGTCTTGTAGACCTGAGAACGAGTCATGTCTGTTCAGAGACTCAAATTTTAGGTCTTTCATAGGGCCTGTAGGATGAGTCATTCCTGCAACTCATGACTGCCTTTATGAATCGTAGAGTGCCACTCGTAGACCCTTTTGACTTAGATTATTGAGGGGTAGTTTAGTGTTTTCCTACATTCTACCAATGTATTTGGACATTTTTAAGGGCTAGATTCATTAAGTATTATGTCCTAAATACTCCTAAACTCTTTTACTCCCACATTATTTCCCCAAACAAATTCTAGACTTCTCTCCCAAAGTTCCTCAAGAGTTCATCAAGCTTTGGTTAGGGTTTCTTCAATATCAAGCCTCCTTTCTCAAATTCAAGTCCAATTTCAATCAAGGTATATAGATAACATTCAATTACACATCTCAAAAGAGAAATAGAAGATCGTTATAAGTATATTTTACCCAACTAAGAGTAAGGGTTGAACCCACAGAGAATAGGTTGAAACAAGTTCTATTAGCTATCATTATTCATTCATAGTTGCTACTTCCCAATAATAAACTTGCATAAAATAAAAGAGTGTGTGTGTGTGTGGGGGGGGGGGGTTATGATTTAAGAACAAACAACAAAGTAATAACAAGTAAACAAGATTTAGGTTATAAATAATATGAAGACTAGACTTGGATGGTGTTCCCCATGACTTGTAAATTAATAGGCTAATCTTATTCATGATGTCGTTCAATGTATTGCCTACAAAATCTAGCGAGTTGGGTAATATCTAATTTACCTTTTGGTACTTCTTAGACGTATCTTATTTATCTCCTTTCGATCTCAGAATATATATTTTACTAACCCTTACCTTGGATCCCAGAGTACTATCTCCTCCGGTCTTAAGTAACTTAGACGAAGTTTATCCCTTCTTTCGAAGCCAGACTCTTCGAATTTCTATGGTGAAGTCTTTTCCTAATCACTATCTCCCTTCCAGGAAAGCAATGAATATGGGAAAGTTATTAATACGTTCACTCACTAATAAAGACTTTTGAATGAATAAATCACAATACATGCAAAGACAATTTATAAATATCAATCCTACGTTTGCCTATTCTAGTTAAGTCCTCATGGTTCCCACAACCCTCGTTGTGGGTTTAGCCTTGCATAATTATGATGAATAGCTCAATGAAAAATGAATGATACATGAATTAGAAGGCTTATAAATAACAATGCACCAAACTCACAATTTAAGAATAAGATTTAGAATTAAATCACCAAAACTAGAACTCGAAGAATCTAGGTTGTGTGTTCTTGTTCCAAATCTATCTAGTTGCGTGCGGATGATGAACCAATGGAGTTTTAGTCATGTAATGTAGCTTCTAAAAAGTAGGAAAAGTGTCTAAAAAGTGCGTCTCCAAGTCCCCTTAAAAACCTAGAATAAAATAGGATATTTATAGAAGTTGAAATCTAATTCTAAACAAACTAGGAAACCAAAGTCTTGTTGGGGTCGGATTGTTTTGTATGGGCACTACCACGGCTCGTGGTGGTGTTCCTTTGAATTTTGTGGCTGGAAAAACCACCACGGCATCCTCCACGTCCAGTGGTGAGCACCACGGCCAGTGGACATGTTTGTGGAGTTTGCCTTAGCCATTTTGATGGCTTTTTCTTAGTGGCTGCCTTCTTCACGGATGGAAGCTCCCCTTCACGGCCAGTGGTGTGCACCAAGGATTTTGAAGGATCTCTTTGTGTTAACCCTTTGTCCAAATATGTAACTTTCACTTCCATACATCCAAACCAAGGTCCTTCAATGCGCGGTGAACTTCGTTCTTTGATTTCTCCTTTCAAGTCATCCTAAAACCTCACCAAGATCAAGTCAATTTAGCACTTCTTGAATATTTTTTTTCCTTGTGATCTCTCCTCAACACCAAGCTACCAACTAACTCCAACATCAATCAAATCTCCATATAAACTAAGTCAAAGATAATCAACCCAAGCATACTTCAATTTCCCTCAAAATTAACCAAAAGCACATATCAAACTAACAAAATGTTCTTGAGAACTTACAATAATTTTATGTTTTGAGCGTCGTAAATGTCGTATTATGGTGATACATCAGCATCTCAAATTATGATTATTTCTTGTACTCAAGCAATAATAAAATATCAAACCAAATGACATGCAAATACAAGTAACTCATAGGAAACATATAGCAACCCTATAACATCAACCTCATGCCCAACTTCACTTGATGCACTCATGCTCTAACTAATATTGCAAGGCTTACTTCATGAAATTGTACTATCCATATCTTAACCAAATCAATGCAAATAGTCATAGACCAGTCAAT
Organism: Solanum dulcamara; assembly: GCF_947179165.1. Lineage (NCBI taxonomy): Eukaryota > Viridiplantae > Streptophyta > Magnoliopsida > Solanales > Solanaceae > Solanum > Solanum dulcamara. The sequence goes on from NC_077243.1 coordinate 50,646,722, forward strand.
GTAGCTACCAAACAACACAATCACAATGCCCTACTATAAAAATGTCTCTTACATAGTGTATATAAGCAAAACAGAGACTGAAACAAGATTACTCGCACTCTCAAAAGAAGTTCAAACAATGCAAAAGTAAATACCATAGGATTTTCCTTATTTTCAACACTTCAACTCTTGAATAACCTTTTTAGGATCACAATAGGACCTTTTAAGCTTGTAACGTAGGCTCGGGTTTAGGTAGGATGCATTTAGGATAAAAGTGACTACTTTTCCCCTCCAAACGCTACTTTGGCTTAGCTACTTAGTTTTTCAGCCCCCCAAACTCTTGTTGTTCCCTTATTTCCTTATCCATTGTTCTTGGGAGTGATTTCCTCTTTTGTTCAATCTTATTCTTCTCTTTATGACTCATTTTTATTCTTTTTTCTTTTTTACTTGTGGCCACAACTCATAATTTTCTTTTTTTCTCATTCCACCATTCATTTCATACCCTAACTTCTCTACTTTCCTCATGGTAGCCACCCTCAACTTAGGCTTTCAGCCTGGGTTGAAGTACATAATCACCTAGGAGGCACCAGGGCTAAGATAAAGGTTCACAAAATTGATTCTCCTTATAATAGCCACCCTCAACTTAGGCTTTTGGCCTAAGTTGAGGTACACCTTATCCTTGGAGGGACCAGGGCCAAAACAAAGATTCTCAAATAGTAAGGGAAGGTAAATTTTGATTAATCAATGAAAAGGTCCATTAAAGCTCAAACTTTTGGTTCAAAGGGTATAATTTCGTTTGGTTGGTTAAATTTAGGCTAAGTGACTCATTACCAACAAAGGACTATGATCCTGTCCTAATCCAGCTGTCCAATTATTTTAGTGAGACTAACCAGGCCAGTTCTAGCTTACAAATGCATCAATCAAACTACACAAATTTAGATCACCCACACACGGCACTGATCCTATGCTATTTAGCACTAATAAACACAGTCATAATTATAAAATCACCATGTACAATGTTACAAAGATCCTAGCAAATCAATTATCACATTTGAGATACAATCACATAATCATTTACAAATTTTTGAATAGGGGCCAATTTTTTTCCCACAAACTTTCTACAAACTCCTATAGATACTTGCATTCACACCCAGTTCTACTAGATAATACACCTTCAGAAAAAAGAAACATGACAAAAAAAACTCCAAAGGGTTTCAGGATACCCCACTCCCAACTAAAAGTTGTGCATTGTGCCCAATGCACTCAAAAACTCCAAACTTAAATACAAGGGAAGTGATCATACCTGCGATGCCCTAGGCATCAATAGTAGGTTACCTGACTACTTAGACTTCATCAAGTATCCACATGGTTTGCCTCTCATGAAGCGCTTGATTTAGTATCGCGGCCCGACATAATGTACTTGATTACTCAGACTTCATCAATTTTTCATATGAGCCCTGTACTAACCACAAACAAAAATAAAAAATAAATAGTAAAACTAGGAAATAGAACTACTAACTAAATTAGCAACTAATAGAATATTTCAATGCTGTATTCCCCAGCAACAATGACATTTTGATAACTCTCAATTATATCTCTCAAAAGAGATATAGACAAGCGTTTGCAGTATATTTTACATAAATAAGAGTCGGGGTCGAACCCAGAGAGAGTCGGTTGAAACAAGTTCTATTAGCTATCACTATTCAGTCGTAGTTGCTACTTTCCAAAAATAAACTTGCATAAAGTAAAAGTGGAGGGGAGGGGTTGTTTATGATTTAAGAACAAATGACAAAATAATAAAAAGTATACAAGATTTAGGTTGTAAACAATATGAATAGTATACTAGTATAGAGTTCCCCATGACTTGTAAGTTAATAGGCTAATCTTATTCATGATATCGTTCAATGTATTACCTACAAAATTAGCGAGTTGGGTAACATCTAATTCATATCTCAGTCCTTCTTAGACGTATCTCATTCATATCCTTTTGATCTCAGAATGTATACTTTACTAACCCTCACCCTGTATCCTAGAGTACTATCTCCTCCCGGTCTCAAGTAACTTAGATAAAGTTTATCCCTTCTTTTGAATCCAGACTCTTTGAATTTCTCTTGTGGAGTCTTTTTCTAATCACTACCTCCCTCTCTGGAAAGCAATGAATATGGACAAGTTCTTAATGCGTGAACTCACTAAGAAAGAATTTTGAATAAGAAAATCACAATACATGCAAAAATAATTCACAAATATCAATCCTACGTGTGCCTATTCTAGTTAAGTCATCATGGTTCTCACAATCCTAGTTGTGGGTTTATCCTTGCATAATTATGATGAATAACTTAATAAAAAATGAATGAAACATGTATTATAAGGCTTACAAATAAAAATGAGCCAAACTCACAATTTAAGAATAAGATTTAGAATGAAATCACCAAAACTAGAACTCGAAGAATCTAGGTTGTGTATTCTTCTTTCAAATCTGTCTTATTGCATGTGGATGATGATCCAATGGAGTTTTGGTTGTGTAATTTATCCTATAAATAGTATGAAAAGTGTATAAAAAGTGCATCTCCAAGTCCCCTTAAACCTAGAACAAAATAGGGTATTTATAGAAGTTGAAATCTAATCCTAAACAAACTGGAAACCAAAGTCTTGTTGGGCTCGGATTGCTCTGGATGGTCACCACCACGGATAGTGGTGGTTTTGCTTCATTTTCCTTGGCATTTTGTTGCTGGAGAACCCACCACATCATCCTCCATGGCTAGTGGTGAGCACCACTGCCCGTGGTGATGTCCGTGGAGTTTGCCTTAGCCGTTTTGATGGCTTTTGGTTGGTGGCTGCCTTCTTCACGGATAGAAGCTCCCCTTCACGGACAGTGGTGTGAACCACAGACCTTGAAGGGTCTCATGGTATTCAACCTTGGTCCAAGAATGCATCTTTCACCTCCATACATCCAAACCAAGGTCCTTCAATGCACGGTGAAGTTCATTCTTTGATTTCTCCTTTCAAGTCGTCCTAAAACTTCACCAAGATCAAGTCAATTTAGCACTTCTTGAATATTTTTATTTCTTTTTGATATATCCTCAACTCCAAGATTCCAAATTGCTCCAATATCAATCAAATCTCCACATAAACTAAGCCAAAGATCATCAACCCAAGCGCACTTCAATTTTTTTGAAAATTAACCAAAAGCACATATCAAACTAACAAACTGTGCTTGAGAACTTACAATTATTCCATGTTTTGAGCATTGTAAATATCGTATTTTAGTGAAACATTATATGTGTGGATTTATTCATGAGTCCCTTCCACTCATGGAGTCCAAGGCTTATTTCAAATATCTCATGAATTCTCATTACTTTTAAACTTCAATTTTGGTGAATTGTTTTGGGGTGTTTATTTTACATTTTTAATTATTTTGAATGATTATTATAAGTATGTTTCTATTTAAACTACATGATTTCAAGATAAATTACTAATGCCCATGTATAAAGCTATTTCTATGATGAAATTACATGAATTATGATTGGGAGGTTCAATGATTTCAAAGTATTCTATAGTTTTCAATCCAATTGATTATATATTCTAGTTTCCTTCTAAATTCAAGTATGAATCATGACTGTGGATTTCAATTATGATCAGATTATGAAATTCATGCAAGTTATGAAGAAAGGTGACTCAGGATCCTATGTGGTGATCTAGGAACCTCATGATATGTGATATGCAAGTATGACTTGTAATGATGAAAGGCAAATTCTAACATTGCAATTATGTTATGAAATCAACTACTCTATGATTTTCAAATATATGATCATGCCTATGATATATGTTCATTATATTTTTATGCTATGTATGTATTTCGTGGGCTTTGAATTAACATCGAGCGGACTTGAGGTGGGGGACCTACCAAAAGCCATAGTAGCAGCCTCTTATCCCTTAAACCATATGCCACCATAGGTTTTCCTTCATGTCTTAGTTAGTGGATCCACATATAGTGTATGTACATGATCTGCCTAGCAGGATGGAGTCTACCTTGACAAGTAGATTTCCATTTTCTTCATTGTACGAGGAGACAACAAGATTCCATTTATAGCTCGCATGGTTTTATTGTCGATTATGGTTTCTATTTTACATATGTATACACTCATTATGTTAATTTATGACTTTCAACTAAGTCTTTTAAAATGCTTTAAATATCATGTTGTCCTAATGGTTTTACGAATCTTCTCTATTATATACATCCTTAATTATTGCATCTTATGATTTATGTTGCATGACATGCTTACATACTTAGTATATTCAAGCATACTAAACTATATTTTTTGCTTGTATTGTCTCATAATATAGGGATTGAGATTGAGTATCACACTCGTACACATGGCTAGTGAGCTTTTATTCCAGAAAACTTTTGGTGAGTCCTCATCTATTGAGGACTAGATATTAAGTTAGTTATTGCTTTCAAAGACTTCTTGTTATGTTTTATTTTGAGGGTGAGCTAGGAATATGTTCTAGCCCTCTCCTTTTTTCATTAGTAGAGGCATGTGTTGGATAAAATATGTAGAGTCTTATGTGGTTGGATTTTATTCCCTTTACATTCTATGTCAGACTCTGTTTATGCTATGTTCCACTTTATTTTACCTTATTTATTCTTTATGATATGTCAAGAGGATTGGTTGGAGCCCTTCGGAGTTTCGATCGCTGTGTTATGACTAGGCCATAGGTCAGGTCATGATAAACCTTGTATCAGAGCATAATGTTTAAGATGTCCTAGGGTGTCCAACATGATGCATCACGTAGATTAGTATTCATGGTTCTGAAGTACGCCACATGTATGAATAGGAGGCTATAAGGCATTTTTGGGAATCCTCTCTTCTTTCATGGTCTATGTTATGCAATAGAGTGTGTTCTAAGACTTCTTTTCCCTAATATTTTTCCTTTGTGGTTTTCATAAAAATGCCTCCAAGAAGACCATCGTTGCCAAGGGGGAACAATATTAACGAAGCCCAAGATCCTCAGGCTTCTCAAGACAATGACCCTTTGCCTGAGAAAGTGGCACATGCGGAGTTTCAGACTGCTTTTACCATGCTAGCCCAAGTAGTGACCAACCAAATGGTTGCGACTCCTCCTAATATTCCTACTCCATCCTCAAGAGTAAGAGATTTTGCACGAATGAACCCTCCTTAGTTTTATGATTTGAAAGTCTATGAGGACCCCCAAGAGTTCATTAATGAGGTCTATAAAATAGTGAGTATCATGGGGGTGACTTTGGAGGAGAAAGCAGAGTTGGAAGCCTATCAAATCAAGAGTGCTTCTCAAGTTTGATACACTCAATGGAAGTTGGAGAGGGTAGACGAAGTTCCAATAAGATGGGAAGCCTTCAAGCTTGCCTTCCTTGATCATTTTTTCCCTCTTGAGTTAAGGGAAGCTGAAGTGTTGGAGTTCATTAACCTTCGGCAAGGACACATGGGAATGACAGACTATGCCCTCTAGTTTACTAAGCTATCCAAGTATGCTCCTTCACTGGTTGCCGACCCATATGCCCGAATGAGTCAATTCATATCAAGAGTATCTGACTTGGTTCCTAAGGAATGGCATACCGCTATGGTTGTTAAGGAGATGGACATATCTCAGCTCATGACTTTTGTTGAATAAATTGAAAGAGAAAAGCTCAAGGAGATGAGATGAAGGATTCTAAGAGGGTCCAGTATGAAGGTGGGTTCTCCAATGCTAGGACTGACAATTGAGTAAGGTCATCGTAAATATCAAATATCCAATTCCAAGGATAAATGATTTGTTTGACCAATTACAAGGGTCTAGTTACTTTTCTAAGATTGATCTCATTTTCGGTTATCAACAATTAAGGATAAGGGAGTGTGATATTCCTAAGATAGAGTTTCGAATAAGGTATGGTCATTTTGAATTTTTAGTAATGTCGTTTGCGTTGACTAATGCTTCCGCTATTTTTATGGATTTGATAAATCTTAATTTCAAGCCATATTTGGACATGTTTGTGGTGGTGTTTATTGATGATATTTTGATTTACTCTCAAAATTAGGAGGATCATAATGGTTACTTGAGTATTGTGTTGCAAACATTGAGAGATAATAAACTATTTTCCAAGTTTAGTAAGTGTGAATTTTGGCTAAGAAAAGTTGCATTTATTAGCCATGTGGTGTGTGGTGATGGGATTAAGGTTGATCCAAAGAAAACTGAGGCAGTAAAGAATTGGCCTAAACCATTATCCCCTTCGGATATTAGAAGCTTTTTGGGACTAGCCAGATATTATAGTAGGTTTGTTGAAAGGTTTTCTTCTATTTCTTTACCTTTTACTAAGTTGGCTCAAAAGAAAGTTAAATTTCAATGGTCGGAAGAATGTTAGAAGATTTTCCAAATATTGAAGGATCGTCTTACGTCGGCTCCTATTTTAACATTGCCCGAAGGTTCAGATGAGTTTGTTGTTTATTTTGATGCCTCATACATTGGTTTGGGTTGTGTTTTGATTCAACATGGTAAAGTTATAACATGTGCTTATAGGAAATTTAAGGTACATGAAAGGAATAATCTGACCCACGATCTTGAACTTGCGGCGGTTGTATTTGCTTTGAAAATTTTGCATCATTATTTTTATGTGGTTCATGTTGATGTGTTCACTAACCACAATAGCTTTCAACATGTGTTTTTCCAAAGGGAATTGAACCTTAGGCAAAGGAGGTGGCTTGAACTCCTAAAGGATTATGATATGAGTTTGTTGTACTATTCGGGTAAGGCAAATGTTGTAGCCGATGTTCTTAGTCAGTTGTCCATGGATAGTGTTGCATATGTTGAGGAATGTAAGAGGGAGTTGGTTAATGATTTCCATAGATTGGCATATTTAGGAGTGCATTTAAGTGATTCCAATGATGGAGATGTTCTTGTGCATAATGGCCTGAAATTGTCTCTTGTGGCAGATGTTAAGGCCAAATAAGACAATGATCCGGTGTTGGTTGACTTGAATAAGTAGGTTGCCAAAAAATCCATTGAGTCTTTCTCCTAAGAATGGAGACGGATACTTCTCTACCAAGGTCATTTGTGTATTCTTTATGTGGATAGACTAAGGGAATTGATATTAAATGAGCCCCATAGTTCTCGGTATTCAATTCATATGGGATCCACCAAGATGTATCATGATTTGAGGGAAGTTTATTGGTGGAATGGCATGAACAAGGAAATACAAGAGTTTGTGGTAAGTGTCCAAATTGTCAATAAGTGAAAGTTGAGCATAAAAAATAAGAGGTTTATCTCAATACATTGAAATTCCTACTTGGAAGTGGGAAGATTTGAATATGGACTTTGTGATGAGTTTGCCTCGTACTTGAAGGAAATATTATTCTATTTGGGTTGTAGTGGATCGAATGATTAAGTCGGCACATTTTTTACCGGTTATGACTTTTTATGCTGCCGAAGACTATGCTAAGTTGTACATTCATAAATTGGTAAATATTCATGGTGTTACCTTGTCTATTATATCGGATCGAGGTACTCAATTCACTTCACCCTTTTGGAAGTCATTTCAAAAGGGTCTTGGTATGAAAGTCAAATTAAGTACCTCTTTTCACCCTCAAACCGATGGACAAGACAAAGAATGATCAAAACTTTGGAGGATATGTTGAAGGCGTGTATGATTGATTTTCAAGGAGATTGGGATTAGCATTTTCCATTGATTGATTTTGCCTACAATAATAGTTATCACTCTAGCATCCAAATGGCTCTTTTTGAAAACTTGTATAGAAGGAGATGTAGGTCCCTGGTGGAATGGTTTGAAGTAGGTTAGATGACATTGATTGGTCCTAATTTGGTAGTAGATGCAATGGAGAAGGTAAGGCTCACAAGAAAAGGATTGAAGATGGCTCAAAGTCGCCAAAAGTCATATTCGGACATAAGAAGGAGAGCCCTTGAATTTGATGTGGATGATTGGGTGTATTTGAAGATTTCACCCATGAAGGGTGTAATGCATTTTGGTAAAAAAGGCAAATTGAGTACTAGATATGTAGGACCCTATAGGATATTAAAGCGTGTTGGCAAGGTGGAATATGTGTTAAATTTACCATTTTTGAATTGGCTATAGTTCATCCGGTATTTTACGTGTCTATGTTTAGAAAGTTTGTGTGTGAACTAAACTCTATTGTGCTATTGGAAACTGTGAACGTTGAAGAGAATTTGACTTAGGAGGAGGTTTTGGTCGAAATCTTAAAACGGCAAGTGAAGAGGTTAATAAATAAAGATGTTACATCCGTCAAAGTGTTGTGGAGAAATCAACAAGTAGAGAGTGCTACATGGGAAGCATAAACGGATATGATAAAGCATTATCCATATCTCTTTCCTTCCACTCAAGCCTAAGGTACTAAGTTATACATGATCGAAATCAATTAAAATCATACATATTCAGTCCCTCCTATGTCATTCATAGGCATGCATGTTCATGAAAGTTGATTTTCAAAGCCATGTTTTATGTTAAGTATGAAGTTTACATGTTCTATGCATTTTAAAGTGTCCCTATGTTCATGTTGGGTTGCTAGTCCTCATTCCATGTATTTTATATTCTATGTAAATCTCATTTAAGGAAGAATATTCCCAAGGGGGAGATATTGTAAGACCTTGTAAGATGAAAAGTCGAACGAAAGGAAAATTTCAAAAGAATTTGAATTGACCCAGACGTATGAGTTAGTCTATAACTCATTTAAGTTATTACGGATCGTAAACTCGACTCGTGGAGGTGAAGTAAAGAATTAAAAATTTCTCTAAGGCAAATTGAGAGTCTACGAGTCATTTGACGACTCGTGAAAGAGTCTACATCTCATAGAATAGAGTTGTAGTGCAAGTCTAAAATCCTGTAACTATGCAACTTCAGAACCTCTTCTACGACTCGACAGGATGATTCATGGAGAGGACTATGACTCATAAAGGTGAGTCATATGCAAACTTCATAGACTTGTTTTCTTAGGGTTTTCGAGTAGCTGCACAATGAATAAAGTCTATGACTCGTAGACCTGAGAGCAATTCATAGACATGACTCATATAGGAAGTTCAGAGAACTCGATTTTCAGGTCTTTCGAAGGGCCTGCAGGATGAGTCGTTCCTATAATTCATTACTGCCTCTACAAATAGTAGAGTGCCACTCATAGACCCTTCTAAATCAGATTAATGAAGGGTAGTTTAGTCTTTTCCCTATATTCTACCTATGTATGTGGACACTTTTAAGGACTAGATTCATTAACTATTATGTCCTAAATACTCCTAAATTCTTTAATTCCCTCATTATTTCCCCAAACAAATTCTAGAATTCTCTCCTAAGGTTCCTCAAGAGTTCATAAGCTTTGGTTAGGGTTTCTTTAAGATCAAGCCTCCTTTCTCAAAATTAAGTCCAATTTCAATCAAGGTATGTGTGGATTGATTCATGAGTCCCTTCCACTCATGGAGTCCAAGGTTTATTTGAAAATTCTCATGAAATCTCATTAGTTTTAAACTTCAATTTTGGTAAATTGTGTTGGGCTGTTTTGATTACATTTTAATCATTACAAATGATTATTATAAGTATGTTTCTATGTAAACTATATGATTTCAAGATGAATTATGAATGCCCATGTATAAAGCTATTTTCCATGATGAAATTACTTAAACTATGATTAGGAGGTTCAATGATTTTAAAGTATTCTATGATTTTCAATCAAATTGATTATGTATTGAAGTTTCTTTCTAAATTCAAATATGAATCATGATTATGGATTTCAATTATGATCAGATTACAATATTCATGTAAGTTATGAAGAAACGTGAGTTAGGATCCTATGTGGTGACCTGAGAACCTCATGATATGTAATATGCAAATATGACTTGTAATGATGAAAGGCAAAGTCTCACATTGCAATTATGTTATGAAATTAGCTACTCTATGATTTTCAATCGTATGATCATCTCTATGATATATGTTCATTATGATTTCTATGCTATGTATGTATTCTGTGGGATTTGACTTAGCACCGAGCATACTTGAGGTGGGGCCCTACCAAAAGCCTTAATAGAAGCCTGTTTTCCCTTAAACTATGTGCCACCATAGGTTTCCCTTCATGGCTTAGCTAGTGGATGTAGCTATAGAGTATATACATGACCCGCCTAGCGGGGTAGAGTCTACCTTGATAAGTGAATTCCCCCTTTTTATTATACGGAGAGACAATGGGATTCTATGTTATAGATTGCATGGTCTTATTGTAGGTTATTGTTCCTATCCCACATATGTATACACTCATTATGTTACTTTATGAATTTCAACTAAGTCTTTTAAAATGCTTTGATTATCATGTTATCCTCATGGTTTTATCGATCTTCTGTATCATGTATATCCTTAATCATTGTATCTTATGATTTATATTATATGATATGCCCACATACTTTGTACATTCAAACATATTGCCTATATTGTCTCATAATGTAAGAATTGAGATTGAGGATCACATTCGTACACGTGGCTAGTGAGCTTCCATTTTGGCAAACTTTTAGTGAGTCCTCATCTATCGAGGACTAGGTATTGAGTTGGTTATTAATTTCAAAGACTTTTCTTAATCTTTCATTTTAAGGGTTAGCTAGGGACATGTCTTAGGCCTCTCCTATTTTTTATTAGTAGAGGCATGTGTTGGACAAAATATGTAGAGTCTTATATGGTTAGATTTTATTCCCTTTACGTTCTATGTTAGACTCTTTCTTATGATATGTTCCTCTTTATTTTACCTTATGTATACTTTATGATATGTTAAGAGGCTTGGTTGGAGTCCTTTAGAGTTTTGATCGCCATATTACGACTAGGTCCTAGGTTGGGTCATGACATTCAAATTCACAAACTCTTCCACCTTCACCTCTTTTAACTCTCTAGGAAGTATGGTCCAAGAATTCACTCTCAAACTCGTCCCATACAGTTGGTTTAAATCTTCACCACGACTCTCCTCCCACTAATTGTACCATATGTTAGCTGCATCTTTGAGCTAATAAGAAACAAACTCAACTCACTTGACCTCAGTAGCATATATGGCCTCGAGAATTTTCCATATCTCATCAATGAAATTCTAGGGATCCTCTTCTACCTTTGTTAGGACCCAAGCGTAGGGCCTACATGTGACATGAGAATTGGGATTATGAGGAATTCCAACCAAGCCATCTTAGCATACATTGCATTTATAAGGTAAAGAAACATAGTCAAATAAGCGGAAGTAACAACTCAAAGGTGTAAGTATAAATGATGGGAAACTCAATCAATGTCCAAACGAACTACATCAAGATAACATCTAAACATGCCTCTATTCTTGATTTGGTGAGGGCTTAGGACAAGCTCTTATCTCACCCAAAACATAAGAGAATGTAATAGTAGCAATGTGCAAAGAAAGTCGTATGCTCAATGAAATGAGGACTCACTAACTCTTTGATAACTAAATAACTCTAGCCATGAATAGGATGATCGTGTGTGTCATCCGTCCCAACATTATGAGACAAGGTAGGCCAAATATGCATTAGTACATAGAAGGTACTAAGTATGTGACATATTCATGAACAAGTAAAGAAATGTGAGAAATATGACATAGATGCATGAACATCATAGTGAACATGAATAAGGCTTAAAAAGAAACATTTAAAAACATATTAAACTTGTGGTCAATGCATCATAAAAATTCATAGTAAATCTCATATCTTGGCATTCAACTTGTGTGGGATAAGACCTTTATCCGACATCTTAAGACCATATGACCATATCGAGAAGAGAGAGGCTACTTTGCCAAGGTAGACTCTGTGAGAAACAACTTTAGCTTTGTTAGCTATATGTGGATCCACTAGCTAGGTCATGAAGGCAACCTACGTGAGCAACGCAGTTTGGGACTTTAGGTTGCTCCTAAGATTCCCTTGGATAACTACCTATGTTACCATACTGAACCCCATCTATAAGTCGTATTGGTGCCAAATCCATATCCCAATGCATTTTATTAAATATGTCAATATATCTCTTATAAAACATATTAGTAGTAGCTCATTAACTTTAGTGATTCATAGGAATCCATAACTTTGGTGAGAATTGTCCTTATCACCAGCTTTAAACATAATTGTGTGAGAATTGTACTTATCACACCTTAATAACTATAGTGGATCATAATTTATCATCATTATAGTTTTTCATCATTAAATCATAAATCTCAACTTTAAATCATAAAACTTTCCTTGAAAATCATTGAACTCAGAATCAACTCATAAAAATCATCTTTAAACCTCAAAATCACAATTGATATAACTTTATGCATGGGAAATCATAATTCATCTTAAAACCATGAAAATCATGTAGATATATGCTTAGAATAGTCATTGATCAAAATTCAAAACGAAATTGAAACAACCCAATACAATTTATCAAAATTAGGGTTCATAAACCATTGAAAATTTAAGGAAACTTTGAGAAAACTTTTGGACTCCATGGGTAAAAGGAACTCATGGATCAATACCCACGTAGCTTGATTGAAATCACTTAAAATTGAAGAAGAAACCTTGATGGAAATCTAGAACCCAAGCTTAAAACTTGGAGAGAAACTTTGAGAGAATTGAGTTCTTGCCTTAGGAGAATTTAGATGAATGATTTTAGAATGAGGGAAATGTCAAAGGATTAGATAGATATAGGCTTGAACTTAGCCGAAATAGTATCTAGGTTCATTGAACTAAACTTGAGAAAAGACATAAATACCCTTCATTAAAGCTCGAATATGACCTCATGAATTTACTTTTATGAATCGTACTCAAGTCTAAAACTCGTAGACTTGAATTGTCGTTGCAAGCCCGAGGAAGGTTTGTTTTCAGGGCCTCTAAATTTGAATCTATGAGTCATGTCTATGACTCGTCTTCAAGATTATGAGTCGTCAATAGTACTCATCTTGCAGGTCTAAGAAAAGGTCCTGAATTTGAGTCTCTAATTATTTTGTATGAGTCATGTCTATGACTCATTTTCAAGTTTACGAATTGTAATATGCATTCGTCCTGCAGGTTTTGAAAACCTGCAAGTTGAGCATCTCCGATCTTTTGAAATGTCTCTCTTTGATGAATAGTCAACACTCCTGTGACTTGTCCTATTGAGTCGTAGGGTGTCATCTGAGGTTTGTTCTAGATGGACCCATAGGACTCACTCTATGACTCATTCTTATGAGTCGTAGGAATCTCTATGAGTCATAGAAAGCTCTACGAGTCATTGAGTGAGTCGTAAACATGAGGGCAGTCCAAAATTTTTGAGAATTTCTCCTTAGGTCTAACTTTTCAGCTTACGGGGTCTTACAATATCTCCCTCTTGGGGACATTTGTCCTCGAATGAGATTAACTCATCATAGGAATGACGCAAAAAGAGGACTAGAAGCACATCATGAATATAATGACACCTTTAAGTACATAGAACAAGAAAATTTCAAACTCGACATAAATAATGACTTAAAATTATCTCTCATGAACATGGATGCATATCAAAGACATAGGAGGAAATGAATACGTAAGATTTCAACTAACTTAAATAAGAACAACTTACTACATTAGGCTTGAGTAGAGGGAAAGAGGTACGAGTATTGTTTCATCATATCCGCCTCCGTTTCCCAAGTAACACTTTCTACTTATTGATTACTCCATAATACTTTGATGGACACAAATTCTTTCTTCCTTTGCTTTTTCACTTGCCAGTCTAATATTTCCATGAGATCTCCTCATAAGTTAAATTCTCTTCAACACTCATATCTTCCAATGGTACAATGGAATTTGAATCACCCACGAACTTCCTTAATATAGATACATGAAACACCGAGTGAACTATGGCTAATTCAAATGGAAAATCTAAATAGTAAGCCACCTTGCCCATATGTAGATATGTTATAAGGTCCAAAATATCTAGGAATCAATTTCCCTTTCTTACAGAAACACGTTGCACCATTCATGGGTGAAACCTTCAAATAGACCCAATCATCCACCTCAAATTCAAGTCTCACCTTCTCAATAGCATCGATTACTAAATCTGGACCAATCAAGGTCATCTAACGTACTTCAAACCATCCTATTAAGGACTTGTATCTTCTTCCATATAATGCTTCAAAAGAAGCCATTTGGATTTTAGAGTGGTAACTATCATCATAGGCAAACTCAATGGATGAGGGAACACTATGAAGTCTTACCAACTCATGAACATACAACTTAGCATAGTCTTCTGCACCATAAGAAGTGTTAATCGGTAGAAAATAAGCCGACTTAGTCATTCTATCTTCAATAGCCCAAATGAAATCATATTGCTTCTTAGTATGAGGAAAACCCATTAAAAAGTCCATATTCATATCTTTCCTCTTCCAAATAGGGATCTCAATATCTTGGGCTAAATCTCTCGGTCTTTGATGCTCAACTTTAACTTGTTGGTAATTTGGACAGTTAGCTACAAACTCCTCTATGTCCTTCTTCAGACCATTCCACCAATACACTTCCCTAAAATCACGATACATCTTGGTAGAACCTAGATGAATCGAATATTAGGAACTATGAGATTCATTTAATATCAATTCCTATAACCCATCAATATTAGGAACACATAAACGACCTTGATAACGAAGAACACTATATCTCCCTTGGAAGACCGCCTTAATAGATGTTTTAGAAACCAACTTCTTTAACTCAACCAACACCATATCATGGTCTTGTTAGGCCTTAACATCTGCTACAAGAGATGATTCTGAGCCATTATGAACAAGAACACCTCCATCACCGGAGTCAACCAACCGCACACCTAAGCGTACCAATCTATGGATATCTTTGGTCAATTCTCTCTTACCCTCCTTAACATTTGTAACACTATCATTAGAAACTATATTAGCTTTGCCCGGATGGTACAACATACTCATATCATAGTCATTCAATAATTCAAGTCATCTCCTTTACCGAAGGTTCAAGTCCTTTTGCTTAAACACATATTGTAAAATGTTATTGTCGGTGAATACATCCACATGGACACCATAAAGATAGTGTCTCCGAATCTTCAAAGAAAACACAACCACCGCTAGCTCTAAGTCATAAGTCGGATAATTCTTTTCATGCACCTTAAGTTGCCTAGAAGCATAGGCTATCACCTTACCATGTTGCATCAAATCACAACCAAGTCCTACTTTGGTAAGGGTTTGAACATTTTATGAGGGTGTTAATAAAGTAAAGTTAAGGTTTGGAGCAGCACCAAGCGGACAGCAAGTAGCCACGAAATTTCAGCCGCAATTAGAGAATTTCTGAGGTGAATTTTGGCAAGCTTTGGCCAATTTTGAGTATGGCAAGGTCTTTCCTTTCCATTTGGAGTTTATGGTGTTGTTATGAAGTGTGTTACACGTCTTTTATGTGGCTGGAAATATGAAAATGTCATAAAGATGCTTGACATTAGAACCAATCTAAATTGAAGTCGTTATAGTTAAACTGAAGTTGAGTAGGTTGTTGTGCTTGTGGTTTTGCGGATGTAGGTGGTGTGGTGGTGCATTTAAGTGCATAAAAGTATTATAAAATAGGTGTGTGAGCTGATGGTTGCATCCACACGACCCTCCGCTTCATACGGTTAAAGGTTTTATAAAACAGAGACTAAAAACCCTATTTTGGTATCGTAATTTTCAGCAAGTTGTTGTGAGCTTGTGTGGTGTAATGTTGCCATGTTTTATGTGTATATGAGATGCAGGTTATTGTTTTTGGTTGGATTTAGTTCTTAGGGATGTAATTGGAAATTTGGATATGGCATGTTATAGGAGAAGTGCTGCCCGATTTCAGGTAATGCCTTAACTAACCAAAGAATTAGTCGAGAAGACGAGCGAGGAAATGAGTTCTATGAATGCTTGGGTGCAACTTAAGATGCTGAAAAGTCAAGGGTTGTTGATATTCATATTTCTTCCATGTTGAATAGGTTCAAAGGATGACGAGGCAAACGTGATAAAGACTAACTCGTAAGAGGTATGTGAAGCTTTCTCTTAGCATGTTTTTGGCATAGGTATGTAAAGATAACTCTCTTTCCTTTTGGCATGTCTTAGACTTAAGTGAATTGTATATGAAATATGGGGATAATTCCATTCCCATAACTCCAAGTACGCCTTATAATCCCTATCCACAGCATGATGTTGGAACCCCTGCAAGAATTGAGTATTGCTTTTCAAGGCTTCTACGGGTTAAAGAGTAGTATATGGGAAACTATCCTTTCTTTCACCTGAGGTGTATTTGGCATGAAAATGAAGTTATGATGCCATGGTTGTTCACTAAGCCCCAAGATGGGCCGGGTACGACATATGTACATAATGACCACCTAAAGGAAAGTACAGACTATATAGAGCTTATTCTCTTTCTTCTTTTGGCATGTCTTAGTTGTAAATTGAATATGATATGAGCTCCGGGGTAATTCCATTCTTAAGCATCTCATATTTACTTTTGAATATTGAACTTTTATAGTAGTTGAACTATTTCCCTGGGAACTTCTATATGTTAAAAAGATAACAAATGTACAGGCTCCAAGTCTTAAAGACTATATGTTAACAAGTGTTTCTTGTTCCATAAGCTATGTGGTTTTGCTTTAGTACATGTATAGGGTCCCCGAGATGACAACTGACATAGCCCATAATGGCATTTAGAGTACACTCGAGATGACTACACTCCTCCTCGGGTTTTCAGACGATAGCTTAATTTTCTTATACGACCGAGTCTCTGATAATATTTTAAATTGCATATGGTTACTCACTACTCTAATCGTGCATACTGTAACCCTTCTATCACCAAGTCCCAGGCCGGGGTATGTAGAAATGAGCAGTTCACTGCATTATCCACTGAGTTCCTCACTAAAGGGCCGAGTACACTATACGAGGACATGATAATGTAATGACATGAAAAACTCACCGAGTCCCTCACTAGAGGACCGGGTATGTATGTATATATATAATGACGTGTTGTAATAAGGAAGTGATGGCACCGGGCCTATGATGGTCCTACATATATGATTTACCGGATCCCTGATAGGGCCGGCTATATTATGTAATTTGAGCATACATATTTTTATGATTCACAGAGTACAACTATAGGTTTCTGATTTGATATTTTATCCCCTGCTTCTCTATTTCAGATATGCTTAAGTTGTATTATGTTATGTTTTACATACTCAGTACATATATCGTACTTACCCTCTTTCTTCAGGGGGCTGCATTTCATGCCCGCAAGTACAGATATAGGCTTTGGGAGTCTGTTAGCTTAGGATTCCGCTCAGCTTAGCTGGAAGAGGCTCCCTTGTATCGGAGCCTAGTTTTAGTACTGACCACGGATGTATATGACTACTTTTATTTATTTACGGGTACGGCGGGGGACCTGTCCTGCTATATATTGTCATTAATATTTTTAGAGGTCTGCAGACATGAATATATGGGTTGTGTATGTCAGTTTGGTTCAACTGGGTCTACATGATATATGGTACGTATTGTTATGTTATGACAGTCTTGTCGTCTTGCATGCCCTTTCATGATGTGATGCAAATGAAAGAGGCTACAAGTTTATGAAAATATTATCACCCAATAGGGTTCTATTGCATGGTATTATGTTGTTTATAGTTTGGCTTGACCATAACTGATAGATATGCATATGGGGGTTCAGGTCGGACCCCAGTCGCAGCCTACGGGGTTGGGTCATGACACCTTTTTTCTAACAAACAAAATGGGATCACCCCATGGAGATATACTTGGTCTAATAAAACCTTTGTCTAAAAAGTCTTTTAATTAATGCTTTAACTCTTTTAATTCCGCCGGAGTCATTAAAGAGGAATAGAAATGGGTTGAGTACCTAGAAGAAGGTTTATACTGAAGTCAATTTCCCTTTCAAGAGGGAAATGAGGTAGATTATCGGGAAAAACATCCGGAAACTCATTAACAATGGGGACCAACTCTAGAATATGGGCTTCAGAATATTCTTCCCTATCCCTCACAAGATGGTAAATAAAACCCTTGGAAATCATTTTCTAAGCTGTAAGACACGAAATGAATTGAAATTTGAACACAAAATCACTACCCTTCTATTCTAGGATCGACTCATTAGGAAATTGGAACTTTACTCCTCAGGTTGTACAATCAATAGAAGCAATGATAACATCAAAATCAGTCATCTCAAGCTTAACTAAATCACATAGAGTAAGTTTATGAAAAACGAAAATCGAATAACTTCAATAAACTCTTTTAGCCACAACCGACTCCCCTATGAGAGTAAAAATGGAAAAGGGATCTAACAATTTTTTCAGGGCTAACATCAAATCTCAAGGCCACATAAGGAGTAACAAAAGACAAATTTACACTCGGATGATGTAAGGCATGAACATCATAGTGGAGCACCCCTTTTTTGTACTTAAGAATCTTGAGCAACTTGGCCTCCATGAGCAACTTGGCCTTGAGGATGACCATCTTTTACCTTACACTTTTTAGTATGATGGCGCGGCTTACCATATTGATAGAACATATTCAAACCCACTAGACACTCACCCTTGTGGTTCTTTCCACACTTCTTGTATGCGGGGGTAACTTGGCCAATAGGAGTACCTCTTTGAGGCTTAGGGTTGGGCAACCTATCCTCATCAAACCTTGGATTAGTAACATTGGAAGACCCTTGACCGGAGGTCCTTTATACAAAAATGAGGAAGCCCACCATTTTCGGACTTAGCATGAGAGAAATCACCACCATCAGTCCTTTCCCTTTTGGACTCCCTAACACTTTTCTCCTTAATCTTCTTACCCTCTATTTTCTCCTCATAGGTCATAAGTCTAGAGATGTACATTTATCGAATCAACATAGGCATCTTAAACTCCTTAGAAACCACATATGACTCACCCGACACAAACTTACCCATATAAGCTCTTAGGTCAGCAACCATGAATGGAGCATATTTCAACAATTGGTTGAACTTGAGGGCATATCCCTCACACTCATACAACCTTTTTTAAGGTTGATAAATTCTTATACCTTGGCTTCCCTTAACTAGAATGGGAAAAAGTGATCAAGAAATACTCCTTTGAATTCTTCACAAATCACGGGATCCGCCTCTTTTGGCCCCTCACTTTTCCATTAATCAAACCAAATATGAGCAACACCCTTCAATAGGTAAGTATCTTACTCCCCCCTCTCAACCAAGCTAACCCCCATAATCTCCACATCTTGCTTGTGGATCATCTTCCACATTAGAACCCCAAAACTCTAGAGGATTCACTCTCATGAAATCATGAACTCTTGTTGCCACTGTACCCATATTTGGATTCATGAGAGCAACCACTTCACGGTTAGCTAGGGCCATAATGGCTTGAGAAAGTACTTTAAAGACCGCTCGAAACTTAGCATTAGAGACTTGGTCATTTAAGGGATCATTTAGAGCTTGTTGCTCCTCTTCAACCATATTCATTTGAGTGGGGTATTTTCATGGAGGAATTTTTTAAAAATCGCAAAGGATAAGTGTTGGAGGGAAAAAACTTAGAGTACCACACTACCGCATGATATAGATTATGAAAAAAGTGAGGTTTTCCTAAGACGTTTTGTAGGATCCTATTTATGGATGTGGCGGGCTTCACACCAATAAATAAGACTCTACTTAACAAAGCATGTTAGACTCCCTAGGACACTCCTAAATTTTATGCTCTGAGACCAAGTTTGTCACGACCAAGCCTAAGGTATAGATGTGACACGGGGATTGGGATTACGAGGGATCCCAACCAAGCCATTTTAGCATATATTGTATTCATAAGGTAAAGAAACTTAGTCAAATAAGTGGAAGTAATAACTCAAAGGTGTAAGTATAAGAGACGGGACACTTAATAAATGTTCAAATAAACTACATCAAGATAACGTCTAAACATGCCTCTATTCTAGACTTTGATGAAGGCTTAGGACAAGTTCCTAGCTTACCCAAAACATAAGAGAATGTAATAGCAGCAATGTGAAAAGAAAGTCATGTCCTCGATGAAATAAGAACTTATCAAATCTTTGATAACTAAAATATTCTAACCACGAATAGGATGATCGGGTGTGTCATCCGTCCCTACATTATGAGATAATGAAGGCAAATATGCATTAGTACATAGAAGATACTAAGTATGTGAGATATGCATAAACAAGTAAAGAAACATGAGAAATATGACATATATGCATGACCATCATAATGAACATGAATAAGGCTTAAAAATAAACATTTAAAAATATATTAAACTTATGATCAATGCATCATAAAACTTCATAGTAAATCTCATATCTTTGCATTCAACTTGTGTGAGATAAGTCCTTTAACTGAGATCTTAAGACCATGCAAGGTATAACATGGAATCCTATGTAACTCCCACATCAAGAAGAGAGAGGCTAGTTTGCCAAGGTAGACTCCGTGAGAAACAACTTTAACTTTGTGAGCTATATGTGGATCTACTAGCAAGGCATTGAAGGCAACCTATATGGGAAATGTAGTTTAGGACATTAGGTTTCTACTAGGATTCCCTTGGGTAACTAACTATGTTACTGGACCAATCCCCACCTATATGTCCTCTTTGTGCTTAGTCCATATCCCAACGGAATTCATTAAAACATAATCATAACATTAAAGGGAAATATAGTAACTACCTATCAATCCATCTTTATAAAATATATTAGGAGTAGCTCATTAAATTTATGATTCATAGGAATCCATAATTTCAGTAAAAATTATCCTTATTACCATCTTTAAGTATAATTGTGTGAGAATTGTACTTACGACATCATAATAACTATCTTGAATTATAATTGAACATCATCATAGCTTTTTATCATTAAATCATAAATCTCAACTTTAAATCATAAAACTTTCCTTGAAAATCATTGAACTCAAAATCAACGCATAAAAATTATCTTTAAACCTCAAAATCATAATTGAGATAACTTTATGCATGGGCAATTATAATTCAACTTAAAATCATGCAATTCATGTACATACATTCTTAGAATAGCCATTGATCACAATTCAAAACGAAATTGAAATACCCCAATGCAATTCATCAAAACTAGGGTTCATAAATCATTGAAAATTTAAGAAAACTTTTGAGAAAACCTTGGGACTCCATGAGTGAAAGGAATCCATGGATCAATCTCGGCATACCTTGATTGAAATCACTTAGAATTGAAGAAGAAACCTTGATTGAAATCTTGAACCCTATCTTGAAACTTGGAGAGAAACCTTGAGAAAATTTAGTTCTTGCCTTAGGAGAATTTAGATGAATAATTTTAGAATGAGCAAAATTTCAAAGAATTGGGTAGATATAGGCTTGAACTTAGGCTTGAACTTATACAAAATAGTGTCTAGGTTTATTGAACTGAACATGGGAAAAGACACAAATACTCTTTATTAAAACTTGAATTTGACCTTACGAATTCATCTCTACAAATCGTACTCAAGTCTACGACTCGAAGACTTGAGTCATCATTAGAAGCCTAAGGAAGGTCTGTTTTCAAGGCCTTTGAAGTTGAGTCTATGAGTAATGTATATGAATCATCTTTAAGATTATGATTCATCAATAGGACTCGTCCTGCAGGTCTGAGAAAAGGTCTTAAATTTGAGTATTTAAAGTTTTTGTACGAGTCATGTCTATGAATCATTTTTAAGTTTATGAATCATAATGTGCATTTGTCCTGCAGGTTTTGAAAACCTTCAAGATGAGGGTCTCTTCTATTTTGAAATGACTCACTTTTATAAATTGTAGACACTACTATGACTCATCCTTCTAAGTTGTAGGGTGTTATCTGAGGTTTGTTCTAGATAGACCCTTGGGATTCACTTTATGACTCACTCTTATAAGTCGTAGAAAGCTCTATGAGTCGTAGAGTGACTCGTAAACATGAGGGTAGTCCAAAATTTTTTAGAATCTCTCCTTGGGTCTAACTTTTTAACTTCTAGGGTCTTACATTCTTAGACTCAAATACTGGTGGATTCATCCTCAAGAAATCTGTAATCTTTTAGTAGCTGAAGACTCTTGGGAACTAGATCTAGTGACTGGAGTGCTCTGATAGCCTTACTGGGCAGACATCTACTGAGTGAGCATAGTGATCACTTCTCTGAATTCTGCCTTAGAAGCAAGGGGAGGCTATGGAGCAGGTGACTGTGGAACCCCTAAATTCTAGCATCATTAACTTGATCAGAAATAGGAGTTCTATTCCTGGTCTTTATCTTTGAAGGTGGAGATATGGTAGTTTGTGAAATCTCAGCTGGCGATGTTCTTTTAACTGACAGTACACTTTGGAGGCAAGATCTTAAAACGTGTAAACACATGAGTTAAAAGGAAATTTTATTGGGTTAAACTCTAGCGCACGAATTTAGAGTATGAAAAAAGGGTAATACTTCCTAAAGTCTTGTAGCCTCCTTATTATAGATGTGGTTCACTTCACACTGATATGAAATAATTTACTAAACACGACTTCTTAGACATCGTAGGACCCTTTAACTATGTGCTATGATACTAAGTTTGTCAAGCCCTGATTCTATACCCTAATCATGGCCCACACCTGAAAACCATTATTGGTCCCAAGCTAACCCTTGTCCTGGCTAACTACTTAGCAGAAGACTTAATCTCAGATACATCATTTTAAAAAGATGGGCATCAATGTGTAAAAATATCACTTCTCAAATATAAGTCTAAAATACTCTAAAATATATAAAATGAATCAAGTTTTAAAACATCAATAAAGAAATACTATATTAATTCTCTACTCTAACTATGAATCCTCTAAAATACTTTAGATAGGTATTGGGACATGAAAATTACTACTTTGAAATAAATAATAATACTAAATACATGAATTAAAGAAATAAGTTCCTTTGAAAGCAAGGAGGTCTCACCAAAAGCCGGAGAAATATGGTCTTCAATGATGTGCCTGTTCAGGATCTCTAACACATGTATCTGCATCATAAATAATGCAACATTGAAAGACGTTAGTACATTGAATGTATGGTATATAAAACAAGTGAAGGATACATACTCATAAAATACTCAATTGAAATGAAATATGATATAATTGATTGAAAGTAAAGCATGCAAGTGTAATGAAAACTTTAAAACTTTACAATAAAAATATGACAATACATGAAACTCATAAAAACATACTTTTTCTCTTCTTGGGGAGTTTCTCTAACCAACAACCATCACTATGAGCCTCATGATGATATAACGTTCTACTCACATTGCCATCTCTTTCCATTACCTTTCCAGGATAAGAGCTACAAACTCAGCTCATGGATCCATATAAAAGTCCTTATCAAGGACTGAAGTGAGGAGTCGCCTGAATAAATGACATAATCCTATCCTATGCTGGCTATATAGTTTATGGAATTTCAGTTGTCTAAACTCTTGACCAAATTGGTGCTCAATAATACTCCAATAAACATGAATTAGTGCTCATATATTACTATGAGAAGAATACTCAAAATATATCTCTTTAAGTTTCATTGAACTTAACTCAGTCTAATTTAGCTCTTTCTCAAACTCATGCACTCTCTTTAAAATAGTGAAACTTTCTCAATCTTAGTAAATGCATTTAAAATAACTCTCGTTTATCAATTATTTTCTCAAGATAAAGTAATGCATAAATTCTTTAGTTTACTTAAACTCTGAAAGTCAAGCATAATTTAAAGCAATGCAACTAGTTTAAATTCTCAACTAATGTGGACTTCATGGAAGGAGTAATCATTAACTATAACTTAATGAAAATCAAAATTTCCAAATGGAGGAACATATACTCAATTATAATAATAAGAAAATACTCAAAAGTGCAATAGGACGAATGTTATCCTAATTCAACAACTCAAGAAACTCAGGTAAGAATCCTAGACTAAACTTTTACCGACTGAATTTAGATTTAGAGCATGTGAACAAACTTAATCCAACACTTTGAATATCTTTACATACCTACAAGGATGATGTTCTTGGCAAAACTTGAAGAACTCAAAGAAGAGGTTTGAACCCTAGCCTTTTATCCTTTCCAATCCTTGCTATAATTCTTTGAAGAGATTATGAGGGAAAAGGCTTGTATGGTACTGATAAAGAATGCAATTTAGTCCTAGAATGTTAGGGTTTTTACTTGAAAAGGGTAGGGAATAAAAGGAATTACCCTTTCTTTAACTTGACGGAGGCCATCTATTGGTACCTCCTATGATTCATACAAGTTTATACGGGCTGTAGGAGCCCTTTTGTAGAAGCTTGGCACACTTAAGGAGCTCATTGGAATTGCAAGGTTTGGGCATATAGATTCCTTCTACAGTTCATATACCCTCCTTTGTGTCATGGACCCTAGTCGTAGAAGTTTTTTGAGATATGGTTTTCAGGATATGGTTTGTGGGCCTCTTACAGTTTGTAGACCCTTCAGCAGATCATAAGGGCCTTCGTCTTGTTCACTTTGAAAAGCAAAGTCTCTGGGCTTGGTCTTTTATTACGACCTGACCCTAGGGCCTAGACGTAACACGATGTTTGGGAACACGAAATATCCCCACCAATCCATCTTGTCATATATCACAAACATAAGGTAAATGAACATAATTGAAATAATCAGAAGAATCAACTCAGCATAGAAGTCAAAGGAACTACATCATGTTTCAACATCTAGACATACCTCTATACTAGATGATGGGGGCTTAGGACAAGCTCCTCACTCAGCCCAATCATAAAAGAAGTCAAAGTAACATAAAAGAAAGTCCCGTCCCCGATAAATGAGGACTCACCAATAACAACTCAAGAATGCTAAGTCAACTCTAGCCACGATTATAAGGAGAGTGAGTATCCTCCATCCCTACATTATGAGACAATGTAGGCAAAATATGTGTTAGTACATAGAAGATACTAAGTATGTGAGATATGCATGAACAAGTAATATCACATGAGCAATATGACATAGGATGCATGACCAATCTTAAATGAATGAACATGGATAAGGTATAAAAACATTTGAAAGCACATGAAAACTTATGGTCAATATATCATAAAACTTCACAGTGAAACTTACATCTTTGCATATAACTTGTGTGGGATAAGACCTTTAACTGATATCTAAGACCATGAGAGTTAAGGCATGGAATCCGATGTAACTCCCACATCTAGAAGAGAGAGGCTACTTGCCAAGGTGTACTCTGTAAGAATAACTTTAACATTAAAAGCTGTACATGGATCCACTAGCTAAGCCATACAGCAACCTACAGTGGCAACGTAGTTTCAAACTTTAGGTTGTTAGTAAAATTCCCTTGGGTAATTAATATATTACCGGACCGAACCCCACCCAAGATTCCTCTCGGTGCTTAGTCAATATACCAATGGAATTCATTAAAAATATTAGAGCATCATCATGGAAATAATTATTAGAGTAGCTCATTAACATTAGTGATTCATAGGAATCCATAAACTTTATTGAGAATTGTCCTTATTACCATCTTAAATCATAATTTGTATGAGAATTATCCTTATCACACCATAATAACTTTCTTGGATCTTCATTATAACTTTGATCATTCAATCATAAGTCTCAACTTCATTCATAAAAGCTTTCTTGAAAATTATTGAACTTCATAATCATAATTCATTTAAATCATCTGTTACACCCCACACTCTTAAGCTCGGAATGCTTCTTAAGCTTCTTAGAAGTTATCAAGTGAGTCAAATAATCTACTACACTATCACACAACTCTAAGGAAGGGAGAATATGATACCCCATGGTAGGGAGGGTTGGAAGTAGGTTAAAAGCATTCGAGGGGAGTTGGAGGCCAAGTAATGAGTCGTAGGACTCAACTTACCTACGTAAGCTACTAACTTAGAAGTCTTACATATTTAAGCTACTAGAATACATACCAAGCTTACATAGCACGAATTACATAGGTTTTTAAAATAAGACGAGATTACGAACCCACGAGGAGGAGGAGAGAATGACACGTGGAAGCATAAAAAGGTGACATATGGAAGCAGGTGACCCACCTTCTTGGGGTCAAGTAGGTGACCCAACTTCTTGGGGGGAGGGGTGGACCCCACTGCCACGTGGTAGCCCCTAATTGGCAATATGTATATGTTGGCCTAAGGGGGGCTGGACATATGTCGCCCTTAGGGTATGACATGTGTCACCCCCTAAGGCAACATATATCTACATGTTAAATGACTCTTAGTATCATTACTTATCCAAAAACTTCAGTGAAGACAAGGAACAAAAACCCTAAACTAAGAGAGGAAAATGTGATGACCTAGGGAAAAAAAGAGGTAAGTCCCGATTTCGTTCCGTAAATTAATTATCTAGGGTATACCATAATGATATGTATGTATTAATAGTATAAAATCATGGTTTGTATCATCACCAAATGGATAGCAAGCAGCCATGACGTTTTAACCGCATTAGAAAAGTTTCCGAGGTGAGTTTTTGTGAGTTTTGACCAATTTCGGGTAAGGTAAGGTCTTTCTTTTCAATTTGGAGTTTATGGTATTGTTATGAAGTGTATTACACATTGTGTAAGTGTCTGTAAACATGAAAATTCCATAAATATTATTGACGATTCGAAATAAACTAAATTGGAGTCGCTATAGTTAAATTGTAGTCGAAGCAAGGTGTTATGCTTGTGGTGTGCGGCTGCTAGGTGTGGTGGTGTTTTGCAGGGACTAAAAGTATTCTAAATGAGGTTTGGGATATTCTGTTTGCATCCACACTACCCTACGCTTCGTACGGTTAAAGGTTTTACAAAATAGAGACTAGAAACCCTATTTTGGTATCATAATTTTCAGCAAGTTGTTTGGAGCTTGTGTGGTGTAATGTTTCCATGTTTTGTGTGTATATGAGTTGTAGGTTATTTTTGTTGGTTGGATTTGGTGCTTAGGGATTTAATTGGAAATTCAGATAGGGCATTTTATAGGGGAAGTGCTACCTGATTTCCGGTAACGCCTTAACTAACTAAAGAACTAGCCGAGAAGATGAGAGAGAAAATAAGTTCTATGAATACTTGGGTGCAACTTAAGATGCTGAAAAGTCAAGGGTTGTTGATATTAATATTGCTTCTATGTGGAATAGGTTCAAAGGACGACGAGGTGAACGTGATAAAGAGTAACTCATAAGAGGTAAGCGAAGCTTACTCTTGGCATGTTTTTGGCATAAGTATGTAAAACTATCTTTCTTTCCTTTTGGCATGTCTTAGTCTTAAGTGGTTTGTATATGAAATGTGAGGGTAATTCCATTCTTACGAATGTCTTATTTATTTCTGAATATTGAACTCCTAGAGTAGTTGAACTATTTCCCTGGAACCTCTATATGTTAAAGATATACAAAATGTACAGGCTCCAAGTCTTAAAGACTATATGATAACAAGTATTTTTGTTTCCTTGAGCAATTTGGCCTTATGTTAATATATGTATAGGGTCCCCGAGATTACAATTGATATAGCCCATAATGGCACACTCGAGATAACTACACTATTACTCGGATCCTTAGATGAAAGTTTAATCTTCCTATACGGTGAAGTCTCTAATAATGTTTTAAATTGCATATGGTTACTCATTACTCTACTCATGCATAATATAACCCTTCTATCACCGAGTCCCAGGATGGGGTATATTCTCGTACATAGTTCACTGCATTATCCACCGAGTCCCTCACTAAAGGGCCGCACACTATACTAGGACATGATAATGCAATGACATAAAAAATTCACTGAGTCCCTCACTAGAGGCAGGTACATATGTATATATATGATGATGTGTTGTAATAAGGTGGTGATGGCGCCAGACCTATGATGGTCGTAAAGATATGATTCACCGGATCCCTAATAGGGCCGGCTATATTGTATAATTTGAGCATGCATACTTTTATAATTCACAGAGTACAGGTACAAGTTTCTGATTTGATATTTTATTCTCTGCTTCTCTATTTCAGATATGCTTCTAGTGTATTATGTTATGTGTTACATACTCAGTACATATGTCGTACTAACCCCCTTTCTTCGGAGGGCTGCATTTCATGCCCACAGGTACATATACAAGTTTTGGGAGTCCATCAGCTTCGGATTTAATTTAATTCAGCTCAGCCAGAAGAGGCTCCCTTGTATCGGAGCCTAGTTTTAGTACTGACCGCTGATGTATAAAACTGCTTTTATTTATTTAGGGGTACAACTGGGGCCCTATCCCGCATATGTTGTCATTAATATTTTTAGAGGTTTGCAGACATGTATATGTGGGTTGTGTATGTCAGTTTTGTTTAGCTGGGTCTATATGATGTATTGTACGTGTTATTATGTTATAGCAGCCTTATCGGCTTGCGTACCCTTTCATGTTATGATACAAATGAAAAAGGCTATAGATATATGAAATGCTATGACCCATGGGGGTTCTCATATATGTATCATGTTGTTTGTAGTCTAGTTTGACTACACTTGATTTTTATGCATTATGTGTCTATAATTTGACTTGACCACAACTGATAAATAGTAACGGGGGTCTAGGTTGTACCCCATTCGCGGCCTACGAAGTTGGGTCGTAACAAAAGTTATATCAAAGTAGTTCGTCCTTGGATTGTCTGAAGACCGTGTTTAGTAGAGTCTTGCTTATCGATGTGTTGCGCGCCACATCTATTAATAGGAAGCTACAGGACATTTAGGATGTTACCTTTTTTTTTCACAGCTGATATCATTCTATAGATCCGAGTCATAGGAAAACTTCTTATACTAACCTTGGATCTTAACAAAAGGACGACATCAACAGAAGAAAGTAATTGATGACATGGGAAGTTATGAAGAAAGCAGGTAAGTAAAGGCACGAAAGATATCTATTGGGTAAGGTATTGAAGAAAAATTGAAATGTAAAGTCAAAAACTGAAGGGAAAAGTAGACAGGAAAGTGCAACAGATGTAGTTCGAAGTTGGACATATGAGGTATGTCCATTATTTTTATACTATTATTGGTATTGAAAGCCCTGTGTGGCTGTGATATGAGATGATATTGAAAGCCCTGTGTGGATGTGATGTGATATGAATATATATATATATATATATATATATATACCTGTGAGGCATTGTTGGTATTTTCTGCGTGCAGGTTGTATAGCAGAAACTCTGCTGAAATTTTCCCAAAACAAGAAAAAGGAATAAAAATTAGATTCTTAATATGTCTTTGAAATTGATGCTGATTACCCCTATTATGTTTGACTAAAGCTGCAAGAGGTACTCTCCATGTCGTCGATAAGGGGCTTCCTTTTTACTTGGGGAATTTTATTTTGGAGAGACAAAAGCCTATCTGAGCAGTAAAGTTCAGACCACAGTATCTCTAGCCGTATTTATGTTGTGGAAAAAAAGCTCAGGTTGAAGGATAAGATGTCCAGCGATTGAGTTTCACTTCTCTTGAAAAGTACCAAGCCTCCAATTCTTAGCTGTAAAATAGATAAGTTGTTCATGACTCGAGGATAGACTCAGAGGGAGATCATGTGAGTTAAGTGTTAAGAAGTACTGTGATGTCTAAGGGATTCTAGTTTTCCTCTAACGGTGGTTGGAAATTGTTCTATGATAACAGTTTATTAGTTCTCCATCAACTAATTGGAGAAAGAAATTCTAACAGAATTACCCTAGGGAGATGTCATGAATGGAATGAGTATGAACTGAAAGGGGGATACGTAAGTATGAATTTAAAGGTATGATACAACAATACAGAGATAAAGTAAAACCGGTAGTAAGACGCACTTGGTATGTGTTGACTAAGTTAAAAACCTGTGTTGGGCACCCAGTAAGGGCAAAGGGCATAAGGTATAAATGAATGATGCGTGTACACAACGTCGCCCCGAAAATAGTGGAACCCTTAAAAGACAAAGACGGCAGACTTAAGGAATAAATGGCGTAACTTCCATTCATCCCAAGAAATAAAGGATATAGGTTGGAATAAAGTTACTAATCTGAGAGAATCTTAGACGGTCATTGTTGGAAAGTGTTGCCTAGTTAAAATTTAAGATGACTACCAGTTAGTATTAACCTTTCATAAAGATAAGTAGAAGGTGGCCTTGGATGAGTTGTTTCCTGGGTCACATTATTTAAGTACTGATTAGTAGATGAGATATCACATTAGGTATGGAAAGGTTCTCTTCGCCTCGTGATTTAGCCAAGGTTCCGTACATAGATAATCAGGTTATAAAATATGTAAAGAGACGGAGACATGATACAGTACCAAGTAGATTGGAGAAGGAGATTAAATGAAATTGACACTGGACATGGAGACGTAGAGCAAGGTATAGGCAGATAAAGGTGTAAGTACCCTTTAAAGGGGGGAAGTCAATGAGAAAAATTGCAAGGGTAAGGTGGAGGCAATTGACGTGGCAACATATTTAAGATGGATGCTTAAACTTCAATAAGATCCCTTGTTGAACCAAGTTAGGAAGGTCTGGAAGTCACCAATAATTGGATAAATGTCAAAATGCTATGTAAGGCAATGTTAAGAAGTTTTCATCAAGACATTGAATGACAGCATGCTAGACAAAAAGCCAAAATCATCTACTACTTATGGAGTTTACCTATAAGAATGGCTACCATTCCAGTATCTAGATGGCCCCATACAAGACGTTGTATGGTAGAGTGTGTAAGTCCCCCTATTGGGGAAAAGACTAAAAGGCCCCGACATGATTAAGCAAGCTGTTGAGTAGCAGCCTAGAGTAGGCAGAAGTGACATGCAGATAATCGACATCGATAGTCAAAGTTCAAATTGATGATTAGGTGTTCGTAACAGGGTCACCCAGGAAGGGAGTAATAAGATTCGGCAAGAAAAGGAAACTTAGCACAAAATACGTTAAACCTTATCAAGTTGCTTGTAAGAGGGACAAAGTTGCCTGTAAGTTGAACTTACCACCTGATTACAAAACTTTACACCCAGTATGTTTAATACGGATACTTCACAAATATACTGGTGATCCACCCAGAGTATGTCCCATAGATGATGTCTACGAAATAGAATCCTATGAGGAATAACCTATCGCCATCTTAGATTGGCAAATTAGAGGGTTGCATACTAAAGACGTGCCTTTCGTCAAGATATTGTGGAAAAACCAAAACCAGAAAAGGGATGACCTGGGAAACTAAAGAGGAGATGAAACACAAGTATTCGTACCTATCCCCGATGTCTATAGGTAACCCCAACTCCTAAAACTCATTTATTAATTACTTGGATGAAAGTATGTGTTATGGTAATAACAAAGAATCTCCCTACAATCTGTATAAAGTCTTGAGGGAAGTTTTTTTTAACATTCCAGGATGAATGTTCTAAAGGGGGAAGGATGTTACACCCCATACTCTTGAGCTCGGAATGCTTCTTAACCTTCTTAGAAGTTATCAAGTGAGTTAGATAATCTACTACACTATCACACAACTCTAAGGAAGGGAGAATGTGATACCCCATGGTAGGAAGGTTTGGATGTAGGTTAAAAGCATTCGAGGGGATTTGGAGGCCAAGTAATGAGTTGTAGGATTTGACTTACCTAGTAAGATGCTAACTTAGAAGTCTTACATATTTAAGCTACTGGAATACATACAAAGCTTACATAGCATGGATTACATAGGTTCTTAAAATAAGATGAGATTACGAACCCACGAGGAGGAGAAGAGAATGAAACATGGAAGCATAAGAAGGTGACATGTGGCAGCAGGTGGCCCATCTTCTTTGGGGGGGGTTGGACCCTACTGCCATGTGGTAGTCCCTAATTGACAGCATGTATGTGTTGGCCCAATGGGGGCTAGACACGTGTCGCCCTTAGGGGATGACACATGTCACCCCCCTAAGGCAACATATGTATACATTTTAAATGACTCTTAGTCTCATTCCTTATCCAAAAACTTCAGCAAAACAAGGAACAAAAACCCTAAACTAAGAGAGGAAAAGGTGTCGTCCTAGGAAAAAAAAGAGGTAAGTCCCAATTTAGTTCCATAAATTAATTATCTAGAGTATGACATGATGATATGTAGGTATTAATAGTATAAAACATGGTTTGGAGTAGCACCAAATGGATAGCAAGCAGCCACGGCGTTTTAACCGTGTTAGAAAAGTTTCCGAGGCGAGTTTTGGCGCGTTTTGACCAATTTCGTGTAAGGTAAGGTATTTCCTTTCAATTTGGAGTTTATGGTGTTGTTATGAACTGTATTACACGTTTTTTAAGTGGATGGAAACATGAAAATTCCATAAATATTATTGACGATTCCAAACAAACTAAATTAGAGTCGCTATAGTTAAATTGTAGTCGAAGCAAGGTGTTATGCTTGTGGTGTGCGGATGCAGGGTGTGGTGGTAGGTTGCAGGGACTAAAATTATTCTAAAAGAGGTGTGGGAGCTTCTGTTTTCAGCCACATGACCCTCCACTTCGTACGGTTAAAGGTTTTACAAAATAGAGACTAGAAACCCTATTTTGGTATCGTAATTTTTAGCAAGTTGTTTGGAGCTTGTGTGGTGTAAGGTTGCCATGTTTTGTGTGTATATGAGTTGCAGGTTATTTTTGTTGGTTGGAAGTATTACTTAGGTATGTAATTGGAAATTCGTATAGGGAATATTATAGGGGAAGTGCTGCCCGATTTCCGGTAACGCCTTAACTAACTAAAGAACTAGACGAGAAGACGAGCGAGAAAATGAGTTCTATGAATACTTGGGCTTAACTTAAGATGGTGAAAGTCAAGAGTTGTTGATATTCGTAAGAGGTATGTGAAGCTTCCTCTTGGCATGTTTTTGGCGTAAGTATGTAAAGCTATCTTTCTTTCCTTTTGGCATGTCTTAGTCTTAAGTGGTTTGTATATGAAATGTGGGGGTAATTCCATTCTTAGGAATCTCTTATTTATTTCTGAATATTGAATTCCTAGAGTAGTTGAACTATTTACCTAGAAACCTCTATATGTTAAAGATATACCAAATGTACAGGCTCCAAGTCTTAAAGACTATATAACAACAAGTATTTCTGGTTCCATGAGCGATTTGGCCTTATGTTAATACATGCATAGGGTCCCCGAGATTACAATTGATATAGCCCATAATGACATTTAGAGGGAACTCGAGATGACTACACTACTACTCGGGTCCTCAGACAAAAGTTTAATCTTCTTATATAGTCAAGTCTCTGATAATGTTTTAAATTACATATGGTTACTCACTATTCTACTCATCCATAATATAACCCTTCTATCACTGAGTTCAGGGCCGGGGTATGTTCTCGTGCACAGTTCACTGCATTATCACCGAGTCCCTTACTAAATGGCTGGGTACACTATACGAGGACATGATAATGTAATGACATAAAAAACTCACCGAGTCCCTCACTAAAGGGCCGGGTACGTATGTATATATATGATGATATGTTGTAATAAAGTGCTGATGGCGTTGGGCCTATGATGGTCCTACAGATATGATTCACCGGATCCTTGATTTGGATGGCTATATTTTATAATTTGAGCATGGATACTTTTATGATTCACGGAGTACAGGTACAGATTTCTGATTTGATATTTTATCCTCCGCTTTTCTATTTCAGATATGCTTCTAGCATATTGTGTTATGTGTTACATACTCAGTACATATGTCGTACTGACCCCCTTTCTTTGGGGGGATGCGTTTCATACTTGCAGGTACAAATACAGGTTTTGGGAGTTCGTCAGCTTAGGATTCTGTTCAGCTAAACTAGAAGAGGCTCCCTTGTATCGGAGCCTAGTTTTAGTACTAATCGCTGATATATAAAACTATTTTTGTTTATTCAGGGGTACGGCGGGGGCACTGTCCTGCCATATGTTATCATTAATATTTTTAGAGATATGCAGACATGTATATGTGGGTTTTGTATGTCAGTTTGGTTCAGCTGGGTCTATATGATGTATCGTACGTGTTATTATGTTATGGCAGCCTTGTTGACTTGCGTGCCCTTTCATGTTATGATACAAATGACAGAGGCTATAGATATATGAAATGCTATGACCTATGGGGGTTCTCATGTACGTATCATGTTTTTTGTAGTACGGTTTGACTACACTTGATTTATATGCATTACGTGTCTATAATTCATTTTGACCACAGCTGATAAATATGTATACGGGGGTCCAAGTCGGACCCCAGTCGCGGCTTACAGGGTTGGGTTGTGACATCATTATTGAAAATAGCTTCATTCATAGTCATCATAATGCAACTTGAAATTATACAATTAATGTAGAATTATGCTTATAATGATCATTGATAACAATTAGAAACATAATTGAAACAACCTAATGAATTCATCCAAATTAGGGTTAGAAAATCAATGAAATTTAAAGAGGTATTTGAAGAGAACATTGGGACTCCGTAGGTGAAAGAAACCCATGGATCAATTCCCACATACCTTGATGAAACCAACCCAAAAATTGAAGAAGAAACAAATGACTCTTGAAACCCTAGTTTGATTGAGTGAGAGAACCTTGAGAGAATTGCTTAGTCTTGAGAATTTTAGGGGAATGAATTAGAATAAGAGGGGATTTGAAGGGTTGGGTGTTTATAGTCTCTGAACTTGGCCATAAAAGTGTCTAGATATATTGACCCTAACTTGGGAAAAAAAACAACATTACCCTTTATTAAACTTGGATTTTTAGAACCACGAATTTGACTCTACAAGTCGTAATAACTTCTACGACTCGTCATCTCAAGTCTTCGTGAAGGTCTAAAGATCATTGAAATCTTGAGTCTCTAAAGTTGTCTCTACAAGTCATTCTTACAACTCGTCAAAGTGTTTACGGTTCGTAGACCCTAGTCATATAGTAGGCCTGCAAACCTTCATAAATCTGAGTCTTTGAAGTTTTGTTACGAGTAAATCTTATGAATCGTCAACAGGACTATGAATCGTGCTATTGATTCGTAGGACTTCTTCTAAGGATGGTCCTAAACAGGCTTAATATCTCCCTCTATGACTCATTTCTATGAGTCATAGGAGTGACTATGAGTCATCTGGGGAGTCGTAGACTCAGAGACCATTACACTTTGAGAGATTTTTCTTATGTTCCAACTTTCTGACTTCTAGGGTCTTACAATATCTTTCCCTTGGAAACATTCATCCTCGAATGAGATTCAACTAGTATAGAAAGGATCCAAAAAGAGGACTAGCAAATCAACATGAATACAATGGCATAGTAAAATGCATAGAACAAGAGATTTTAAAACTTAACATAGAACATGACTTAAAAAAATCTTCATTAGCATGCATGTATATGAATGACATAGGAAGAACTGAATACGTAGGAGTTCAATTGTTTTTAATGATAAAAAATTATTACCTTAGGCTTGAGTAGAGGGAAATAGATACGGGTATCATTTCATCATATCCGTCTCCGCTTCTCATGTAAAACTCTCTACTTGTTGATTTCTCCACAATACCTTGACGGACACAACCTATTTGTTCCTTAACCTCTTCACTTGCCCGTCTTAAATTTCCACTGGAACCTCCTCATAAGTCAGATTCTCTTTGATAGTCACATCTTCCAATAACACAATGTAATTTGGATCTCTCACAAACTTTCTCAACATCTACACGTGAAACACCAGATGAACCATAGCTAACTCAAATATCAAATCTAACTCATATGCAACCTTTCCCATACGTCTCACTATCTTATAAGATCCAACATACCTATGACTCAATTTCCCTTTCTTACCAATACGCATTATACCCT
Organism: Solanum dulcamara; assembly: GCF_947179165.1. Classification (NCBI taxonomy): domain Eukaryota; kingdom Viridiplantae; phylum Streptophyta; class Magnoliopsida; order Solanales; family Solanaceae; genus Solanum; species Solanum dulcamara. The sequence continues at coordinate 50,682,410 of NC_077243.1, forward strand.
TCATGGGTGAAACCTTCAAATAAACCCAATCTTCCATATCAAATTCAAGTTCTCTCTTCCTAACATCCGAATAGGACTTTTGATGACTTTGAGCCATCTTCAATCTCTCTCTTATGAGTCTCACCTTCTCCATAGCATATAACACTAAATCTAGACTGATTAATGCCATCTCACCTACTTCAAACTATCCCACTGGGGACCTACACCTTCTTCCATACAATGCTTCAAAATGAGTCATTTGGATATAGAGTGATAGCTATTATTGTATGCAAACTCAATAAATGGAAAATGCTCATCCCAACTTCTTTTAAAATCAATAACACATGCCCTCAGCATATCCTCTAAAGTTTGGATCGTTTTTTTGGCTTGAGCATCGGTTTGAGGATGAAAAGTGGTACTTAGCTTGACTTTCATGCCAAGACCCTTTTGGAATGACTTCCAAAAATGTGAAGTGAATTGAGTACCTTGATCCGATATAATAGACAAGGGGACACCATAAAGCTTTACCAATTCATGAATAAACAACATAGCATAGTCTTCGGCACTATGAGAAGTCTTAATCGGTAGAAAATGTGCCGACTTAGTCATTCGGTCCACTATAACCCAAATAGAATCATGTTTCCTTCTAGTACGAGGCAATACAGTCACAAAGTCCATATTCACATATTCCCACTTTCAAGTAGGAATATCAATGTCTTGAGCTAAACCTCCTAGTTTTTATGCTCAACTTTCACTTGTTGACAATTTTGACATTTAGCCACGAACTCTGCTATGTTCTTCTTCATGCCATTCCACCAATAGACTTCTCTCAAATTATGATACATCTTGGTAGTTCCCTGATGAATTGAATACCGAGAACCATGGGCCTCATCCAATATCAACTCTCTCAACCTATCAACATTAGGTACACACAATTGTCCTTGATAACGAAGTACACCAACTCCCCCTTAGGAGAAACCCATAATGGATCTTTTAGCAACCGACTTCTTCAATTTAACCAAAACCAGATCATGGTCTTGTTTGGCCTTAACGTCCTTCACAACAGATGATTTCAAGTTCTTTTAAACATGGATAACTCTTTTATTGGAATCAACCAATGGAATACCTAATTGATACAATCTATGCACATCTTTAACCAATTCTTTCTTACCCTTTTCCATATGTGCAACATTATTTATGGACAACCTACCAAGTGCATTAACAACCATATTAGCTTTACCAGAATGGTACATCACAGTCATATCATAGTCCTTCAATAAATGAAGCCATCTATTTTGTCAAAGGTTCAAATCCTTTTTCTTAAACACATATTGTGAACTTTTGTGATCAGTGAATACATCCACATGGACACCATAAAGATAGTGTGTCTAAATCTTCAAAGATAACACAACGTCCTAGAAGCATAGGCTATCGCCTTACCATGTTAAATCAAAACACAATCAAGAGAAACCCTTAAGGCATTACAATACACAATAAAATCATCGGACCCTTCCGGTAAGGTCAAAATAAGAGCACTAGTAAGATGATCTTTCAACTCCTAGAAACTCTTCTCACAAGCTCCTGACCATTGGAACTTCACTTTCGTTTAGGTCAACTTTAGTCAAAGGTGAAAAAATTGATGAAAACCCTTCTACAAACCTTTTATAATATTCGGATAGTCCCAAGAAACTTCTAATATCCAATGGTGACAATAGTCTAGGACAATTCTTTACTTCTTCCATTTTCCTTGGATTAATCTTAATCCCATCACCGGACACCATATGATGGAGGAATGCAACCTCCCTTAGACAAAACTCACACTTACTAAATTTGGCAAATAATTGCCCGTCCCTTGAAATTTGCAACACAATCCTCAAATGATTGGCATGCTCCTCCTCATTCTGAGAGTAAACCAAAATATCTTCAATAACACAATTATAAACATGTCCAAATATTGCGTGAAGACTATATTCAACAAATCCATGAATGATGTGGGAGCATTGGTCAATCCAAATGACATAACTAAGAATTCATAATGGCCATAACTTGTTCAAAATGCCATCTTGGGAATATCATACTTTCTCACCCTTAATTGGTGATAACTGCAATGAAGATCACTCTTAAAGAAATAACTTGCCCCTTGCAATTGATAAAAAATCATTTATCCTCGAAATTGGATATTTATTCTTGTTGGTTAGTTTGTTCAATTCCTGATAATCGATACACATACGAAGTGAACCATCTTACTTTATTACAAACAAAATAAGAGAACCCCTTGGGGATATACTTGGTCTAATGAAACTTTTGTTTAACTAGTCTTTCAATTGATCCTTTAACTCTTTTAGTTCCACCGGAGCCATTCATTAAAGGAATAGAAATAGGTTGGGTATCAGGAAGAAGATCTATGCCAAAATTGATTTCCCTTTTGGGAGGAACAACGGGTAGATCATTCGGAAACACATTTAGAAGCTCATTAATAATAGGGACCGACTCTTTAGTAGAGGCTTGAGTATTTTTATCCCTAACCCTCATAACATGGTAGATGCAACCCTTGGAAATTATTTTTCGAGCTTTAAGGGGTGATATAAATTGACCTTTATAAACGAAATTACTACCCTTCCATTTTAGGACCAGCTCATTCGGATACTGAATCTTAACCACTCGGGTTCTACAATCAATAGAAGTATAACATGCATATAGCCAATCCATACAAAGGATAATATCTAAATCAGTTATATCAAACTCAACTTGATCACATAGGGTAACTTTATGGAAAACCAAAACCGGACAATTTCTATAGACACTTTTAGCCATAATCGACTCAACTTTGAGAGTATAAATGAAAAAAGGCTCCAACAATATTTCGGGGCTAACATCAAATCTCATGGCCACATAAAGTATAACAAAAGACAAATTTGTACTTGGATCAAGAAAGGCATAAACATCATAGTAAAAGACCCATAACTACCGATAATAACATTAGGAGTCTCCTGCACCTATTGCCTACCATGAAGAGCATAGAATTGGTTGTTGTGTTGACCATCCTTTGGTTAAGCTTGGGAACCTTGTTGAAGTTGGCCTCCATGAGTTACTTGTCCTTGAGGATGACCATCCTTAACCCTACACTCCTAGGCATGATGACCCGGCTTGCCACATTAATAGCACACATTCGAACCCGCTAGGCACTCTCTCTTGTCGTTCTTTGCACATTTTTTATAGCAACTTGGACAATTGGGGAACCTTCTTGAGACTTACTATCTTTGTCAATCCTTGGAATAGTAGCATTTGAATCCTTGACCGAAATACCTTTGGCAAAAATATGGACGCCCACTATTTTCAGACCTAGCATGAGAGGAATTTCCACCATCGGTCCTTGCCTTTTTGGACACCCTAGTTTTCTCTCTTAGCTTATCTTCCTCTATTTGTTATACATGGGTCATAAGTCTAGAGATGTCCATTTCCTGAATCAACATGAATGTCTTGTATTCTCTATAAACCAAATGCGACACACTCGATAAGAACTTACTCATACAAGCCCTTAGGTCGGAAACCATGAATGAAGCATACTTTGATGATTGGGTGAACTTGAGGAATAGTCCCTCACATTCATACCTCCTTGCTTAAGATTGATGAACTATTGTATCTTAGACTCCCCTAACTCCAATGAGAAAGGGCGGTTAAGAAACACTTCTTTAAATTCTTCCCAAGTTACGGGATCCGTCTCTCTAGGGCTCTCTCTCTTCTATTGATCAAACAAAATTCTACCTATACTTTTCAACTGATAAGCGGCCAACTCCGCCCCTCTCTACTGGGATAATCCCCATAATCTCCACTATCTTATGAATGCTTTCAACAAACTCTTGTGGATCCTCATCCACCTTAGAACCCTAAATATCTGGAGGATTTATCCTCATAAAGTCACGAACCCTTGTCGCCGCCGTACCCACCTTTGGGTTCAAAAGAGCAACTGTCACAACCCAACCCCATAGACCGCGACAGGGGTCCGATCTAAACCCCCGTATATGTGTCTATTAGATGTGGTCAAGTCGAACTATAATTAACATAATACCATGCAATAGAACCCTATTGGGTGATAATATTTTCATAAACCAGTAGCCTTTTTCATTTGTATCACATCATGAAAGGGAACGTAAGCCGACGAGGCTGTCATACATATAAAATTTTACAACATTTCAAGTAGACCCAGCTGAACAATACTTACACATACAACCCACATATACATGTCTGCAGACCTCTAATAATATTAATAACAACATATGGCGGGAAAGGGCCCCCACCTTACCCCTGAATAATAAAACAATACTATACATCAATGGTCAGTGCCAAAAACTAGGCTTCGATACAATAGAGCCTCTTCCAGTTGAGCTGAGTGGGATCCTAAGATGACGGACTCCCAAAACCTGTACCTGTACCTGCGGATATGAAATGCATTCTCCTCGAGAGAAGGGGATTAGTACGACATATGTATTGAGTACGTAAAAAATAACATAGCACAACTGGAAGCATATCTAAAATAGAGAAGCAGGGGGTAAATTATCAAATCAACAACTTATACCTGGGAAAGTAAAATTATGCATGCTCAAATTTTTAATATAGCTGGCCCTATTAGGGATCCGGTGAATCATATCTGTAGTACCATCACCTTCTTATTACAACACATTATCACATCATCATATATATACGTGCGTACCCGGCCCTCTAGTGAGCGTGCGATGAACAATGCAGTAGAATTGTGCATGATTACTATTCCCGCCTCGGGCGCAATGAAAAAAGTGTTAAAGTATACACGAGTAGAGTAGTGAGAAATAAAACACAGTTTAAATCATTATCGGAGACTCAATGAATTCATCAGGTGAATCATCCCTGGAGATCAGGGCAGAAAGTATCTGACGTATACCCTCTAAATGTCACTAAGGACTATGTAAAAGAGAGTTTTGCAAATCTTAGACATATACCAGTATGAAATATCTTATAGCAGTCTGAGCATTGGTTATCTCAGAGGATTTCTTTTTACGAAAAAGAACTTAGTCGAATCAATCGTTATACAGTTATATAGAAGACTCGAAGACTAGAAGTTTAACTACTTTAAAAGTCTTAACATCCAGAAGTGATTCAGAGTCCTGAAGTCATATTTAGAACCTAATAGTGAAGTTGCCCCAAAGATTTCATCAATCATATCCTACATCTAATACATGCCAAAAAGGAAGAGGAAAGATAGGCTTTACATACCTATGTCAAAAACACGCCAAGAGAGAGCTTCACATACCTTTTTATGAGTTACTCTTTATCCCGTTCATCTCGTCATCCTTTAAACCTATTCAACATGAAAGTAATATGAATATCAACCACTCTTAGCTTTCCAGCATCTTACGTTGTAACTTAGTATTCATGGAATCTATTTCCTTGTTCGTCTCCTCGACTAGTTTTTTAATTAGTTAAGGTGTTAACGAAAATTGGCAGCACCTCCCCTATAACGTGCCCTATCCAAATTTCCAATTAGATCCCTAAAAAATACATCCAACCAACAACAATAACCTGCAGCATATATTTAAGCAATTCACACCAACAATATACAACATAAACTCCAAACGACTCGCTTAGAATTACGATATCAAAATAGGGTGTCTACCCTTTATTTTGTAACACCTTTAATTATACAAAATAAGGGTTCGTGTGGCTGAAACCAGAAGAACACTTACACCATTTAGAACATATTTCGTCCCTTCAACAACACACCACACCCCTGCAGCAACACCTCACAAGAAGAACACTTTACTTTGATGACAATTCAACTATAACGACTACAATTTGGATTGTCTCCAACGCCTAGCATTCCTATACTATTTTCAATTTTTCTATCCACACACAAGGCCTATAATACACTCCATAACAATACCATAAATTACAATTTTAAAGGAGAAACCTTACCTTACCCGATATTGGCCAAAACTGCAAAATTGTAACTCGAAACTTCTCCAAACGCGCTGCCCCAAATTGGAATTTTTGGTTATAAAACACTATTATATAACCATGGGACACCTCAAATAATTAATTCATAGAAAAAAACTCGGAGGCTTACCTTGGCAGCCCCAATCCGTAGCCCCTCTAGCTTGTACCCCTAGCGTTTTTCTCTTCTTCTTTCACACCCTTCTAGGTGTAAAGCTGAAGAAATGGTTCCGTAGACATCGTAGGATACATATATAAATATCCATGTGGTTGAGGAATATCGTAGATAATTAATTCATGGAGAACAATTTAAGAACTTACCTTTAATTCTTAAAAACCATGGTTGCCTTGTTCTTTGTTCCTCACATTTTTCCTCTTCTTTTGTTTCCTGGAGTTTCAGCTCCAAATAGAATAAGAATGACTTAGTATTCATCCAAATACACATATATACACATCTTTAGAAGGTTCCACATGGCATCCCCCTAGGGTTCCATGTGGCAGCCTCCTAGGGTGCCACCTCAACTTGTTCGGCCAATCACATGCTGCCATGTGGCAGTAGGGGGTACACCCCAAGCTGCTGCATCACCTACTTGACCCTAAGTAGGTGTATCACCTTCTTTTCCAAGTAGGTGAATCACCTACTTGCTTCGAGTAGGCGCGTCGTTTCCTTATTTCTCTTTTGTAAGCTCATAATCTCATCTTACTTCAAGAGCCTATGCACTTCTTGCTAATTAAGCTCGAAGTGTACTCAAGTAGCTTAAGTGTGTAGGATTTCTAAGTTAGTAGTTTACGTAGGTAGGTCGAGTCCTATGACTCCTTACTTGGCCTCTAACTTCTTCCAATTCCTCATAACCCTATTTACAACCTTCCCTACTATGGGGCATCACATTCTCCCTTCCTTGGAGTTGTTTAATAGCGTTGTAGATTATTCGGCTCACATAGTAATTGCTAAGAAGCTTAAGAGACATTCCAATATCCAGAGTGTGGGGTGTAACATCCTTCCCCCCTTTAGAACATTCATCCCCGAATATTACATAAAACTTTCCTTAAGACCTTATACCGATTGTAGGGAGATTGTTTTCTATTACGATCATACATACTTTCATCCAACTAATTAATATATGAGTTTCAAGAGTTGGGGTTACCTGTAGACATCAAGAATGAGTATGAATACTTGTGTTTTATGTCCTCTTCAATTTCTCAGGTCATCCCCTTTTCTGATTTTGGTTTTTCCACAGTATCTTGACGGAAGGCACATATTTATTCTACAATCTTCTAGTTTGCCGATCTAATATAGCGATAGGTTGTTCCTCGAAGGATTCCATTTCCTGGACATCATCTATGGAACATACCCTGGGTGGCTCGGCAGTACCCTTACGAAGTATCCCTATCTGATAGACTGGGCGTATAGTTTCCAAATTAGGTGGTAAGATCAACTTACCGGCAAATTTGTCCACCTTATGAGCAACTTGATAAGGTCTAACATATTTTGGGTTAAGTTTCCTTTTCTGGGTGACCTTATTATAAACATCCAACAATCAATTTGAACTCTGTATGTCGATGTCGATTATTTGTATATCATTTCTGTCGACTTTGGCTATTAGTCAATAGCTTGCTTAATCATGTCGGGGCCTTTTTAGCTTAGTCTTTATATCATCGACCCATCTAATAGGGGAATTACACATCTTGCTCTACCAGTCTTGTACGGGGCCATTGAGATAATAGAGTAGTAATTATTATTGTAGGCAACTTGATAAGTGATAGATAATCAACCCTGCTATTTTCAAAGTTAACAACACCAGCTCATGAAATATCTTCTAGCGTTTAAGTGGTATGCTTTAGCCTGGTCATCAGGTTCGAGGGTCAAGTAGTGTACGGAGACTTATCTATCTTCCCAGTTACTTCGCGGACTGATCCTCGGTAGTTAACTATAACTTGGGCTCCTTCATCTAGGATAATAGGTATGGGGACTCCATAAGGTCCTACTACACATTTATCCTATAATTTTACACCTTCTTGGCTGAGTAGGTAGCCTTTGATCGAAGGAGAAGGGGCTAATATCGTTAATCCACAGGTAACATTCCCTCCAAATTCATCTAGCGCTGGAGTGCGAAGTGAGTCTTATAGCCTTGGTCATATTGTGGGATTTTTGACCTCGTGTATTACTTTCCGTCTTCCGTAAATTACATAAACTGGTACCCTTACCTTTTGGGTTTTGCTTTTCAATCCTTAGAGTTAGCTTCCAGGTGGTGTCAAAATTTCCTCGCCCACTAGCCCATATAGCCTCTCTGTGGTTTGCCTCTCATTAACTGGTACTATGTTAAAGAACTGTGGCATTCGAGTGCGTCGTTAGTTAGCAATTAGCTAATCCTTCATGTCTTGCTTAAATCCTTTTTACAATACCCTCAACATAACTTATAGTACTCCAGGAACATAATCTCATGTCGTTTCTCCGCCGGTAGTTCAGATTCTTCCATCTCGCATGACCACACCCCCACTATCGCACTAAATTCCACCAGAATTTAGAAGTTAAGCGTGGTTGGGCAAGAGTAATACTGGGATGGGTGACCTCCTTGAGAAGTCTTTGTGTCGCGTTTCATTGTAATCCTTTCCATAATGTGCGGGGCACTCAACTTAGCCCAAGATTTATCTCAGCGTCGTCCCACCAATCTTTATGTGTTGCCTTTCCCTTTCCTCTATTAACTTGTAACCGGTATAGGGGTAGATCTTTAGTTCCACTACAACCATATCCCTTTTTGGTTATTTTGGTTTAACTCCTCCTATTATATTCACCCCTTTTTGTACGCACCCATTCATTTGGGTTGGCTACTGAGTAGTTCTAAAGTTCGTTCATATAGTGACCTTTAGAGCCACTTTGAGTTCTGTCAATCCTTAGCTGGCATAGTTTTAAAGGAATTTGACATATAAGCTTGCCAATCCTATAGTAACCAGTTAGTCCTGTCCGTCTTATTTAAACCATTTAACAATTTTTCATTACCCCTGCTTGTAACCTTCTTAACACATTCTCGTGTCATTCTTTACCTTTACGAGAATCTGAGAGAGTGCAAGAAATACCTTGTCGCACATCTTTCTATTTCCTTATTTACTCCTTGCTCATCTTATCTCCTACCATAGGAGTCTTGCTATTTCTTTTCCTTGGTTACTTATCTATTGCAATTTCATTTATGACCAACTCTATAACCAACCTTTTGGCTTTTTAGTTTAGCATGATGTCTCTATCCTTCATAGTGTCTCCTGAATTATTTGATATCCTTTCATCGTTATACCCATTTCTTTTTCATACGCATTTACCTTCTAGCGTTATGTTATTCCAGGTCTTGCTGAAAACTTCTTAACACTAGCTTGCATAGCATTCTAACTTCTATCCAGTTATTGATGACTTTCAGATCCTTCTAACTTAGTTCAACAAAGGATTTTATTGAAGTTTAAGCATCCATCTCAAACATGTTGCCACATCAATTGCCTCCATCTTACCCTTTGTAGTTTTCTAACTTGCTTCCCCCCTTTAGAGGGTACTTATACCTTTATTCGCTTATACCTTGCTCTATGTCCAGTCTCCTTCCCCAATGTACTTGGTACTATATCATATCCCCGTCTTTCTATTTTTTTTTGCCAACCTAATTATCCATGTACGGAACCTTGGATAAATCACGAGGTGACAGGATCCTTCCCACATAGAGTGCGACATCTCATCTATTAATCTATACTTAAGTAATGAGACCAATGGAACAACTCGTCCAAGGCCACATTCTACTTATCTCTATAAAAAGTTAATATACACTTGTAGCCATTCCAAATTTTCTTTTAACTAGGCAACATTTGTATTCCGGAATTCATTGTCAAGGGTTCTCTAGGAGTAGTGGCTTTCCCAACCTATATCCTTTGTTTCTTGGGATGAATGGAAGCTGCGCCATTTATTCCTTAAGTTTGTCATCTTTGTCTCTTAGGGATTTCGTTATTTTTTGGGCGACGTTGTGTACGGGCATTACTCCTTTATACCTTATATCCCTTACCCTTACTGTGTACCCAACACAGGCTTTTAACTTAGTTAATATATACCACGTACGCCTTACTAGTGGTCCTACTTTATCCCTGTATAATTGTATCACCCCATTTAATTCATACTTACAAATCCCCCTTTTTGTTCGTACTCATATTCAGTTCTTGACATCTCTTTGAGGTGCTTCAGTTTAGAAGTCCTTTCCCTAATTAGTCGGTGGAGAACTATAAACTGTTATCGTAAACCATTTTCCAACCATTGTTGGAAGAAACTAGAATCTCTTAATGATCACAGTACTTCTTTCAATACTTGACCTACCTAGTTTCCTTTTGAGTTTATCCTCGAGTTATGAACAACTTATCTAATTTACAATTAGGAGTTGGGGGCTTGGTACTTTCAAAATGAGTGAAGCTCAATTATTGGACATCTTACCTTTCAACCTAAGTTTTTCTTTTTTTTCTACAACACAATTACGGCTGGAGATACTGTGGTCTGAACTGTATTGCTTAGATAGACTTTTGTTTCTCTGAAATAAACTTCCCCAAGTAAAAAGGGTATCCCTTATTGAATACATGAAGAGTACCTCTTACAGCTTTAATTTGGCATAATATGGGTACTCGGTATCAATTTCCAAGACATGTTATAAAGCTATGTTTTATTCCCTTTTTCTTGTTTTGGGAAAATTTTGGCAGAGTTTCTTCTACACTTCGTACTATCCCACAACCTGCACGCAGAAAATACCAACAATGACTCACAAGGCCAACACACATATATATATTCGTATTATATCACAGCCACACATGGCTTTCAATATCATCTCATATTGTAGCCACACATGGCTTTTAACATCGACAATAATATAAAAATAGTGGACTTACCTCGTATGTCCAACTTCAAACTGCATCTGTTGCATTTTCCCATCTACTTTTCCCTTCAGTTTTTGACTTTACACTTCAGTCACATGTCAATACCTTACCCAACAGATATATTTTGTGCCTTTACTTTACTTACCTGCGTGCTTTGTAGCTTCCCATGTCGTCAATTACTTCCTTCTGTTGGTGTCGTCCTTCTGTTAAGATCTAAGGTTAATATAAGGAATTTTCCTATCACTTGGATCTAAAGTATGATCTCAGATGTGAAAGAAAGGTAACATTCTAAATGTCTTGTAGCTTCTTATTTATGGGTGTGGAGCACAACATATCGATAATCAAGACTCTACTAGACACGGTCTGCAGACAATCTAAGGACAAACTGCTCTGATACTACTTCTGTCACGTCCCAACCCCGTAGGACGCGATTGGGGTCTGATCTAAACCCCCGTATACATGTCTATCAGTTGTGGTCAAGTCGAACTGTAATTAACATAATACCATGCAACAGAACCCTATTGGGTAATAATATTTTCATAAACCAGTAGCCTCTTTCATTTGTATCACATCATGAAAGGGCACGTAAGTCGATGAGGCTGTCATACATATAAACTTTTACAATATTTCAAGTAGACCCAGCTGAACAATACTTACACATACAACCCACAAATATATGTCTGCAGACCTCTAATAATATCAATGACCACATATGGCGGGACAGGGCCCCCTCCTTACCCCTTGAATAACAATACAATACTATACATCAATGGCCAGTGCCAAAAACTAGGGTCCAATACAATAGAGCCTCTTCCAGCTGAGCTAAGCAGAATCCTAAGATAACGGACTCCCAAAACCTGTACCTGTACCTGCAGGCATGAAACACATCCTCCTCGAGAGAAGGGGGTCAGTACGACATATGTACTGAGTACATAAAACATAACATAACACAACTGGAAGCATATCTAAAATAGAGAAGCAGGGGGTAAATTATCAAATTAGCAACTTATACCTGGGAAAGTAAAATCATGCATGCTTAAATTTTCAATATAGCCGGTCCTATTAGAGATCCGGTGAATCATATCTGTAGTACCATCACCTCCTTATTACAACACATCATCACATCATCATACATATACATACGTACTCGGCCCTCTAGTGAGGGCGTAATGAATAATGCAGTGGAATTGTGCACGATTACTATTTCTGCCCCAGGCGCGATAAAAGAAGTGTTACAGTATATACGAGTAGAGTAGTGAGAAACAAAACATAGTTTAAATCATTATCGAAGACTCAATGAAGTCATCAGGTGAATCATCCCTGGAGATCAGGGCAAAAGTATCTAACGTATACCCTCTAAATATCACTAAGGACTATGTAAAAGAGAGTTTTGCAAATCTTAGACTTATACCAGTATGAAATATCTTATACCAGTCCGAGCATTGGTTATATTAGAGCCTTTCTTTTTAGGAAAAAGAACTTAGTCGAATCAATTGTTATACAGTTATATAGAAGACTCGAGGAGTAGGAGTTTAACTACTTTAAAAGTCTTAACATCCAGAAGTGATTCAGAGTCCTAAAGTCATATTCAAAACCTAAGAGTGAAGTTGCCCCGAAGCTTTCATCATCCATAGCCTACATCCAAGACATGCCAAAAGGAAGAGAAAAGATAGGCTTTACATACCTATGTCAAAAATATGCCAAGAGAGAGCTTCACATACCTCTTATGAGTTACTCTTTATCCCGTTTGCCTCGTCGTCCTTTGAACCTATTCAATATGAAAGTAATACGAATATCAACTACTCTTAAGTTTCCAGCATCTTAGGTTGCGTCTTAGTATTCATGGAACCTATTTCCTTGTTCGTCTCCTCAAATAGTTCTTTAATTAGTTAAGGCGTTAATGCAAATTGGGCAGCACCTCCCCTATAATGTGCCCTATCCAAATTTCCAATTAGATCCCTAAACACTACAGCCAACCAAAAAAAACAACCTGTAGCATATGCTTAAGAAATTCACACCAACAGTATGCAACATAAGCTCCAAACGACTCGCTCAAAATTACGATGTCAAAATAGGGTGTCTAGCCTTTCTTTTGTAACACCTTTAATTATACAAAATGAGGGGTCATGTGGCTGAAAAAAGAATTACCCCTACCCCTTTTAGAACAAATTTAGGCCCTACAACAAAACACCACACCCCTGCAGCATCACCTCACAAGCACACCCCTTTACTTCAACGACAATTCAACTATAACGACTCCAACTTAGTTTATTTCGAACGTCAAGCATATCTATGATGTTTTCATATTTACAGCTACTTAAAAAACATATAATACACCTCTTAACAATACCATAAACTCCTAATTAAGAGGATAAACCTTACCTTACCCGAAATTGGCCATAACTGCCAAATTGCAACTCGGAACTTATCCAAACGTGCTGAAATTAAGCGGGCTATTTATGTCCCTTCTCCGCTACCCCAAATTGGAATTTTTGGTTATCAAACACTATTATATAAAATTGGGACACCTAAAATAATTAATTCATGGAACGAAACTCGGAGGCTTACCTTGGCAGCCCCCAAACCCGTAGCCCTCCTTTCCTTGTCTCCAATATTTTCCTTCAGGTTTCTCTTGTTTGTTCCAAGTGTAAATCTGAAGTTATAGTTCCGTAGACATTGTAAGATACATATATACATCTCTATGTGGTTTAGGAACACCGTAGATAATTAATTTGCGGAGAGAAAGTTAGAAACCTACCTTAGTTTCTTCTAAACCACGGCTGCCTCCTTTGCTCTTCTCACATTTTTCCTTTCTTTTTGGCTGCTGTTTTGGACAGAAAATGTGACTAAGAGTCACTTAACATATAGATATAGGTTTCCTTAGGGGTGACATATGTCATCCCCTAAGGGTGGCACGTGTTCGGCCCCATTGGGCCAACACATACATGCTGCCAATAAGGGGCTGCCACATGGCATGGGGTCCACCTCCCCCTAAGCAGGTGGGTTACCTACTTGACCCCAAGAAGGTGGGTCACCTACTTTCTTGAGGTGCTACCACATGTCAGTCCTCTATTGGCTGCCATGTGTCGTCTTTTTCCCTTCCTCGTGGGTTCGTAATCTTGTCCTATTTTAGGATCCTATGTAATACGTGCTACATAAGCTTGGTATGTCCTCAAGTAGCTCAAGTATGTAAGACTTATAAGTTAGTATCTTAAGTAGGTAAGTCGATTCCTACGACTTATCACCTGGCCTCCAATTCTTTCTAGATTCTTATGACTCTATTTCCAACCTTCTCTACTATGGGGTATCACATTCTCCCTCCCTTAGAGTTGTTTGATAGTGTTATAGCGTATACGGATCACATGATAATGTCTAAGGAACTTATAAGATATTCTGGGTTTAAAAGTGTGGGGTGTAATTTCCTTACCCGAAATTAAGAGGATAAACCTTACCTTACCCGAAATTGGCCAAAACTGCAAAATTGCAACTCGGAACTTCTCCAAACGTGATGAAACTGAGCGGGCTGTTTATGTCCCTTATCCACTGCCCCAATTTGGAATTTTTGGTTATAAAACACTATTATATAACCGTGGGATACCTCAAATAAATAATTCATGGAACGAAACTCGGAGGCTTACCTTGGCAGCCCCAACCCGTAGCCCCTCTAGCTTGTACCCCTAGCGTTTTCCTCTTCTTCTTTCACACCCTTCTAGGTGTAAATTTGAAGAAATAATTCCGTCGACATCATAAGATACATATATGCATATCCTTGTGGTTGAGGAACACCGTAGATAATTAATTTACGGAGAATAATGTAAGAACTTATCTTTAATTCTTAAAAACCATGGTTTCCTTGTTGTTTGTTCCTCACATTTTTCCTCTTCTTTTGTTTGCTGGAGTTTCAGCTCCAAATAGAATAAAAATGACTTAGTAGTCATCCAAATACACATATATACACCTCTTTAGAAGGTTCCACATGGTATCCCCCTAGGGTGATACGTGGCAGCCCCCTAGGGTGCCACCTCAACTTGTTCGGCCAATCACATACTGCCATGTGGCAGTGGGGTCCACCCCAAGATGCTGCATCACCTACTTGACCCTAAGTAGGTGCATCACCTGCTTTTCCAAGTAGTTGCATCACCTACTTGCTTCGAGTAGGCGTGTCTCTTCCTTATTTCTCTTTCGTGAGCTCGTAATCTCATCTTACTTCAAGAGCCTATGCACTTCTTGCTACTTAAGCTCGACGTGTACTAAAGTAGCTTAAGTGTGTAGGTCTTCTAAGTTAGTAGTTTACGTAGGTAGGTCGAGTCCTATGACTCCTTACTTGGCCTCTAACTTCTTCCAATTCCTCATAACCCTATTTCCAACCTTCCCTACTATGGGGCATCACATCCTCCCTTCCTTGGAGTTGTTTAATAGCGTTGTAGATTATTCGGCTCACATAGTAATTGCTAAGAAGCTTAAGAGACATTCCAAGCTCCAGTGTGTGGGGTGTAACAGCAACCACCTCACGATTCGCTTGTGCCGTCACGGCTTGAGCAATTACTTGACAGGTCGCTCGAAACTCGACATTAGTTACTTGGTCATTCAAAGCTTGTTGCTTCTCTTCAACCATATTTCTTCCAATGGAGTATCTTCGTAGAGGCATTTTATGAAAATTGCAAAGAACACGCATTAGAGTGAAAGACTTAGAGTACCACTCTACCACAGAAAATAGATCATAAAAGAAGTGAGATTTTTGTAGGATGCCTCATAGCCTCCTATTCATAGATGTGGCGCACTTCACAGTGATGAACAAGAATCTAATTGGTGTGGAATGTTAGACTCCCTAGGATACTCCTAAACCTTGTATTATGATACCAAGTTTGTCATATCCCGACCCTAGGGCCTAGATGTGACACGGTGATTGAAAACCTGAAAGATCCCAACTAAGCCATCTTAGCATACACAATATTCATAAGGTAAATAAAGAAAATGGAAATAAGTAAAAGAATAAACTCAACATAGAAGTTAAAAGGAAGTAAACTTAATCCCAATTTCCAAAATAGACAACATCATCTTTCAACGTCTAGACATGCCTCTATACTAGACTTGATGGGGGCTTAACAGAAATCTAAGACCATGCGAGCTAAGACATGGAATCCGATGTAACAACCACATCAATAAGAGAGAGTCTACTTGCCAAGATAGACTCCGTGAGCACAACTTTAATATTAAAAGCTATATATGGATTCACTAGCTAAGCCATACGACAACCTACAGTGGAAACGTAGTTTTGGACTTTCAGTTGTTACTAGAATTCCCTTCGGTAGCTAACTAACTTACTGGACCGAACCCCACTTAAGAGTACTCTCTGTGCATAGTCAATATCCCAAAAGAATTCATTAAAAACATTAAAACATCATCATGAAAATAATATTTAGAGTAGCTCATGAACTTTAGTAATTCATAGGAATCCATAAACTTTGGTGAGAATTGGCCTTTTCACCATATTAAATCATAATTTGTGTGAGAATTGTCCTTATCACCACATAATTACTTTCTTGGATCATCATTATAACTTTTATCATTCAATCATAAGTCTCAACTTCATTCATAAAAGCTTTCTTGAAAATCATAACCATAATTTATGTAAATCATCATTAAAAATAGCTTTATGGTCATTCATAATTCAACTTGAAATCATGTAATTAATATAAAATCATGGTTATAATGATCATTGATAACAATTAAGAACGTAATTGAAACTACCCAATGTAATTCATCAAAACTAGGGTTAGAAAACCAATAGAATTTAAAGAGATATTTGAAAATAACCTTGGAAATCCATGGGCGAAAGAAACCCATGGATCAATCCCCACATACCTTGATGAAATCAACCCAAAAATTGAAGAAGAAACTGATTACTCTTAAAACCCTAGCTTGAATGTGTTAGAGAACCTTGAGAGAATTTCTTAGTCTTTCCTAAGAGAATTTTAGGAGAATGAATTAGAATAAGAGGGAAATTTTAAGGGTTGGGTGTTTATAGGCTCTGAACTTGACAATAAAAGTGTCTAGATACATTGAAATGAACTTGAGGAAAAGATAACATTACCCTTTATTAAACTCAGATTTTTGGAACCATGAATTGGATCCTTAAAATCTTGAGTCTCTAAAGTTTCATCTACGAGTCATTCTTATGACTCCTTAAAGTGTTTACGATTCGTAGACCCAATTTGTCCCGCTGGCCTTGTAAACCTTCATAAATCTGAGTTCTAGAGCTCCCTCTACGACTCATCCCTATGAGTTGTAAGAGACCATGAGTCGTTTGGGGAGTCGTAGACTTAGAGACAATCACACTTTGTATTTTTTTTCTTTTGTTCTGACTTTTTGACTTTCGGGGGGGGGGGATCTTACATCTACGGTTTGGTTCTACTATCCATACAAGTATCTATGATCCATATACTTGGTCCGTAGGTTTCACCCTCAAGAGACATTAGCTAAGGATTTCTACTATGAGTCAATGTATGGTCCGTGGAAGCTTCTATGGGCCGTAGGTGCTATCCGTAGAAGGATATCATTAGACAAAAATGTTAACTTCTCTTTGGCTTTTGGACTGATCCATGTTAGAATATTTTGGAATGTTACAATATCTCTCCCTTAGGATCATTCATCCTATAATGATGACTAAGCAATAAGTCTTCATAATGCATGTATGCAAGCAATAATTGTAATACTCAAACACTTAAGAATATATAAAATATGAGATGAGAAAAGAAGTATTACCTTCAACACCTACACTATCGCTAGGGGAAATGAATAGATGAGGGTCTTTAGATTTCATATCTTCTTTGTCTTTCCACTTCGCCTCTTCAACAAACTGATTCTTCCTCAAAATTTGAATAAAGTAACCTATTTGGTTCTCAACTTGCGAATCTGACTGTCAAGAGTCTGAACCAAAATCTCTTCATAACATAAGCTAGATTTCATACCAATTTTTCTATAGGAACTATGTACTAAGGATCTCCTAAGAACTTTTTAGGCATAGAAATGTGAAACACCAAATGAACAACCGCTAACTCTGATGGTATCTTCAACTTATAAGTTACATTACCAGCTCTGTTTTGTAATCTAGTAGGCACCAATGTAATGAGGACTAAGATTCTTTTTCTTCCCAAATCTCATAACAACCTATATGGGTGACACTTTGAATTATACCCAATCATTCACCTCAAACTCTAAGTCTCTTCTCCTTACATCAATGTAGGACTTGGGATGACTTTGTGCAGTTTTCAACCTCTATTGGATGATATTCACCTTCTCTATAGCCTAATGAACCATGTCTTATCATCAACCAGTTGGTGATCAACATCTCCTCTTATAAAGAGCCTCATAAGGATCGGTCTGGATACTTAAGTGATAACTGTTATTGTACGCAAACTTTATAAGACAAAAGTGGTAATCCCAACTACTTTTAAAATTAATGACACAGGCTCTCAATATGTCCTTTAGAGTCTGAATAATATGCTCTTCCTGACCATCTGTATGAGGATGAAATGTGGTACTAAGATTAATTTTTGAACCTAGACCTTTCTAAAATGACTTTTAAAACTGAGCACTAAACTAAGCTCTTCTATCTGAAATGATGGACAAAGTAACTGTATGAAGTTTGACTATCTCATAGATATATAATTTAGTGTAATCCTTTGCTAAATCTGTAGTCTTAACCAGCAAGAAGTGGGCAGATTTAGTTATTTGGTCTACAATCTCCTAAATCGAATCATGTTGTCAATGAGATCGTAGTAAGCCTGTAATAAGATCCATATTTCTCATCTCCCATTTCCATCCTTGAAGTTCTATATTCTGAGCTGTACCATAAGATCTTTAATGTTTAACTTTGACTTATTGATAATTCAGGCTCTTAGAACTAAAGTCTGTAATATCTTTCTTCATGTCACGTATCATGACCCAACCCTGTGGGCAGCAACTGGGGTCCAACCTGGACCTCCGTATACATATCTGTCAGATGTAACAATCAATATAAGAACTATACATACGAATCCCAGTGGGTCTTAGCATTTTCATATGCCTATAGCCTCTTTCATTTGTATCTTATCATGAAAGGGAGTGCAAGCCGACAAGGCTGCCATAGTATCTCAATATTTACAATACATCATATAGACATAATTGAATAGAACTTACACGTATAACCCACACACATTTCCACAGACCTCTCAGAAAATTAACAGTAACATATGGCAAGACAAGGCCCCTACCGTACCCCTGAATGAATAAATATATACATAAGAGGTTTGGTACCAAAACTCAGCTCTGAATCAATGGAGCTTCTTCTGAACTTGTTGAGTGGAATCCTAAGTTGGCGAACTCCCAAAACCTGTGTCTGTACCTACGAGCACCCCCGGAGAATGGGGGGTCAGTATGATATATGTACTAAGTATATAAGCATAACACAACTAGGACAACAACTGGAATAGGGATGCGGGAAACCAAGTATAACATTTAATAGGGTAATGTACCTGCACCTCACAAAATAAAATCATGTATACCATTATCACGTAGTGTATCCGGCCCGCTTGGGGATTCGGTGTTACAAATACATCATCTATAATGATAGGCACATGCATACTATTAGAACTATGGAACGTACAGCCCGATCCATATATATATCAGGTTAGTGCCGAGGAGCATTCAACCCGATCCATACATATAATATGTTAGTGCTGAGGAACGTATGGCCTGATCCTTATACATATAATATGTTAGTGCCGAGGAACATATGGCCCAATCCCTATACATATAACACGTTAGTGTAGAGGAACATATGACCCAATCCCTATATAATATAATAATGCATATACGTGCACATAAACCTTGGTAATATATCAGACATCTCTCGAATATCATCATAAGATATATCAAAGAGCCTCTAGGTATAGGAGCTTACACATCCAATCATCATTCAATATGCAGAAGGCTCGAGGGTCATAGTTCAACTACTTCAAGGCCCTTATCATTCAAAAGTGAGTACAAGTCATGAGTCATACACAAAACTTATAAATGGAACTATCTCTAGCTCATATCACACATCATTTCACTTACATTAAGCTATTTCAAGAAAAGGAAGGGATAGGCTTCACGTATAATACTTTTCATCACGTAAGAGGCTTACAAGACAACAACTCAGCTATCGCAAGAGTTCTAATACCAAAAAGTGAATAAGATTGACGAACCATACTCAGGGTTCTATGAATACAATTATTCCCACATTACACATACAATCCACTTGAGACTAAGACATGCCAAAAGAAGGGAAAGATAAGCTTTGCATACACTACTTTTCAGCATATAGAAGACTTGAGAAATAGGAGCTTAACTACTTTAAGAGTCTTAACGTTCAGAAGTAACACGAATTATGAATCATGAATTATGTCAGAGCTCATGAATAGAATTACCCCAAGATTCATACATATATCATTTGTCACTTAAATCTAAGACATGCCCAAAATAAAAGAGAGACAGGCTGTAACATCCCCTAAAAACGTTATATACAATATTTCAATTCTCTCCAAATAATGATACAATCTTTGTATTTTGGGCATACGTTTCATAGAATGGTCCACATTAGGTGATTTAAATTTCTGAGTAACCACAATATCATTACCTACAACTTTTGTGAAGATCATATTTTAAGTTTCAGAGTTTAAATAGGTCAAATAAATTAATTGTTGTAAGACAAGATGCTGTGATGGAATGGAGTATTTATAGAAGAAATATCATATCTCACTGTAGGATTCTCCAAATGGATTGATTCTTGAACTAAATAAAACTAGACTTCAATATCTACAATTCTTATGAAGACACCAAATCCTAATAAGGAATTTATCTTATTCAAACGTAGCTCCAAAAATAAGTATTCTGTTAAAGAGAACTCATCTCACCTACCATGGAATGATCTATAACCCTTTGACATCATCCATGACATCAAAATCCTCAATTTAATTTTCAAAATCATCCTTTGTAATTATTTTTATTTATTTTTAGGTCCCTCTTCTATACATATAAATACCCACCTTATTTTTTTATTTTATTCATCAAGCTTTCTCAAGCAACTCTTCTCTCTATACACTTCTTTACTCATTCTTAAATATAATTTTAGTTCTTAGTAGTGAAGAAATACTATTCCGTTGATTCATATACTCCGGGTAGTACACAAAATGTTCTGGCGAGGAGAAAAGCTAGGACTCAAGAGTGTTCATTAAGTCCTTCAATTTCGACTAAAGCTTTGGATTCCAGGTATGTAAGGCTCCAATGAGAGTATTTCTTTCACTCTCATGTCTAAATTATTTTGATTATATGATAAATTATATTTATTTTCTTTAAGCGTTACTCTAAATTATGTGGGTGTTTATCCATGAGTTCTTCCACCCATGTAGTCCAAAAACTCTTTCAAATAAGTCTCTCAACTTCAAGTAATATTTTCTTATGGGTAATTCTTATTTTTACTTAATAGTATGAATCATGGTTAAACTAATGATTATTGGTTTATTTTGATGCATCATAATTTCATATTTATGAATTGATGGTTTGCAAGTAATTCCTCTATTTATTTATTTAAAGGTTCTTAAAATTCATGGTGGGTTGTTTAAAGCATGATTTTTAATTAATTGATTTCAAAGTATTTATGTATATTTATTTACATACATATTTTCAAGTTGAAGTGATTTGAACCCACCTAGTTTTACTATGTTTTTAATAAAGTTTGACTTGAAAGCTTTGACTCCAAATGAATGTTTATGAAAGCAATATCTATGATCAAAAGGAAGTCTTATGAAATGAAAGAATGATGAAATGATATGAATGATGGATTCTTTATGTAATAAGGACAATTCTTGCATATTTGAATTATCAAATATTTTAATGAGCTATTCTACCGAATATGATGTTTGAATTCTCAAGTTATATGCTATGAATATTTTAATGAGCTATTCTTCCGAACCTATTTAACATGAAGGTAATACTAAAATTAATAACCTTCAATTTTCCAACTTCTCAAACCATAACCAAGCATCCATAAGAACCATTTCCTTATGTGCCTTTCTCAAGTAGTTTGTTAATTGGTTAAGAAGTTAACGGAAATCGTGCAACACCTCCCCTATAACTTGCCCTATCCGAACTTCCAATTACATACTCAATTACTACAGCCAACCAACAACAACAATCAGCAGACTACATACAAGTAAACCACTTCAACATTATGCAACACAAACTCCAAACAATTTGCTTAAAACTACGATACCTAAATAGGGTTTTCAATCGTTAATTCGTAAAATCTTTAACCACGCAGAACGGAGGGTTAGGTGGATGCAACCAGAAGCACCAACACTTGTTTTTACCCACGTTCCAGTCCTTTAATATGCCATAAAACTACCTACAAAGACAACGCCATAATCACAATAACACTATACAACCTTAACAACTTTAACTCGGCTAGAACGACTTCAATTTTGTTTGTTTCTAACGCCAAAAATACTTATACATTTTTTCTAATTTCAAATTCATTTAACACATGTAATACACCCCATATCAACATTATTAAATCCACCTTGAAATGTAAGAACTTACCTTGTTCAAAACTTGTCAAGATTCGCCTAAAACTTGCCTCGGAAGTTTCTTAGTGTGCTGAGAAGTAGTGGACTGTTTGGGGCTTTTTGTTATCCCTTCGGTGCTTCTCTCAACCATATATTTATATTAATAACACCTTCATTTCATCATGGTATACCTAGATAATTAATTCACGAAACGAAAGTTAGAGGCTTACCTCAAAAGGGCCAAACCCGTAGCCTCCCTCTAGTCTTCTAGGTTTTTCTCTTCTTCTTTCTCTTTCTTTTTTTGTTGTGCTAAAGAAGAATAAAGACTTATTCAGCACCCTACACATATATATATGAAGGGACACATGAAATCCCCCTAGCGGTGATACGTGGCAGCCCCCTAGGGTACCACCTCACGCCATATAGCCAATCATACGTTGCCACATGGCAGTGTGGGGGTCCACCTCAAATAGGTTCATCACCTGCTTGCTTCTGAGTAGGTGCTACGCTTCCTTCCGCCTCTTCCATGGGTTCTTAATCTCATCTCATTTTAAGAACGTATATAATCCTTGCTACATAAGCTCAACATGTACATCAGTAGCTTAAGTATGTAAGACGTCCAAGTTGGTAGCTTACACAAGTAAGTCGAGTCCTACGACTTATTATTTTTTCCCCCCAACTCATTCCAAATCCTTATAGCCCTATTTTCAACCTTCACTCTTTATGGGGCATCACGTCCTCCCTTCCTCAGGGTTATTTGATAATGTTATAGTTAATCTGGGTCACAGGGCAACCTATGCACTTCCTTATCCAACTTTTTTATTTCTTCCTCGATATGAGCAGTATACCCTGGATAACCTTCTTAGAGAATCAACAAAAACATTAACTTTACTTGAGCTATAGAGAATGCTTATGTCATTATACTTGAGCAAATCAAGCCATCTCTTCTTCCTCAGGTTTAGCTCTTTTTGACTGAAGACACATTGAAGACTCTTGTGGTCAGTGAACACATCCACTTGCACGCCATTGAGATTGTGATGCCATATCTTCAAAGCAAATACCACTGGCGCCAACTTAAGATCATGATTTGGGTAATTTATCTGGTGGATTTTAAGTTATCTAGAGGCATAAGTTATAACTTTACCTTTATGAATCAACATGCAATCCAATCCAACTCTAGAAGTATCACAGTAAATAAGAAAACCATTTATTCTATTGGGTAGGGACAATACTGGAGCAATAGTCAATCTGGTTTTCAACTCCTAAAAGATTTTATCACAAGCTTTAGACCATTGGAACTTAATATTCTTGCTAGTCAAACAGAAGAAACTCCTTATATCAGTTAGAGATATGGGTCTGGGACAATTCTTTACTGCCTTAATCTTTTGTGAATCGACTTAGGTACCTTCACCAGAAATAATATGGCCTAGCAATGTCACAAATGTAAGCAAAAAATCACACTTAGAAAACTTAGTACACAACTCTCAACCTTGAGAGACTAGAGAACAATTTTGAGATGGTTTGCATTCTCCTCCTTATTTCTAGAGTAGATCAAAATGTCATCGATGAACATAACAAATAAGTCTAGATACTGCTTAAACACTCTATTAATACGATCCATGAATGCTTTAGGAGTCTTAGTCAAAACAAATGACATAACAAGGAACTCACAGTGACCATAATGGGTTCTGAAGGCCATATTCAGAATATTAGTTTCTCTCACTTTTAATTAATGACAGCTTGATTTAAGGTCTATCATTGAGAAAAAAGTGGAACTCTAAAGTTTGTCGAACATGTCATCGATTCTGGGAAGAGGGTACTTATTCTTTATGGTGACCTTGTTCAACTGATGGTAGTCAATACACATTATTAGAGAACCATCTTTCTTTCGTATGAAAAGGACTGGAGTGCCCCAAGGTGAGACAGTCGTCCTAGTGTAACATTTTCTGAGAAGCTCTTTTAACTACTCTTTTAGCTCTTTCAACTCAGTTGTATGTTACACCCCGCACTCTCGAGGTCGGAACGTCTTCTTAAGTTCCTTAGACACTATCATGCGAGCCGGATAAGCTACGACACTATCAAACAACTCTAAGGAAAGAAGATTGTGATACCTCGTGAGAAGGAAGGTTGGAAATGGAGTCATAAGAATCCAAAAAGAATTGGAGGCCAAGTAATGAGTTGTAGGACTCGATTCACCTACGTAAGCCATTAAGTTAAGAGTCTTATACACTTAAGTTAGTTAAGGATATATCAAGCTTACGTAGTGCGGATTACATCAGCTCTTAAGACAAGACGAGATTACGAACCCATGGGGCAGAGGAGAAGGCGACACGTGGAAGCAAAAGGAGGTGCCACATGGCAGCCTAGGGAAGTTCCACATGGAAGAAGGTGACCCAACTGCTTGGGGTCAAGTAGGTGACGCACCTACTTGGGGGTGGGCCCCACCAAGGACACGTGGCAGCCTTGGAGGCTAAGGGTGGATTTGTGGCTCAATAAGGGCTTGACACGTGTCACCCTTAGGGGATGACATGTTTCACTTAATAAGGGACCCTATATATGTATATTAATGACTCTTAAGTCATTTGGAGTCCAAAAATCAGCCAAATTATAGAGAGAAACGTGAAAGAAAGAGAGCTCACAACAGCAACCACAAATTGGAGGAAATTAAGGTAAGTTCTTCACTTTTCTTTCGTGAATTAATTATCCAAGGTGTTCCCTAAGTACGTGGATATGTATATATGTGATTTATGATTTTTATGGAATCAAAAATTCAGCTTTACGATTGGAAATTTGGAAGAAAAGAAGAAGAGAAAAACGTTGAGGGGCAAAGAGGGAGCTACGGGTTTGAACCTTTTTGAGGTAAGCCCCGACTTTCATTTCGTGAATTAATTATTTATGGTATCCGACAGTTGTATAAAGATTTTTAATAGCTTAAAATCATAATTTGGGGCAGCGAAGAAGTGTCAAAAACAGTCCGCTTCATTTCAGCACGACAAAAGATTTTCGAAGCAAGTTTTAGCTAATTTCGGGTAAGGTAAGGTCTTACCCTATAATTTGGAGTATATGATGTTAAATTAGGGTGTATTACACACCTTAGGGGCTTATGGAAGTTGGGTAAAAGGTTTGAAAAGTTCAGCATTCGGAATAAACTAAATTGGAGTCGCTAGAAGTGAATTATCGTCGAAATGAGGTGTTTTTCTTGTGAGTTGCTACTGAAGGGGGGTGATGTGTTGTTTCAGGGACTAAATATTTTCTAATTTTCATTAGGGTGCTGATTTTTGAAGCCACATGACCCCTCGTGGCGTATAATTAAAGGCGTTATAAAATAAAGGCTAGACGCCCTATTGTGATACCATATTTTTGAATAAGTCGTTTGGAGTTTATGTTGTATATTGTTGGTGTGAATTGCTGCAGGTTGTTGTTTTTGGTTGGATGTAGGTCTTAGGAACCTAATTGGAAATTCATATAGGGCACATTATAGGAGAGGTGCTTCCCAATTTTCGTTAACATCTTAGAAAACTGAAGAACTAGTCGAGGAAACGACTAAGGAAATAGATTCCATTAACACTAAGGTGTAACCTAAGACACTGGAAGATTAATAAGGGTTGATATTCATATTACTTTCATGTTTAATAGGTTCAAAGGAAAGCGAGGCAAACAGGATAAGGAATAATTCAGACAAGGTATGTGCAGCTTTCTTTTGGCGTGTTTTTGAAATAAGTATGTAGAGCTATCTTTATTTTCTTTTGGCTTGTATTAGATGTAAGTTATGAATGATATTTATGTGATATTTGGGATTCAATCCATTCATAAAGCCCTGAATATAAGTCGAAACTCTCGTTTACTTTTTGATGTTAGAACTCCTACAATAGCTGGGTTGTTGCCTTTAAGTCTTCTATGTGATGAAAAATAGTACATGTAAAGCCTATCTCTTCTTTCCTTTGGAATGGCTTAATTTTAAGTAAAATGATATATGATATGGGTTTAGAGGTAATTCCAGTTATGAGCTCTAAGTGTAACTCATGACTTGTAGTCACTTCTGAACATTCAGAGTCTGAAAGTAATTAAATTACTATTCTCGAGCCTGCTATATAATGAATAGTAAGTGGAGGTATCAGCTCTTCTTTTTAAAGGCTATGAAATGATAAATGCGTCTAATTGCATAAGTTGAGTCTTTAACTAGACAAACTGTGTCTCTGATTGCATAATCGTGTCTCTGATTGCATAAATCATGTTTCTGATTGCATAAGCTATGTAGCATTGTCTTGACGCATGTATGTGATTCCTGATGCCCCAATTGATGTAACCCCTAATGACATCTAAAGGGCACTTCGAATGAGTACCTTCCTGGTCTTTAAGTGACGGTTCACTTGAGTGTTTCATTGAGTCTCAGAGGGTGACTTAGTTGCATATAGTTTCTCATTACTCTACTCGTACATACTGTAACCCTTCTTTTTTTGCATCCCATGATGGGGGAATAGTTATCATGCACAAATTTACTACTTCTTTTACTACATCCCGGGACGGATGTATATAGTTCCACTCACGAGGAGACGATGTCGTACATGAGGTGTGATATATGTTATATGTTATGACGATACGATTATTCACTGAGTCCCAGGCCGACTGTAATATGATAGTATATGTAGTGAAATAAAGAAGGAACACCGAGTCCCTTCTTAGAGGGCCGGGTACGGTATGTATATTATGATGGTACGCTATAGACGTACACCACTCCATTCACCAAGTCCCTCACTAAAGGGCCGGATACTTTATGTAGGCATGCATATGAGATTAGAGTGATACATTGTGACCCCGAGCCCCGTAGTGAAACAGGTGTAATATGATAACATACATGATAAGATTATACCATGTACGATGATATGATACAGTATACGATGATATGATACCGTATACGATGATATGCTGAAATGAAATGCATGATGATACGATGATATGTGAATATGAAGAAGTGATTATGACACCGAGTTCACTAGAGGGCCGGACACAATATATGATGATGTATAGGATTACATATCCTAAAGTGTAGGTACAGTAATTTATTAATTGTTATACTTGTCCCCTGCATCCCTATTTCAGTTATGGTCTCAATTACGATGTGTTATGCTTTACATACTCAGTACATATATCGTACTGACCTCCCTTTTCTCGGGGGGCTACGTTTCATGCCCGCAGGTACAGATGTTCATTCTGGAGATCCGTCAGCTTAGGAGTTCTTCTCAGCTATGTCGGAAGTACTTCACTGTTATGGAGCCTAATTTTTGATACTGGTCACTTAATGTATATATTTGTACATTCAGGGGTACGATGGGGGCCTTATCCCGCCATATGTTGTTGTTACTATTCTTAGAGGTCTGTAGACATATGTATATGTAGGTTGTTATAAGTTTGTTTCGACTGTGTCTATACGGCATGTTGTAAAAGTTTTGATGTTATGGTAGCCTCGTCAGCGCGTGCCCTTTCATGATATGATACAAATGAAAGAGGCTATATGTACATGAAAAAGTTTTATACTATTGAGGTTTTGGTGTATAGTATCACATCACACACGGTTCAACTTAAGTGTAGTTGATAAATATGCATAAAAGGGTCCAAGTCGGGCCCCAGTCGCGGTCTACGGGGTTGGGTCATGACAGTAGTGGTATCAGAGTAGTTCGTCCTTGGAGTATCTACAGACCGTGTCTAGTAGAGTCTTTTTTATTGGTGTGTTATACACCACATCTATAGACAGGAGGTTACAAGACATTTAGGATGTTACTTTCTTTCATATCTAAAATCGTGCGATAGAGACGAGCCATAGGAAATGAAATTCCTCATACTAACCTGTGATTTTAGCAGGAGGACAACAGCAATAAAAGAAAGTAACTGACAATATTGGATGTTACGAAGCACGCAAGTAAGCAAAGGCACCAAGGACCTATGTCAGGTAAGGTGTTGCAATACAATTGATATATAAAGTTGGAAAATGAAAGGAAACTTATACAGGAAAGTGCAATAGGTGCAGTTCGAGGGGACATACGAGGTAAGTCCATGTTCATACTACTAATATGGGCGCCCTGTGTGGCTGCGATATGAGATGATATGAATATATATGTGTGCCCTGGGTGGCTGCGATATGATACGATACGAATATATATCTGTGTGCCCTGTGAGGCATTGTTGGTATTTTCTGTGTGCAGCTGTTGAGATAGTAAGAAATACAGAGGAAACTCTGCCCAAATTTTCCTAGAAATAAGAGGAGAATGAGATACAGAGTTGTAGTATGTCTTGAAAGGTTGTTCTCGCAACAATGATGATATTTAACTAATGAGTATGGCTGACCTCGAGAAATAAGTTAATTGCTGAGTTAATGGAAATAGAAACTAGGAGGTCGATACTGAAATAGTAGAACGAAGTTAGAAAGGACCTATAAGCCAAAGAACATAACTTAGAGAGGACTGATAGATCGGGATAAAATGATATATTAAGGCATCGCCTGAAGTGATATCTAGGGATAAACTATGACAAGTTATAGTTGAAGGAATTGTGACGGATATGAAGTGTTAATAAGACAGCTTGTGAAACATTAAGGATAATACTAGATAAGAAAGGTAGGTAGCCCATAGTAAGAATCGTGAAGAAAGTCAAGCGGTGTTATATTATAGGACTGAATGTGAATAGGGTACCAGGTGAATATAACAAAAACCATTGTGAGAATAAGTAAATCTTAGTAAGGAAAGTTTCGAATAAAGGTTGTGTGATGACAAAAAGGATAGCTAGTACAAGGAAATAAAGAGTAATATGGAATTTCTTGCGCCCAACCAAAAATGGAAATGAGCTGGAGGGATAATAGAGAAGTTATAATATAGGCATTCAAGATAGATGTGATTAATTAAGTATGAGTACCGAACAAAAAGGGAGATAGAAAGTTACGAATTGAAAGTATAGTATGATGAAAGAGTAATAAGATAAGGCCCCTATTACAACAATGTTAATATGGTTTTAAGCAGGATAAGAAGGGAGCCTGAAGCACATGACAAAGATGAAAGTTTAGAAGGCATAATGAAGTTAATATACATGACTCCACCTTGATGGTTAGTGAGATCCTACAAGGAGAGGGTATGTTAATTTGCAGAACAACTGCTGCATTACGAGGTTATTAGAAGAATAAGTTGTATCCACGGGAATAAAGTTAGTATAATGACTAAGCTTAAAACATGAGTCATTAAAGTATAAGTACACTTGAGTGGAGAATTTGCACCAATTATGAGCCCTCGCTAATTACTGATTGGGATGAATGGAATGTGGCTTTGAATACACTGCTACATTACAGATATTACTCGAGTATCAATCGTTAGATGAGATTTTATACGTTATATTGCAAATACTAAAGCACCCTACGATTATGCTAGGATTTCCTAGAAAGGCAACCTAACTTGGGGATGATTTAACAGAAGATGTAGATATGGTGTAGCATGTTAAATATGTTGGAGTAAGAATCATTCGCGTGTGAATAGCTAAAAATAAATAGAGGATGACATGGGTACACCCTAAAATAGGGGAAGTGGACAAGAGAAGTACAAGCGTAAGAGAAAATCAACTGACGCTATCGTATGTAAATGGGAATGCTTAAACTTCAAATGAGACCCCATAAGGGATAGACGCGATCATACCCGCACTAATGCACCGGATTTTGTCAAAACTCTGAAGTTAAGCATGCTTGGGTGATAGTAGCACTGGGATGGGTGACCCCCTTGGGAGTGAAAAAGGGAACGAAACCAGTATGACAAAAAGAGATTATAAGTGCGTGTTAGTGCAATGGCACATATGGAATAGAGTAAGCCAAGAGCAAAAAAAAAAGATTATAACTAAAATGGAACGCACTTCATCCAAATAGCACAAGAATAGTTGTGCGGCCTACGAATATTAGCATATTAAGAGTAAGGTCAAGGGATTACTCGACAAAAAGAAGTCGGTAATAGTATTGTGATATCCACATTTAGAATTGATTAAGGAAAAGTGTAAGGTGGTTCGAAGCAGAACTATTAAGATATAATCGGTATTAAGGACAAAAGTCATAGCAGAGCCTTGACCTCCCCTGACCTTGACCGAAGGAGGTAAGCCGCTAGTATAGCGACACTAAAGCATTTTTTGAATGGCTCTATGTACCTACACACATTTGTGTAAGCATTACAGTATAATATAGGGTAATAAAACTAGAAAGAATATCTGAGTAAAAGAGCAAGATAGCATACCTAAGGCGTTACAAGTTGAATTAAGAGGAGTTGTATAATGGCTTAAACAAAGAGGAGCATCAGAGGCTTGATAGCCTATTACGGGGGATGGGAATCCCGACTCAGAGATGGAAGACGATTAATGTAGGTTATAGTGCAGGCTGACCTCGCACTCTACGGAAGTATAAGTTCATAAGGGTTATGGTAGATAAGCTGACAAAATTAACCCATTTTCTTCCAATTAGGAAGGTATAATCAGCTAAGGGTTATACGAGATGACATAGCAAGCAAACAATAAGATTTCATGGGGTTCCCATATCAATTATCTTGGACGAGGAAGTTCAATGTATGACTAATCACTGGAGATCATTCCGGCAAGGATTGGGAACATAGGTGAATCTTAGTACGACATTTTTCCCTTAGATTAATGGATAGGCCCATAGGGGATCCAGTAAATTATTGATGAAGTAAAGCTTAATCCGGGACAAACTATCGATTAGAAGCCTAGAGTCAGCAAGAAGGGGATACATTGATCCTTCTTAGGGCATTTGTAGAATAGATAAAGCTGCCTATGAGTGGGACCTACCATCCGATTTGAAATAATACATTTAGTTTTCACAGATCAGTGCTCTGCAAGAATGTTAACGACGCTCCCAGAATATTTCCCTTGGAGAAGGTCCACGTAACAGGGAGTTATCTTATGAGGGGCAACCCATTTCCATCCAGGATCAGTAGATTAAACGGGTTGCGAACTAAGGATATAGCTTCCATCAAGGTACTGTGGTGGAATAAGAATCATAAAGAAATAAACTGGGAGGTTAAAGAGGACATGAAACACAAGTGTCTGTACCTACAATTTGTATAAAGTCTTAAGGGAAGTTTTATTTAACATTCGGGGACGAATGTTCTAAAGGGGGGAAGGATGTTACACCCCGCACTCTCGAGCTCAGAACGTCTTCTTAAGTTCCTTAGACACTATCATGTGAGCCGGATAAGATACAACACTATCAAATAACTCTAAGGAAAGAAGATTGTGATACCTCGTGAGAAGGAAGGTTGGAAATGGAGTCATAAGAATCCAAAAAGAATTGGAGGCCAAGTAATAAGTCGTAGGACTCGATTTACCTACGTAAGCCATTAAGTTAAGAGTATTATACACTTAAGTTGCTTAAGGATATATCAATCTTATGTAGTGCGGATTACATCGGCTCTTAAGACAAGACGAGATTATGAACCCATGGGGGAGAGAAGAAGGCGACATGTGGTAGGAAAAGCAGGTACCACGTGGCAACCTAGGGAAGTTCCACGTGGCATAAGGTGACCCACCTGCTTGGGGTCAATTAGGTGACCCACCTACTTGGGGGTGGGCCCCACCAAGGACACGTGGCAGCCTTGGAGGCTAAGGGTGGATCCGTGGCCCAATAAGGGCTTGACACGTGTCACCCTTAGGGGATGACATGTGTCACTTCCTAAGGGACCCTATATATGTATGTTAATGACTATTAAGTCATTTGGAGTCAAAAAATTAGCCAAATTATAGAGAGAAACGTGAGAGAAATAGAGCTCACAACAGCAGCCACAAATTGGAGGAAATTAAGGTAAGTTCTTCACTTTTCTTCCGTGAATTAATTATCCAAGGTATTCCCTAAGTACGTGGATATGTATATATTTGATTTATGATGATTATGGAATCAAAAATTCATCTTTACGATTGGAAATTTGGAAGAAAAGAAGAAGAGAAAAATGTTGAGGGGCAAAGAGGGAGCTACGGGTTTGGACCTTTTTGAGGTAAGCCCCGACTTTCATTCCGTGAATTAATTATTTATGGTATCCCACAGTTGCATAACGAAGTTTAATATCTTAAAATCATAATTTGGGGCAGCGAAGAAGTGTCAAAAACAGTCCGCTCCGTTTCAGCACGACAAAAGATTTTCGAAGCAAGTTTTAGCTAGTTTTAGCTAATTTCGGGTAAGGAAATGTCTTACCCTCTCATTTGAAGTTTATTATGTTAAATTAGGGTGTATTACACACCTTAGGGGCTTCTGGAAGTTGGGGAAAAGGTTCGAAAATTTTGGCGTTCGGAATAAACTAAATTGGAGTCGCTAGAAGTGAATTGTCGTCGAAATGAGGCATTTTTCTTGTGAGTTGCTGCTGCAGGGGGGTGATGTTTTGTTTCAGGGACTAAATATGTTCTAATTTGCGTTAGGGTGCTGATGTTTGAAGCCACATGACCCCTCGTGGCATATAATTAAAGGCGTTACAAAATAAAGGCTAGACGCCCTATTGTGATACCGTATTTTTGAATAAGTCGTTTGGAGTTTATGTTGTATATTGTTGGTGTGAATTGCTGCAGGTTGTTTTTTTTGGTTGGCTGTAAGTCTTAGGAACCTAATTGGAAATTCATATAGGGCACATTATAGGAGAGGTGCTGCCCAATTTTCATTAACATCTTAGTAAACTGAAGAACTAGTCGAGGAAACGACTAAGAAAATAGATTCCATTAACACTAAGGTGTAACCTAAGACACTGGAAGATTAATAAGGGTTGATATTCATATTACTTTCATGTTGAATAGGTTCAAAGGAAAGCGAGGCAAACAGGATAAGGAATAATTCAGACAAGGTATGTGCAGCTTTCTTTTGGCGTGTTTTTGAAATAAGTATGTAGAGCTATCTTTCTTTTCTTTTGGCTTGTATTAGATGTAAGTTATGAATGATATTTATGTGATATTTGGGATTCAATCCATTCATAAAGCCATGAATATAAGTCGAAACTCTCGTTTACTTTTTGATGTTAGAACTCCTACAATAGCTGGGTTGTTGCCTTTAAGTCTTCTATGTGATGAAAAATAGTACATGTAAAGCCTATCTCTTTTTTCCTTTGGAATGGCTTAATTTTAAGTAAAATGATATATGATATGAGTTTAGAGGTAATTCCAGTTATGAGCTCTAAGTGTAACTCATGACTTGTAGTTACTTCTGAACATTCAGAGTCTGATAGTAATCAAATTACTATTCTCAAGCCTGCTATATAATGAATAGTAAGTGGAGGTACCAACTCTTCTTTTTAAATGCTCTGAAATGATAAATGCATCTAATTGCATAATTTGAGTCTTTAACTAGATAAAATGTGTCTCTGATTACATAACCGTGTCTCTAATTGCATAAACCTTATTTCTGATTGCATAAGCTATGTAGCATTGTCTTGATGCATGTCAGTGATTCCTAATGCCCCAATTGATGTAACCCCTAATGACATCTAAAGGGCACTTACTATATGTTATGCTTTACATACTCAGTACATATATCATATTGACCCCCTTTTCTTGGGGGGCTGCGTTTCATGCCCGCAAGTACAGATGTTCAGTCTGGAGATCCGTTAGCTTAGGAGTTCCTCTCAGCTATGTCGGAAGTACTTCACTGTTTTGGAGCCTAATTTTTGATATTGGTCACTTAATGTATATATTTGTACATTTAGGGGTACGGTGGGGGCCCTGTCCCGCCATATGTTACTGTTACTATTCTTAGAGGTCTGTAGACATATGTATATGTGGGTTGTTATAAGTTTGTTTCGACTATGCCTATACGGCATGTTGTAAATGTTTTTATGTTATGGTAGCCTTGTCGGCGTGTGCCCTTTCATGATATGATACAAATGAAAGAGGCTATATGTACATGAAAAAGTTTTAAACTATTGAGGGTTTGGTGTATAGTATCACATCACACATGGTTCAACTTAAGTGTAGCTGATAAATACGTATAAGAGGGTCCAGGTTGGGCCTCAGTCGCGGCCTACGGTGTTGGGTCGTGACATTGGAGTTACTCTATAAGGTGGAATAGAGATAGGTTGAGTATCAGGAAGAACATCTATTCCAAAGTCTATCTCTCTATCAGGAGAGACTCAAGGTAGATCATTGAACCGACCATGCCTAGGGTGTAGACTCAGGGTGTGACAAATTTTGTATCAGAGCATAATGTTCAAGAGTCCTAGGATATCTATGAAGCCGTGTCTAGTAAAGTCATTCATATTGGTATAAAGAGTGCCACATGTATAATAGGGAGGCTACAATCCTTTAGAAGTATCATGCTTATTTTATATTTTAAATTTATGCGATAGATTTTAACTCGATAAAAGTTCATTCAAACTCATGTGTTTACTTGTTTTTAGATCATGCCTCCAAAGTGCACCGTAAGTCAAAAGAACGTCACATACACTAAGATTCCACTAACTACCATGCCTCCACATTCGAGGATGTAGACCAAGAATAGAACTTATCCATCAGATCAATTTAATGATGCTGGAACTTAAATTTTGGTAAGTATGGTAGACTCTATTTGGGGGAGTGTCATGATGGCACTAGTGGATGCTACAAGTGTTTCTATATGGGTCATTATATAATAGATTATCTGATGAAAAAGAAAAGTATTAGGGGGAATAAGCCCAATCTTCAGCAATAGCACCATCAGGTAGAGTTGTCCAAAGGGGTACTACTTTAGGGACAGACGGAGGTTCAAACCGTCTGTATGCCATGGCTAGTTGCCAAGATAATTTTTTCACTCGTATGCGTGAAGTCATTTCTCTTGATGTTCATGCCTTACTTAATCCAGGTGCCAATTTATCCTTTGTGACTCTATATATAGACGTCAGGTATGAGATCCATCCCGAAAATCTTCTAGAGCCCTTCAATGTTTCTACTCCTGTTGGTGAGTCCATTCTAACTAAAATACTCTATAGAGATTGTAAAGCTTCCATCTATATAAAGACACCACATCTGACGTAGTTAAGTTGGAGATGGTGGATTTCAATGTCATTCTAGGTATGGACTAGCTTTATGCTTATTATGTCTCAGTCGATTGTAAAACACAAGTTGTCAGATTTCAGTTTATAAATGAGCCAGTTATATAGTGGAAGGATAGTCCATCAGTGTCTAAGGGTCATTTCATTTCATACATTAAGGACAAAAAGTTAGTTTCCTAGGGTTGCATCTACCATATTATTTGAGTTAGAGATTATAGTGTGTAGACACCATCCCTTTAGTCAGTTCTAGTCATTAATGAGTATGGATACCATTGCTGGTCCCAAGCGAACTCTTGTCCTGGATAGCTACTCAGCAGAAGACTTAATCTCCTGAGCAACAGGTTAACAAGATAGGCTTGCGAAGTGTAAAACTCTCACTTCTCAAATATAAGTCTAAAATACTATAAAATAATGAAGTTTTAAAACATCAATAATGAAAAACTAAATTGACTCTCTATTTTATCTATGAAGCCTCTAAAATACTATAGATAGGTACGGAGCTAGGCCCATAGCTATGTCAAAAGAACTAATAATACTGAATAAATGAACTAAAGAAATGAATTCCTTCAAAAGCAAAGAGGTCTTATAAAAGGCTCGAAAAATATATTTTTCAACGATGCGCCTGTTAAGGATCTATAACACCTGTATCTGTATCATAAATAATATAATTTCAAAAGACGTTAGTACATGGAATATATGGCATATAAAATAGCTTAAGGATATATACTCATAGAATACTCAACTAAAATGAAGGCTGACATAACTGACTGAAAGTAAATGATACAAGTGTAATGAAAACTTCAAAACTTTTAAGATACAAATATGACAATACATGCAACTCATAAGGGTTTGGGTTGAACATAGGTTCAAATATATACTTTTTCTCTTCTTGGGGAGTTTCTCTAACCGACAACCATCACTATGAGCCTCGTGATGATACAATATACTGCTCACAATGGCAGACATATCCATTATCTTGCCAGGAAATGGAATGCAAACACAACTCATGGATCCATATAAAAGTCCTTATCAGGGACTGAAGTGAAGAGTCGCCCAAACCAATAAAGCGATCCTATCCTACACTGGCTACATAGTTTATGAGATTTGAAATGTCTAAAATCTTACCTAGATCAATGCTCAATACTACTCCCAAAAATATACATTAGTGCACATATATATATATTAGTGGGCATACATTACTGTGAATAACACACTAAAAATAAATCTCTTTTAAGTCTCATTGAACGTAACTCAGTTTAACTCAACTCTTTCTCAAACTCATTTATTCTCTTAAAATAATCACACTTTCTCAATCTCAGAAAATGCATTTAAAATAATTCTTTTTTTTAAAAATCATTCTCAAGATAAATTAATTCATAAATACTTTAGTATACTTAAACTCTGAAAATCATGCATAATTTGAAGAAATGCAACTAGTTAACTTCTCAACTAATGCGGAATTCATGGGAGAAATAATCAAGAAATAACTCAAGGAAAAATAGAATTTCCATATGGAAGAACATATACACAATAATAATAAGACAATACTCAAAGTACAATAGGGTGAATGGTATTCTAATTCAAGAACTCAAGAAACTCGGGTTAGAACCCTAGACTAAACTCTTACTGGTTGAATTTAGATGTAGGGTGTGTGGAAGATCTTAGTCCAATACTGTGAGTAGCCTTACATACCGAGAAGAATGATGTTCTCGGATAAACTTGAAGAACTCAAAGAAGATTCTTGATTTAGTCCTATGAGGGAAAAGACTCCTATGTTACTGACAAGTGACTCAATTTAGTCCCAAAACGTCAAGGTTTTCACTTAAAAAGGGTAGGGAAAATATGGAATTACCTTTATTTAACCTTACAGGCTCTACAGGTAACTTCTACGGTCCATAGAAGTTCTTACAGGTCGTAGGAGTCCTCTTGTAGAAACTTGGGACACTTAAGGAGATCATTGGAATTGTAAGGATTGGGTCTACAGATCCCTTCTATGGGTCAGAGATCCTCATATAGGTTATAGACCCTACTCGCAGAAGTGTTCTGAGATGGGGTCTTCAGGACTTAATTTGTGGGACTTGCTACAGTTCGTAAGGGCCCTCATCCTGTTCACTTTGAAAATCCAAGTCTCAGGACTTAGTCTAAAGGTTGGGTCTAGAGTCAGTAGAAGTATCTATAATTCACCCTCAAAAGAAAATATCTAAGGCTTCCTTCTATGAGCCCACCTACAACCCATGGTCATAGGTGCCATCTATAAATGGATATCAGAAGAAAAAATCTCAACTTCTCTCTGGACTTTTGGACTGAACAAAGTTAGAGTATTTTGGGGTGTTACATCCTTTTATCTATAACTCCCATTTTCTACAGCCCTAGTGATTAGTGGTTGATATATCGAGCCTCATTCATTGGTTTAGGATTGGATTCGGATCAAGCTTGGAGTATGGTATTGATTACCTTGGTATGGATGGTGTTCCATAATTATTATTGTAAAGAAATTTGACATGGGATCTTCAACAACCTTTTTATTATTCACTTGGGAGGTTTCATCTATTAATCAAGGTCCAGGCTCTGTACTTTATGATTCAGGTAGCTAGTGATCCTCTATAGAGTTGATACCCAGTGGCCGAGTACTACTGGTTGTTTTGGGGGTACTATCCATAGTTTAAGGCATGGTATATGCATCTTTCCACTCTAGATTTATATTAAAAACAAGGCAATAAATGCAACTCAAAATAAAAGTAGTATTTTTTTATCTTCTTAGAGAGTTTCTCTAACAGACAATCATCACTATGAGCGTCGTGATGATAAAATATATTGCTCGTATTATCAGTTCCATCCATTACATTTCTAGGATTAGGGATGCAAACTCAACTCATGAATCCATATAAAAGTGAGGAGTCGCTCGAACCTATAGGACAATCCTAACGTACTCTGGCTACATAGTTTATGGGGTTTGAGTTGCCTAAACTCTTATCCAAATCAGTGCTTAATACTACTCCCAAAAATATGCAATACTGCTCATATAGTAACTCTGAGTAAAATACTCAAAATACCTCTCTTTAAGTCTCATTGAACTTAACTCGATCTAACTCAATTCTTTCTCAAATTCATTATACTTCTCTTTTACAAGAAACATACATTCTCAATCTCAGTAAATGTATTTAAATTCAGTTGTGTTTCTCAAACTCATTCTCAAAATGATGAAGTAATGCATAATGATTTACTTTACTTAAACTCTGAAATTCATGCATAATATAAAGCAATGTAACAACTTTAACTTCTCAACTAGGTAGGGTTCATGTGAGAAATAATCATGAACTATAATCAAAGAAAATCTAAATTTCATATAAAGAAACCTATACTCAATAATAATACTTAAAACTCAATAGAATGAACACAATTTCAATTCAAGAATTACGGGGAACTTTGGCTAGAACCCTAGGTTAATCTTCTATTGAGTGAATTTAGATGTAGGGCATGAGAATGAACTTATTCCAATGTTCTGAATAGCCTTACTTACCTGAAAGAGTAATGTTCTTAATGAAACTTGGAGAAATTAATGAATACTCTCGGAACCCTAGCTGTTTTCTTCTCGAAACCTTGCTATAATTATTGGAAGAAATTATGAGAACAGAAAGAGTCAAATGGTACTATTAAGTGGAATATTTTGGTCCCAAAACGTGCAGTCTTAGAATGAAAAAGGTTAAAAAAGACCCAAATACCCTTCATTAAAATTGACAGGAGCTATCTACAAATGGCCATCTATGGTTTGTAGAAGCCTCTACGAGTAGTAGCAGTCAACCAAAGAAATCTACCTGGAAATGTGGATCTCTGAAGCATTGGGTCTATGGTGATCTCTACGGTTCATATACCCATCTATGGGTGGTGGACCTTAATCATAGAAGATGTATTGAGAGGGTCCTCTAAAGTTGGGTCTGCAGAACCTTCTACGTTCCATAGACTATTTTATAGCCCGTAGACCCTTTTATGGGTCATAAAGAGAGGTGTACAAGATAAACTAGGAAAATATGTCTTTGAAGTTGGGTCTAAGGGACCTTGTATGGTGCGTGGACCCTTCTACAGGTCGTATGAAGGTCCGTCCTACACACTTACAATTTCTAAGTCACTGAACTTGGTCTATAGATCAGGTCTTCAGTCCTTCGGCTTGGTCTATAGACCTCAACCCCCATATGATAGTTTCTAAGGCTTGAATCCATGAGCCCACCTACAATTCATGGAAGTTTTTACGGGCCATAGGTGGCATTCATAAATGTCACCCTATGCAACTTAACTCTTTCTCTAGGCTTTTGGACTGATCTAAGTTATAATATTTTGAGGTTTTATAATATCTTTCCTTTGGAATCATTCATCCTCGGATGATGATCAAACTTAAAATTTACACAAGGAACAAACACAATGCAAGAACTAAAACATTCAAAAATATGAATAGACATTGATTCTAAGATGG
This sequence comes from Solanum dulcamara, assembly GCF_947179165.1. Classification (NCBI taxonomy): domain Eukaryota; kingdom Viridiplantae; phylum Streptophyta; class Magnoliopsida; order Solanales; family Solanaceae; genus Solanum; species Solanum dulcamara. Next base: position 50,722,330 of record NC_077243.1, read on the forward strand.
GGAAAGAAGTATTATCTTCAACATCAACACTAGGAGGAACAAATATATGAGGGTATCTAGCTTTCATGTCTTCTTTGGCTTCCCAAGTAGACTCTTTAGGAAACTGACTTCTCTATAAAACCTTGACTGACACAACATCTTTGGTTCTTAACTTGCAAACATAACAATTAAGGATCTAAACCAGGATCTCCTTATAAGATAATCTATTTTTCATATCAATGCTTTCTGTAGAAACAATGAGCAAAGGATCTTCTAAGCACTTCTTAAGCATAGAAATGTGAAACACTGGATAAACAACTTCTAATAATGATGGTAGCTTTAGCTCATAGGTTACATTACAACCCTCTTTGTAATCCAATAGGGACTAATGTAATGAGAACTGAGTTTCCTCTTATTCCCATATCTCATGACACCCTTTATGGGTGTAACCTTCAAAAACACCCAATATTTCACTTCAAACAACAAGTCTCTTCGCCTAATATCACTATAGGACTTTTGGTGACTTTGAATGGTTTTCAACCTTTCTTGGATGATCTTTACTTTCTTCATAGCCTTCTGAATACTCGATTAATAACTATTATTATATAAAACTCGATGAAAGTCAAGTGGTCAACCCAATCACCCTTCAAATCTATAATACATGCCCTCAACATATTCTCTAGATTCTGCATTGTACACTCTGCTTGATTATTTGTCTAAGGATGAAATGTGACACCAAGATTCACCTTTAAACATTGACTTTTCTGAAATGACTTCCAAAATAGGTGGTAAGCTCAATATTATTTCTGAAATGATAGACAAAGGAACTCTATAGAGTCTGACTATCTCTTCGAAATATAATCTACGATAGTCCTTTGTTGTTTTGATAGTCATTACTGACAAGAAATGGGCCGACTTAGTCATTTGATCTATAATCACCTAAATTGAATTATGCTGACGGTGAGATTATTGTAATATTATCATAAAATCAATTGATCATATCCTATTTCCACTCTGGGAGATCTATATTCTGACCCACTTACATGACCTTTGATGCTTAACTTTGACTTGTTGACAATTTAGGCATTTAGAAACGAAGTCTGCAATATCTCTGTTTATACTATTCCACCAGTAGGCTTCTTCTAAGTGATGATACATTTTGGTAGAGCCCGGATGAAAAGAATATCTGAAGCTAAGGGACTCTACCATGATTCTATATGAGAGACCATCAATATTTGATACACACAATATGTTTTGGTATCTCAACACACCATCTCCCCCTTGAGCGAAAGCCATAACCTTCTGCTTATGAACATATTCCTTTAACTAAAGTAGGATGGGGTATTTATCTTGATTTTTCTTCACTTCCACCACTAAAGATGATCCATCCCCCTTTTGAACAATAACACCTCCTTCATTTGTGTCCACAAGGAGAACTCCTAAGCATGCAAGTCTAGAAACTTCCTTAGCCAACTCCTTCTTTCCTTCCTCAACATGATAAGTACTACCCATGGATAACTTTCTAAGAGCATCAATAATAATATTGATTTACCTGGATGGAAGAGAATGCTTATATCGTAATGCTTGAGCAACATAAACCATCTTATTTGCCTTATGTTTAGCTCTTTCTAACTGAAGACATACTGAAGAGTGTTGTGGTCAGTAAACACATCCATATGTATGCCACAAAGATAGTGATGCTATAACTTTAGTCCAAATACCACATCTTACAAGTGTAAGTCTTCACGTGAATATAAAGCTATCTGGAGGCATAAGATATAACTTTACCTTTCTACATCATAATACACCCAAGTCCAACTCTAGACGCTCTACAATAAACAAGAAAACAATCAGTACCTCCTAATAGAGTCAACATCGGAGCAGTAGTCAACCTAGTTTTCTATTCCTGAAAGCTATTCTCACAACCTTCAGACCATTAGAACTTAGCCTTCTGAGTCAACTTAGTCAATGAAGAAGAAATAGATGAAAATACATCCACAAACCTTCCGTAATAATTAACCAAATCCAAGAAACTCCTTATGTAAGTTGGGGTATGGGTCTGGGAGAATTTTTTACTGCCTCAATCTTTTGCGAATAAACTCGGATACTTTCTCCAGATATAGTGTGGCCCATGAATGACACAGATCCTAACCAAAACTCATATTTAAAAACTTATCTTATAACTCCCTAACTTGAGAGTCCAGAGAATGACTGTGAGATTTTTGACATGCTCTTCCTCATTTCTAGAATAGATCAAAATTTATTCTATGAAAATGATAACAAATATTTCTTGATACTTCTTAAATATTCCATTAATAAGATTCATGAATGCAACAGGAGAGTTAGTCAAACAAAAATACATAATAAGGAACTTATAATGACTATAACAACTTTTGAAAGCTGTCATTAGGATGTCATTTTCTCACTTTCAATTGATGATATTCAGATCTGAGTTCTATCTTAGAGAAAAAAGTAGCAACTTGAAGTTTGTTGAACATGTCATTGATTCTAGAAAAAGGGTACTTATTCTTTATGGTGTCTTTTTTCAACTGACGGTAGTTTATACATATTCTAAGGGAACCATCTTTCTTTCATATGAATAGGATGAGAGTTCCCTAAGGAGAGGTACTCAATCTAATAAAACACTTATCTAGGAGATCTTTCAACTACTCTCTTAACTCTTTTAAGTTGCCTAGAGCCATTTTATATAGCATAATAGAGATAGGTTGCATCTTAGGAAGGAAATCTATCCCAAAGTCTATCTCCTTGTTTGGAAGGACTACATGATTGAAGGGATGGTGTCTCCATACTTGCATGTTTCACTCAACAGTGTGGTAAATACACCCCTTGAAAGCTAACTTTCTAGCCTTAAGGTATGAAATGAAATGACCTTTACGCACTGTTGGACAAATCTTCAACTCAATAACTAGATCATTGGAAATTGAAACTTGACTACTCAGGTTCTACAAACAATCGAGGCATAATAAGCATAAAGTCAATCAATGCCTAGAATGACATTAAAATTTACCATATCTAATCAGCTAAGTCTGCTGTGGTGTCATTATGATAGATGTTAACTGTTCAATATCTAGAAATTCTCTTAGCAAGAATGGACTCACTAACAAGAGTAGAAACATTGAATGTTTCTAGAAGACATTTAGGATAGATCCCACACTTCAATGCTATATAAGGAGTCACAAAGGAATAATTTGCACTTGGATCAATATGGTATAAAAATTAAGAGAAAAGACTTTAAAACATACTAGTGACAACATCTAGCGGGTTCTCCTGATCTTGGTATCTAGCCATGGCATGCAGACAGTTTGAACATCCGCTTGTCCCTAATGTAGTGCCTCTTTAGGCAACCTTGCCGTATGGTGCTGTTAAAGAAGACTTAGACTTATTGAACCTATTACCTTTTATTTCCATTGAATAATCTCTTATGTAGTGACACATCACCATACCACAATGCAACTTACGAGAAGAGCCTTGTGCCACACTTCCTTGTGATTGTGAACCTTAAGTGAGGAAATTCTAACTATTGTGGTACCTCTGATCATTTCTGTTACTCAGTGCCAGTGCACTTTGTAATGATGGCGCATGACTAGAATACCTCTTTTGAAAGAATGACCAGTTTCCATTACCGTTCTTCTGGTGATAAGGCTTGTGTCCTTCTGGCTTTGCTATCTTGTTATGATGCTCCTCCCTATCTTTCTTCTTAACCTCTTCAACCTGTTGTGCATAAATAATAAGTCTGGAGATATCCATGTTTGAAATTAGAATTCTTTCTTCATATGCTTGGCTAATATAGAGAAAAATTTCCTTATCTTAGACCTCACATATGGAATTATCTTTAGAGAATATCTGGACAACTGAATGAACTTAAGACCATACTCCTACACTGTTACCCCTCCTAGTTTCAAGTTCACAAATTCTTCCGCCTTCGCATTCCTAAGTTCTCAGGGAAAGAAGTAATCCAAGAATTCCTTCTCAAAATCGCCCGAAATAGCCATTTCGACATCCTTACCATGACTCTCCTCCTACTGGTTTTACCAAACATTAGCCACATCCTTGAACCAGCAAGAAGTAATTTCAACTCCTTCAATCTGAGTATTTTTTTTTATGGGAACAGACCCTACACGAGGCTCCCACCTCTCATGCACAGTCAGGGGTTGAGCATCACCCCCAAGCCTTAACATAAATAAACAAAGTAAAATATACAAGGAGGGGGACATAAACCTTACCTCCGATCTTATGGTGGTTCATAAGTTGGCTAACCTATTAAGGTCAGCTAACTCATCCCCAATACAAAAAGGAGACTAACTATAACTAGAAAGCAGTAAACCTATGAGAGGACTCCTCCCGGTACAAATCGACTAAGAAAGCATAAATGAGGGAGACTCTCCCCGTGCATGAGAAAAAAGGAAAGTAACCTACACTAGTCCTATTCAACTTGCTATGTACCAGACATAGCTCCATTAAAATAGAAAAAGTATACGAAACTTCTATCTCGCATGGGATGGGAAACGTTTTTTCATCTTTGCTCTTTTTAGTCTTGTCGTACCAAGTAAATCCAGGTGAAGTGTGCCATTGTATCAGTATCATAATTATCAGCTAAGGAGGCTGCATGAGGGTCCAAGTATATGGTTGCTACAGGTATTGAAGAATGTTGGAGTGTGCTGGAGAGGCCCTAGTAAGCCATGCTTTAGTGTCCATTCGTTTACAACTATGTGGACCTGCACCTACAAGTAGCCAAGGAAGCAAACAAACATGGTTGTTGCAGTCCTGTATCCAGCTCCTTGCTGCCTCTCTAGCTGCAGTGATAATATGCTTGTTGTTGAAGGTTAGGTTCAGTAGTAGATCACTTTTTTGGATGATGGTAAAGTCCTTGGAATACCTGCACAAGCAAACAAAACCAGAAAAATATACAAACAAACAAATCTGGAGGCTGCTGTACCAGGTACTAGTGAATTGTAGTTGCTTATTGTGGGTTGCATATGGGTGGTACAGAGGGTGGGTGATGATGGCTGTAGGTGCCCTGAGAAACCAAGCATTCTCAACTTTGAAGTTGTAGCTGGTGTTCAAGAAGGTTGTTGCAAGTGTTGATATAGGGGACTTGGTATGGATTAAGAGTTGATATGATGATCCAATTAAGCCAAGCAGTTGTCTCCCTTCGTGTGAGTTTGTGTGTAGCTCCTTGTTGCTTCCATTGTGCTTAGGCTGCTTATTGGTGTCAGTTACACAAGAAGGGAGGTCCTTTGTTGTGATCAGGTTCAACTTCTTGGAGTACCTGCACAGACAAACAAAACCAACAAACCACACAACCAAAGAAATCTACAAGCTACTGTAACCAGTACTATTAACTTGTATTTGTTCCTTGTGTGCTGCAGGTTGGTAGAGTTATTGCTGGGGTGTGTTGATGTTAGAGAATGTGGATGGTAAGCTAAGTGTGCTTCTCCATAGAAGCCCCAGGTTACTGCAGCCCTTATAGCAGTTCCAAAGAGAGTCTGCATAAAGGGAAAAAGGCAATGTCCAAAAGGATAAAGAAGAACAAAGCCAAAAGATGGATTGGATGTTATGGGATTGGTTCTGTGGAGTCCTGGTGAGCAGCTCCAACTTTTTCTGATGGAATAGCTCCCCAGTTGTTGATGTACCTAAACAAAAACAATCAAACAAAGACAAGCAACCAAACAAACATAAAAACCAGGAGGAATAATGATTAGGAGAGGAGGTCCAGTTATGCCCAGCTGCTGTCTCCCTTCTTTTGGGAATCTTTGAACCTGCATATAGACGCACCAAAGAAACAAACAAATGGGGAGAATGGATAAGCTGCTGAAGGTTTGTGTGCAGCTCCAAGTTTCTTTCATAGTAGGAGAGGTTAAGAAACTTGTTGGAGCATGCTTCACAGAAAAGAAGGCCCTTTCTTGTGATCTGGTTCAGGTTGTTTGTGTGTGGCTCCCCAGTAGTTATTGCACCTAAACAAAAACAATCAAAGGAATACAGACAACCAAACAAGCACCAAAAACAAGAGGAGTCTCCATTTCTGCACAATCCTTTTGTTTCAGTCATGGAGAGTCTTGTATCAGTGGTGTCCTCTATGTATTTGTTGTTAAAGCATGTTGGTGTATATCTCCAACAACCTTCAACTACACAGCAAATAACCAAAGACAAGCAAAGACCTGTACAGGCTAACAGAAAAGAAAGGATCTCAAAGAGAATTTTGGAGCCTGTTAGCATTTTCAAGGTCGCTCGACTAATGTCTCCACTTATCCATTTGAGATGAAACTTCATGAGGTATGCACATATAACCTTTTCTTTAGTATTGCAAGATTTGAAGGCTTTTTGCCCAAGTTGGAGCTTCCAAATAGCAAATTTCTCTCTCTTTTGGCTTAAGACAGCTGATTGTGTCCCATGTGTGACTAGTCTGGGCTTGCAATCAAGATTCCTATACCTGTTAAGCTAAGAAGGAAGAGAAGACAAAATATAAACTACTCTACTCCTTACCTCTAAAGTTAGAATGGTTATTTTAAGAAAATAATAAAGATAGTAATAAGGAAGGGAGATTTTCCTTTTGCCAGGAGTTCTAACTGTGAGATCTTCAAGGTATTTATAGCTATGCATAGACAAAACCATGTTGAAGTTTGAGTTAGAACCAAAAATGGAATGAGTTAGGGAGGTTTCTTGATTCTCTTGAGTTTCTTTCTTCTGAAAGAAGGCATTTCCAGCTTGTCCATCTCAAGGTATGTCTTAGCTTGTTTGGGGAGATCATGCACAGTGAAATAGAGTTTAGGAGATTGGATTTGTGGCTGTGTTTGGATAAGACATCAGCTGTGTAGTTTGCTTCTCTAAGGATGTGTTTACAGCTGAAAGTTTGGAATTGGTTGATGATGTTGTTTAAATTGTCCAGCAGCTCCTTTATTGACCAAGGGGGTTTTGCTTCTTGTTGTAACCACCTGATTAGGAGTTGAGAATCTACCTCTAACTCTACCTGTAAATAACCAAGATGAATACACCAAGATAGACCAAAGATAGCAGCCCTGATTTCTACTTGGTTGTTAGTTCCTTCCCCCAATGGAACTGCATAGGCAAAGATAAGGTCACTATGAGTATTTCTAAGTATTCCTCCTCCACCAATGTTGCCTGGGTTGTTAAGGGCACTACCATCTGTATTTATCTTTACCATGTGATCACCTAGTTTGATCTAGCATACAGGGGTAATTTTGGTGTCATGGTAGCATTGTTCCACTGAAATGACTAGGTCCTTCCAGTTATTTGGCCATTCAATATAAGGAAAAGCTGTGATGAGAAGGTTAGAAATGCCTTTGTAGACAGAAAATTTGACTCTTAAAAGGTTAGATTTCTTCCCACCATATTTGGAAGCACATCTATTCTTCCATAAGTTCCAACAAATGAAGACAGGGATTGCTTGTAATAGGAGTTTATGTGCTTCATTCTTGTATTTAGATGTCCACCATCTCATAAGCATATTTCTAAGAGGTGTATAATCCTTTTTTATGCCCAAAGAATCAGTAAACACCCTCCAAGTATTCTTGGCAAAGGTTCCTGCAACAAAGGTGTGATCAATGGTGTCTTGGCCAGGTCTATCACAACAATGGCACTGAGAGGAGGCTTTGCCAAAGCTGGTTATTTTCTCATTAGTAGGTAATTTCCTTCTAAGAGCTCTCTAAACAAGAAAGGAGCATTTGAAAGTTATTAGTTGGTGCCAAGTACATGCATTCAACATAGTATTTGTCCTCTTATCTCTAATGAGCTCCCAGGCAGAAGAACAACTGAACTCCCCATTGGTATTAGGAATCCAGCATGGATGGTCCTGTTTGAGGGGATGGTAACTGAATTAAGTTGCTAAAATGTTAGGAACAAACTGAGGAGGGGATTTTTGGATAATGAGATCAACATTCGATTGGCCATTAGTTAGAAAAGCTGAAACTTGGGTGTGGTTAAACCTACAGCTGTTAGCAGAAAAGTGAGCTAAGGGGCCAACACCTAGCCAGTTGTCCCACCAAAAAAGGCAAGAGCCAAACTTAATTTGCCACTTAATATGAGGCTCAATGTTGTGTTTGTTGTTCATGAGGTGCTTCCAAATTAAGGACTGACCAGTGTCCCACTTTTTTGTAATAATATTGGCCCTCTGATAGTATTTGGATTTAAGGAATTCTCCCCACAAGGTGTTCTTGGTTCTAAGGGTCCACCACTGCTTGTATTGAAAAGATTTAACCACATCAGTGATTTGTCTAAACCCTTGCCCCCTTCATCATAACGATAGCTAAGGTTCTTCCATGAGGACCAGTGGTACTTCCTCTTGTCATTTTTCCATCCCCATAAGAAGTTAGCAGTGATGCTCTGAATCTGCTTGATAATGGTTGAGGGAGGGATGCTGGCTGAAAGCAAATGTATTGGCATGGCTTGAATAACATGCTTCACAAGAATAGCTCTACCCCCATAGCTCAGGATTTTAGCATGCTAACCAGTGATCCTGCTTACAACTTTTGCAATAAGATCAGAGTAGTAAATAACTCTTTGCCTACCAATATAAATAGGACATCCCAAGTATGTTATAGGACTACTCTTTTGGTTGAAAGTAGTGATACTCTTGATTCTCAGTACAGTAGACTTGAAAGCATTGGAGGGAACCATGAAATGACTTTTTTGCTTATTAATCAATTGTCCAGAAACTCTTTCATAGGTAGTTAATGTTTCCATAATGAGAGCTAAGGTGTGCCTTCTTCCAGAAGTAAAGATGATGATATCATCTGCAAAACTCAGATGATTGATTTGAGGTCCCTTTTTTGCCATAAAGAAACCATGGAATTGGGGATGCTGATGAAGATTATTCAGTAGTCTGGACAACACTTCAGCACCTAGGACAAATAAAACAGGGGAGAGAGGATCACCTTGTTTGAGACCCCTTGTAGAGTGAAAGACACCATGTCTTGAACTATTGACTACAACAGAGTACCAGTTATCAGCCATGATTCTCCAAACCATGTCAATGAAAGTTTCTTTAAACCCCATTCTTCTCATCACAAGACAAGTGTAATTCCAAGAGACCCTATCATAAGCCTTGGTCATGTCAAGTTTTATCACAACATTGCCTCCAACATTTGGTTTTTTGATCTGGTGGATTATTTCCTGGGCAAGCATTATATTTTCAAAGATGTTTCTATTCTTGACAAAGCCAGATTGGTTCAAGGAAATGAGGTTGGGGAGAATAGGAGCAAGTCTTAGGTAGAGGAGTTTGGAAATGATTTTGTTAGTGAAGTTGTTAAGGCTTATGGGTCTGAACTCAGAGATTTTTGTAGGATGGTTTACTTTTGGGAGTAGAACCAAACAAGTATGGGTGAAATATTTAGGCATAGTTTGTCCACAAAAGAAGGATGTGATCACTTTAAGAAGGTCTTCTTTGATGATGTCCCAGCACACCTGAAAGAAAGGTCCATTCATCCCATCAAGGCCAGCAGCAGAGTGAGGATTCATAGTAAAAACAGCAGTTTTCACTTCTTCCATAGTAGGCATGGCTTGTAAATCATCATTGTCTTTGTCAGTCACCATTGTAGGGATGCAATGGAGTGTCTGTTGTTGGATGTGCTCCTCCTTTCCAGTAAAAATTTGTTGGAAATATTCACAAGCAGCATCAACTATCTCTTTATCACCTTGCACCCAAGAGCCTTCTTCATTTTGGATCCTGTGGATGTAAAGCTTTCTTCTCCTGCCTCTGATGAGAGCATGAAAGTAGCTAGAGTTCTTGTCACCTTCTTTGAACCAGTGAAGTTGAGACTTTTGTCTGAGGATAGAATCCTCCATCTTCATGTATCTAATGTACTCAGCATTGATAGCATGCAGTTGAGACCTATTTTCATTGGTGTTTATACTGATCAGATTCTCTTCAGCTTGTCTAGCCTTCTCCTCATATTCTTTGACTTTAGCATAGATGTCTCCAAATTGATTTCTTGACCAGCATCTAAGAGTAGCAGTAAGTCTTTTTATTTTCTGATGAAAACTCCACATTGGATTTCCATTAGAAGGTCTGCTCCAACAATTCTTGATAGTATCCATGAAAGAAGGTTGCTCAGGCCAGCAGTTCAGGAATTTGAAATACTTAATGGGGTTGTGTTGTTGGTCAATCATTTCTAAGAGCAAGGGGCAATGATCAGAAGCCACAAAAGGAAGATGAGTAATGCTGGTATGGGGCATGGTCTCTAGCCAGTTATAATTAACCATCCCTCTATCAAGTCTCTTCCAAATTCTAAAGTTGATACCCCTCAGGTTGGACCAGGTGTATTTCTGACCTGAGAAACCAAGGTCTTGAAGACCTGAAGCCTCAATAATGCTAATGAACTCAAAACTCTTTCTCATATTATAGGGGACACCCCCTAATTTTTCTTCAGGGTCTACAATAACATTAAAGTCTCCTATAGTGCACCATGGATTAGATGTAGTAGACTATTGTAGAAGGCTATCCCATAAAGGTCTTCTAAGATGATCTTTACATTTAGCATAGACAAAGGTAGTGATAAATTGATTTGGGATCAAGGCATGATTGAGCTCACAAGTGATTAGTTGCTCATCATTCTCCAAAATCTTGCAATTCACATCTTTGGTCCAGAAAATCCAAATCTTACCATTGGGATTGTGGATGGCATGATCCATATTGAGCTAGTTTCTGAAGTATTGTAACTGAGAGTTATCAGAAAAAGGTTCCATTAGAGCTATAAGAGAAATTTGATGGATATTTTTGAGAAGTTTTATTCTATCCATGGCTTCTTGGGTATTAATACCCCTTACATTCCAGCTAAGGGTACTAATCATTGAGAAATTCTTGAAGTATGGGACCTGGTACTTGGTCTGCCTGTGGGGGCAGTTTTTGTAGAAATTTTTGCCTTGTTGCTAAATCTGGTCCTATGTATCCCTCTAGGAGATAGACCTTGTGAACTAGCCACCTGTTGGATGTCTTCCTCATATATATTCTCAGAAAAGGGATTGATGGTTTTGATTAAATGCTCACTTATAATATCATCTTCCTCCTGATCATGCAAGGGCTGATAATTATTATCTTCTTCATTTTTTGAATCACATACAACATACTCATTAATAGGGTCCTGTATGTTGGTGTTGAAGGTGAAGTGATCTGTAGCTACCTCTGGAGTTTGAAAAGGGGTGTTATCTATACCCACCTGATCATCATCAAGTACAAATTGTTGACATCCCTGTTCACTTTGCTGCATTGCAACACTGTCAGTTAAAGGAGTTTGGCATTTCTCAGAAAGGTTTGTTTTCTTTTTGATGGCCTCTCTCCTTTTCTTGCTTAACTTGTTCTTTTTAGCATTAGAGTCTTTGCCACTACTGCTTGCAATGGATCCCAAATCCTTGGCCATAGAGCCTAAGATGTTTTGCATGGTAGAATCATCAGTAGGGGGATCTCTTCTGATGGATTCAGTATTTGGTATGTCATTTTGAGCCTTGTGTGCAGGGGTAGCAGGGGCTGTAAGGGCACTCCTAAGGTCAGTGATATTCTCATGCAAAACATGAGACAAGATCCCTCCCCTTTTGGGTTCCCCATCCTGCAGATTAGTGGGGTTCTCCATTACTCCTCCAACCCTTCCTCCATCAACTACACAACCAACAGCAACAGAGATATGATGTGGAGGTGTAAGGGGTATGGGGAGTAATAAGTCAATACCTGCATTCCTTGTTACATTGCTCTCTTGAGTAGTACCTTGTTATTGAATTATGGTGTTTTCCTGCATTTTTGCTAAATTCTTCAAAGTGGAATTCCTTTGGTTACTTGGTTCTCCTGCATCTTTTTTATTGGTTTGATCCTGGGTAACAAGATCAACATAATTATTGGAAGTATAAAGAGGAGTAGAGGACTTACCTGGACCTGTGATGTTTTGCTGAGGTTTATCAACTCCTCTGTTCTGCTGTGGTTGAATAGAGCTGATCGCATTTGTTTGTTGGGGCTTGTTTTGTCCCTTAGACTGTTTCTTCCTTTGAACTTGCCACAACAGTTCTTTTGCATTGTCAAGTGTTTGTTGTGGCTGAGCAGGAGCATCTTTTACAGATATATTGATATTTATATCATCATGATCCTTGGTTAGCATGCCCTCCTTGTTTTTGTTCATTTTTGCTGTTTCTTCTTCTTTTTTTTTTTTTTGTTCTTCATCCCTTCTTTGAATATTACAAACATGTATCAAGTGACCCTGATGTTTGCAGTACATGCAGTAATCAGGTACATTTTTATATAAAATAGCTTGCTACCTCCCTAGAGTTTTATCAGTTTTGTCATATCCCAGCCAAACATGGGGAGGTCTTTTATTGGTGAGGTTCACTTGAAGTCTCACCTTGGCTATGCATCCCCTTATTTTTTATATGGAAGCAGTGTCTAGATAAAGTACCTTCCCTACAGAGGCTAGCAGGGCAGTGGTGAACTCCATGTTATAACAATGCCAAGGTAGTTCTGGTAAGGCTACCCAGATTGGCACTATTGGGGTTTCTTCATCCGGTTTAAAAGTAGGTGTCCATGTCTGAATCCTCATGAGTTGGCCCTCTATTGTCATTCTCTATTTGGTCCAGACAGTATTGTAATCCAACTTATTGTCCAAGTCAATGTAGACATGTCTAGCATTGAAATGAGCAATTTTTACACCTCCTGAGAGCTGAGTTTGAATGATAAAGCTCCTTTTTATCAACTCTATATTTGGCATGGTGTGGGTAAATTTGCCAACCAAGGTGTATTTGCATCTTTGAGCTAGTTTGTGCATAAAGTCTTCTTTTTCAAAAAACACAGCAGACAGGCCCTATTTTGTTGTGTATTCAGGGGTGGCTAATTCAATAGGAGCCTCATTCTTTGCTTGATTATTTCTGAGTTTGGCAGCAAAGGTCTGAACTACAGTGTAAGGGGCAGGCTGAAGGATCTGGTCCTTTAAGTTGGGAAAAATATTTTTCTGGGGGTTTTGGTTAGTGGAATTTGGTTGAGGTTGGGTATTGACTGATTTAGTTCCAACATATCTAGGACCAACATTAGCATAGATGATGGGCACCTTAGGTTGGCTAGTTTGAACCTGGATGTCAAAATTACTAGACACCTTAGGGAAGCTATTGTGGGTGGTAGTAGGCTGTTGAGTGTGTAGCTGGTTGCTAGTTTGAGGAATAGAATTGTTAGGCATTTTGGTAGGAATTTCAGGGCTACTTTTAGAATTGATTTTGGTATGATCAGTGCCCTGCAAGGAGTTACCTACAGCATTACTAAGGATTACATTTGCATTAGATTGCAAAAGAACTCCACTGGATTTCAAATTGGCAGTCTCAGAGTATATCAAGTTGGAAGGATTAGTCATACCTTGAAGGTCTGTAACATTAGCACTGTTACATTGCTGTAAAGTTCCTGAGGCATGTTTATCATTTTTGGAAAAAAGACACATCGACTTTACATTATCAATTGTGTGCATATCATCCTTTAGTTGATTGAATTGACCATATTGTTGATATTGGTCTTGAACCAATGTGTGTTCTTCAGCTTGATTATCAGTGAAAATGTGCATATCACCTTGACGAGTGTCTCGACGACTTTTTGAATTTGAATTTATTGTTGATGATTCGAGACACCTCTTGTGGATGGGAAGTTGCACATTGCCCTTAGGGACATTTCGGATTTGATCTTGTGACAAATGGTTCGCCGGAGCTCCGGCGCCGACACTCTGACAGTGACCCTGTAGATTTGGCAAATTCGAGCTAATTTGAGAGGATTTGATTCCTTCTCTAGTGTTTGTGAGTTGCTGGTGGGGTATATTTGTATCAATGAAACACCCCATTTTGCATTGGTTTCCACCTGAAAATGTCGCTTAAGCTCTGGCAACCTCGCCGGTACCATCGTCCCCAATGATTTCACCGTCCATTTGGGTTGAAATTTTGGTGGTAGGAGCACCATGAGATGAGGAACAAACCCCAGGGGGTCCACCATCTCAAATGTCGCCGGAGCCTCTTCGAATATGAAGGCGCAACTCTGGCGACTCTGCGATGTTTCTCTCAAGCGTCGCCTGATCAGTGCTCTCAAATGGTGCGGTGGTTTGATCCAATTTTTGGACTGTATGTAGTCCTAAAGATAAGGAATCATCTACCACAGTTCTTGATACTTGAATCAAACCATGTTTCTGAAAATTGATGATCTTGTGTGCAATTCTCAGCTCCTCTTCAGAGACAATGATTGCATCAGTATTTTGTTGACCGATCAATTATTGTTGATTCAAACCAGCTTCACTTAAAATTGCAGTATTATTTTGCAGATTCAGAGTGTCATTAGCTGGTGATGTTTCATGATCTATATTCGGTGGCCACGGGAGCTTCACCGGCGGTGGTGAAGCCATTCAGAACTGACCGGAGATGAACAGTGTGAGATAGAGAGGGAGGAGATGACCGTTAGAGATTTTTGGAGTTATTATGGTGTTGTAGATTCTTTAGAGAATTGAAAAGTGTTTTTGATAATCTGAGTATCATGTATAGAATTCAAGATTTTCCATATCTCATCAATAAAGTTTTGGGGATCCTACTCTATCTTGGACCTGGTAAATATTAGGGGATTCATCCCCAAAAAATCTTTGAACCTCATCATAATTGACTACTATTGAGGTCTGAAGCTAGTAACTAGAGTGCCTCGTTACCCTAACTGGGAAGCCATCAACTAGGTGATCATAGTAATCACTCATTTGAATTCATCTCAAAAGTAAGGGAAGGCTGAGTAACAAGTGTCTATGGAACCTCTTGAGTTCTATTAGTGTTCCCTTGATCAAATATTCTGGCTCCATTTTTTGTCTGCATCTTTGAACATAAGAGGCATAGTAGTTGGTGGAAAATCAGTATTGGTGATGTTCATTTGATTGATGGTACATTTTAGAGGCATGATCTAAAAATACATTAACGCACGAGTTAGTAGATACTTTTACAAAATTAAACTCTATCGCATGAATTTAGATTATGAAAGAAAGTCGATACTTCTTAATGTTCTATAGCATCCTTATTATAGATATGGAGCACTTCATACTGATAAAAATGACTCTACTAGACATTGCTTTACAGACACCCTATGTCTCTTAAACTCTATGCTCTGATACCAAGCTTGTCACTTCTCAGGTCTACACCCTAGGTGTGGCTGGCTCTAGAAAACTATTACTGGTTCCAATCAAACCCTTAGCATGGATGACTACTTAGCGGAAGACTTAAATCAATAGAAGAGGCTTTAGATGTAGTGAGCATTTAAGTACAAAAACATAAACTCATAAATCTATCTGAAATATTTGAATATAATAATCAATAAATAATGTTTTCAAAAACATCAACTGAAAGACTTACTGACTCAGACTTTATCTTTTGTCCATGAAGCCTCTGACCTCTAAATATAGGTACCGGTATAGGCCCACGACTAGCTCAAATGAACAATTAATACTAAATAAAATAGACTGTAAAGGAGTCCTTTAAGACTAAAGAGCTCTCACTAAAAGCTGGCAAAATGTGATCTTCAACAAAGTGTCTGTTGATGATCTATAACTCCTATATCTACATCATAAAATGATGCAGCATCAAAAGTCGTTAGTACTTGGAATGTACGATATGTAAAATGGCTTAATGAAATAACAACTAAATGTAAATACTGATAACAACTTAACAAAAATGTAAAGCATGCAAGTATGGTAAAATTTCAAGGCTTTTCAAAAATAAGTCAATAAATGCAACTCAAAATAAAAGTACTATTTTTCTTTGCTTGGGGAGTTTATCTAACAAAAACCATTACTATGAGCCTAGTGATGATATAACATACAACTCATATTTCCAAAGTCATCCATTACCTTGCCAAGATAAGGGATGGAAACTCAATACATGGATCCATATAAAAGTCTTTATTAGGGACTGAATTGAGGAGTCACTCGAACCAATGGTATGATCCTATGCTACGCTGGTTGTGTATTTTATGGGATTTGAGTTGTATAAACTCTTATCCAAATCGGTGCTCAGTACTACTCTCAAAATTATGCAATAATGCTCATATATTGACTATGAGTAAAATACTCAAAATACCTCTCTTTAGGTCTCATTGATCTTAACTCATTCTGATTCAACTCTTTCTCAAACTCATTATACTTCTCATTTACAATAAACATCTTTTCTTAATATTGGTTAAAGCATTTAAAGTTACTCGTGTTTCTCAAACACATTCTAAAAATAAAGTAATGCATAATGCTTTAGTTTACTCAAACTTTTAAATTCATGCATAATATAAAGCAATATAACAACTTTAACTTCTCAACTAGGTAGGGTCCATGTGAGAATAATCATGAACTATAATCCTAGAAAATCAGTACTGCATATTAAGAAACATATACTCAATAATAATACTCAAAATTCAATAGAACAAACACAATTTCAATTCAAGAATTTAAGGGAACTTGGGCTAGAATCCTAGGTTAATCTTCTACTGAATTTAGATGTAGGGTGTGAGGAAGAACTTAGTCCAATACTATGAGTAGTTTTACACACCTGAAAAAACAACGCTCTTGGTTAAACTTGAAGAAATCAATGAATACTCTCGGAACCCTAGATTTTCTCATCTTGAAAACTTGCTCAAAATCTTGGAAACAATTATGAGAGGGAAAGGGTCGAATGGTACTATTAAGAGGCATATATTGGTCCCAAAATGTCAAGGATTGGACATGGAAAGGGTGGGAAAGACACAAATACCCTTTTTAAAAGTTGACAGGAGCAATTTATAGATGTCTCTCTATGGTCCATAGAAGTCAACCATGCAAAGATAGACTGGAAATTTGGAAATCTCATGCTTTGGGTCTACGAGACCCTTTATGGTATGTAAACCCATCTACGGGTCTTGGACCTTAATTATAAAAGATGCAATGAGAGGGTCCTCCAAAGTTGTATCTACAGAACCTCTATAGTCATTAAACCCTTCTATTAATCATAAAGAGGGGCATATAATATGAACTGGGGAAGGCGGTCTCTGAAGTTGGTTCTACAATCCGTAGATCCTTTTATGGGTCATATGAAGGCCCGTCCTGTGCACTTAGAATTTCTAATGCTCTGAACTTTATGTCTATGGTACATAGAAACTTCTACGATCCATCGGCTTGGTCCATAGACATCAAACCCCTTAGAAAACTTTTTAAGAGTTGACTTCACTAGCCTACCTATGGTCTGTAGAAGCTTTTATAGGTAGTAGGTGGCATCCATAAAAGTCACCTGCTGCAAAGCTGAACTTTTTCTCTAGGATTTTGGACTGATCTACGTTAGAATATTTTAGGGTGTTACAAGGACAAAACAACACAGTATAGGTTTTAAAAGAGTGACAAAAGACCAAAAATACCCTAAAAGAAAACTTTCTGAGGCAATCTACGAGGGTCATCTATAAATGGTTTACGACCCATAGACTAGACCCATAAAACTCAGACTAAATTTCTAGTCTCTAAAGTTGGTTCACAAGCACTATCTATGACATGTATTTCCTTGTACATGCTATAAAGGGAACTAATAAAAAACCTTCTCCTACAGAAATCTTCTTCTTAACTCCACACTTTCTAATTCGAATGATTTGGTCTACGGTGCGACATTTTACAATGTTATAATATCTCCCTTTTGGGATCATTTGTCCTCAAATAATGATTAAAGTGGGATAATCAAACCAACTAGAATTACTTATCAAGTTCATACTTACATAAGAAAGGCACAAGACATGAACATAAAAGTTAAGACACTCAAACATGAAATATAGGGACCAAATATGAAACAAAAAAAGGACTATTAGCTATGACACCTTCAACCCCAAACCCTTTTAGAGCCCAAACCTCCCTTTAAGAGACCCGTATTCTCTAGACTGATGGAAGATGCGGGCCTGGCATATTTGATAAAGATCATAGTGTGGAATGAAAAACTCTGGTATTAAGCCTTTATGTATTCTTTGACTTTCATGTAGCTTCTTCAACAAACTGATTTCTTCATATCACCTTCATCAATGCTGCCTCATTGGTCCTCAACTTGCAGACTTATCGATCAAGTGTCTGAACCTGTACCTTATCAAAATTTAAATTATCATTCACCCTAACAGTTTCTATAGGAAAAATAAGTGATAGATCCTTAACATATTTCTTCAACATATAGACATGAAACATAAGATGTATTCATTCCAATTCCATAGGAAAATCTAGCTTGTAAGCTACTTTCCTAATCCTACGCAGAATACAGTAGGGACCAATGTACTGGGACTAAGCTTCCCTTTCTTACCAAAATACATTAACCTTTTCATGGGTGATACTTTAAAGAAGACCCAATCCTCAATCTCAAACTCTAATTCTCTTCTCTTAACATCAAATTAAGATTTTTACAGTCTTCAATTGCTGTCTAAGCAATGTAAATTTCTCTATGGCTTGATGAACTAAATTTAGCCCTATCAAATTGGCCTCACCCACCTTGAACCAACCAATCAGAGATTTACATATTCTCCCATATAGTGCTTCAAGTGAATACATTTGAATACTAGAATAGTAATTATTATTTTAGGCAAACTTAATAAGAGATGGATGATCATTCCAATAGCTATTAAAGTTGATTGTGCAATCCCTTAACATATCCTCTAGGGTATGAATAGTGTGATTTGCCTGTCCATCAGTCTATGGAGGACAAGATGTATTGAGATCTACACAGGTTCCTAAGCCCTTCTAGAGAGACTTCCAAAAATGAGAGGATAACTAAGTACCCCTATCAGAAATGATAGATAGAGGGACACCATAAAGTTTGTCTATATCTTGAATATACAATATGTAATAATCTTTTCCTGAGTCTGTAGCCTTAATAGGAAAGAAATGGGATGACTTATGTCATCCGGTCTATAAATACCCAAATTGAATTATATTGTCGGTACATATGAGGTAGGCCTGTGATGGGGGATTTTTTCGAGTTGCTTTCCTTCATGTTGGTAGTGATACCTACCTGCTAAGCTATCCCTTTTTATTTTATACTCTATTTTTACCCGCCCTGAGAAGGGCCCACATTTCAAGGGAGTGAAGTAATTGGATATAGGATGTCACTAGGTGACTAATCCAATTTTTAGATATAACTTCTTTCTACTTTTAGACCTTATAATAAAGGAAGAAAAGAAGAGCTTGATTCTCTCGAAGATTTTCCCAACCTGACTGTGACTTCTTTCTGATTCCCCGATCCTATCTTGAACTTCCCTGTGAAATCCTTATTAATCATCTCCTATTTCCACATAGGAATGCTTATATCTTGAGCCTTACCACTAGCCCTCTAATGTTCTACATTTACTTGCTGACAGTTGGGACATTTTGCTACAAAATCAATAATGTCCTTTTTCATACCGTTCCACTAGAATACTTCTCTCAAGTCACGATATATGTTAGAGGAACCTGGAAGAATGGATTATTAAGAATTATGAGCCTCTGCCAAAATTCTCTCTTTTAAATCGTCTACATCTGGAACACATAATCTATCTTGATATCAGAGAATCTCATTTTCCCCAAGAGAGAAAACTTCATCCTTTTTTCAAACTGCATCTTTCAACTAAAGTAATTTGGTATTGCTATCTTGCTTCTCCTCACCTTCAACCATCAATGAAGACTCATAGCCCTTCCAAACTATCACACCACCCTCATTAAATCTGTGAGATGAACTCCTAACCATGTAAGTCTATGTACCTCAATTGTAAGCTCTTTCTTACCTTCTTCTATATGAGAAACACTCCTCAATGAAAACTTGCTAAGAGAATTAGCAACAATATTCACCTTACCTGGATGGTACACCACACTCATGTCATAATCCTTGAGAAGCTCAATCCATCTTCTACGTCAAAGATTTAACTCTTTTTGACTAAAGACATATTGTAGGCTATTATGATTTATGAAAACATCAATATGCACACCATAAAGGTAGTGACACTAAATCTTCAAGGCAAACACCACTGTGGTAACTGAATGCCATGAGTGGGGTAGTTTTTCTCATGAACCCGTTTCCTAGAAACATATGCAATGTTAACACTTTGAGTGTTTATGGTTAGCCTTTGTCTCATATGGAAGGATTACGAGCCTTAATTAGAGAGTTTTATTATAGCACTATACATGATTTGATAACATTATATTTTAATCAAAATTTGAAATATTATATTTATTGCCTTCCTAAAATGTGTTAAATATTTATCGTAAAAATCTTAGTTATGATATATACTTATATGTATTTATTTTTTTATAAGAGTTTCATCAATTATTAATATTTTAATGGAGATAGTAAGTCATGTTATGTTAAGAAATTATATTTATATATAGTAAGTGTTGTTCAAAATAATTTTTTATTAATTATGATATACTCAAAAAGTTATATGTATTTTACCATGAACCTACGCAATACCCAAGTGCATCATATTCTAATTTAGAACAATCCAAAAGCCAGTGAAAATGTTGAGTTTTGCACCACGTGCCTTTCTACGGATCCTACCTATGTCCCTTGGAAGCTTCCCCAGACCATAGGAGGGTTTGTCGGATTAAACCTTGACTACTATTTCATGGGGGTGAAGTCTACAGACAAAGTCTACGCACCATACAAGGTTCTACAGACCGTAGGCTTGACCTGTAGGCTAAGTCTAGAAATCCAAAACAAAGTGTGCAGAATGAAGGGACTCTATTACCTGTACATGGGTATACATACCATAAAAATATCCATGGATAAAGGTCCTAAAAGACCCAAAAACCCCTTCTACGACCAGTGTTTATGACCATAGAAGGGTCTACAGACCGTAGAAGGTTCTATAGACCCAACTTCAGTACTTTTCTTACGAGTGTATAGGATGACTCTTAGGTGGGTCTATGGACTGTAGAAGGTCCCGTAGACCCAAATATCAAGAACCCTTAGATTTTAAGGCATCTTCTATGAGAGGGATTCTACGGACCTTAGAAGCTTCTATGGGCCATAGATAACACATATAAATTGCTTCTTTCAACTTTATTGAAGGGTATTTGGGTATTTTCCCATCTTTTCCCATCTTTTCCTGTCAAAGCCTTCATATTTTGGGACCAAAATAATCCCTTTATCAGTATCATACATGTTATACCCCATACTTTTGTGTCTTGAAAGACTTTTGTACCTTGAGAGATTTTGAATTTTTTGAAAGGTTCTTAAGCTTCTTAGAAGTTACCATGTGAGAGGGATAATCTATAATGCTATTAAACAACTCTAAGGAAAGGAGAATGCAATACCCCATAGTAGAGAAGATTGAAAATAGAGTTATAAGAATTTGGAGGAAGTTTAAGACCGAATAACGAGTCGTAGGACTCAACTTATTTATGTATGCTACCAACTTGGAAATCTTACATACTTAAGCTACTTGAGTACATAGCAATCTTACATGGCAAGGGTTATATAGGTTCGTAAAGTAAGACAAGATTATAAACCCATGAGGAGAACAAGAGAGCGACATGTGGTAGAAAGAGGGAGTGCCATGTGGCAGCAGCTGGAGGTGCCATGTGGAAGCAGCTGCAGTAAGGGGGTGGGCCCCACCTGCCACGTGGCATCCAATGAGGGGTGGTGTGATGTGTTGGCCCAATAAGGGCTTGACACGTGTCACCACTTAGGGGTTAACATGTGTCACCCCCTAAAGTAGCCTATATATGTATGTTTATGAGTTTATTTCCATCCTTATCTCATAAGTCATCCTTATCAATTGAAAGTTCTAGAAAGAAGAAGAGAAGAGAGAAGTTAAGCTAGAGAGAAAAAAGAGCTATGGTTTTGGCAGGAGAAAAAGGTAAGTTCTCCAATTTTTCTTTGTAAATTTATTATATAGGGTATAAAATGAAGGTATGAAGGTGTTAGTAATATAAATTGATGTTTGGAGCTTCCCCAAACGGACGACAAACAGCCATGAAGTTTCAGTCGTGTTAGAAGAGCTTCCAAGGCGAGTTTTGGGCAAGGTAAGGCTTTCCCTTTCAAATTGAAGTTTATGATGTTTTTAGGGGTATATTATATTTATGAAGTTATTCTAGAATTTGAAAAAGTTTATAAGGATGCTTGATGTTAGAAACAAACCAAATTGAAGTCGTAGTAGATAAACCGAAGTTGAGTAGTGTGTTATTGTTGTGGTGCTGCAGGTTGGGGGTGGTTTAATTGCGTGTTGCAGGGATGGAAAGTACTCAAAAAGGGGTGTGGTTTCTACTGGTTTCAACCATATCACCCTCCGTTTCGTACGGTAAAATATTTTATGAAATAAAGGCTAAGAACTCTATTTTGATATCGTAGTTCAGAGCTAGTTCTTTGGAGTTGTATTGGGTAATGTTGAAGTGATTTATTTATATATATGAAGGTTTTTTCTTTTGTTATGGTTGTTTATTTTTTGGCCGAGTTGAAATCTCGGAGATGTTGAAGTTATAGGGGAGATGCTGCCCAATTTTCGGTAACTTCGAAGCTAGTAATAAGCTAGTTAAGGGAAATGGATAAGGAAATGATTCCTATGGATACATGGATGTAGAGTTGAAAATTTGAAAGTGAAAGGCTATTAATCTTAGTATTACTCTCATGTTAAATAGGCTCAAAAGACGATGAGGCGAACATGGGTAAGAGTAATCCATAAGAGGTATGTAAAGCTAATCATTCCTTCTTTTGGCATGTATTTGACATAAGTATGTAAAGCTAACCGTTCTTTAACTTGGCATATTTTGACATAAGTATATAAAGCTAATCTTCCTTTTTGGCAACATTTTTATGAAACAAGTATATGACTTTTATATGATTCCAAGGAAGTTCCTATTCGTAGAGCCGCTAGGATGGCCAACTTCTTGATTTTCCAAAGGATATTTTATCATGCTTAGATACGTGTATATGATTCTAAAAGTTCTATTTGGATATAACTCATAGTGATATTCAAAAGGTACTTGATACGACTCTTGTCTTTATTTTTGAATAATAGCTCATTTTGTTAACTCCATCGAGTCTCAAAAATGATTTAAAGTGCATTTAGTTTCTCACTACTCCACTCACGGATGTCTCAATGCTTCCTTCACTAAGCCCAAGTCAGGTTTTATTATGATGTGCCATGTACATATATGATATGATATGCCCATATGATATGATATGATTTGTTATAGAGATATTCCCTACTCTGGAGTTATGATGTGGTGAGTCCCATAATGAGGCCGAATATGGCATATGTTTTTCTGCATACATTATCTGTGGTTATGAAAAGCATTTTGATATTCTGGATGTTTTGCTCATTTTTTGCACCTTCTGTTTTGGTAATGGTTTTACCTATTATAATCCATGCTTTACATACTTGGTATATTGTCCGTACTGAACCCCTTTCTTTGGGGGATGCGTTACATGCCCCATAGGTACAAACGCTCAGTTTGCTGATCCGCTCGCTTAGGACATCTACCCTATTGATTGGCAGTGCTTCTTTGTCCAGAGCCATATTTTAGTACTAATTTTTCTGTTGTACATTTGTACATGTTGGTTAAGGGTACGATGGGGTCCTATTCCATCATATGACTAGGCTATCATTCTGTAGAGGTCTGTGGACTTGTGATGTGGGTAATGTATATATGTTTTGGGCTTTGTGTTCCGTGATGGCCTTAACAGTCCTCTTGTGCTATATCTGTTCTCATGCACTCTCTAGCGACCCTTTTTTGATTTCTACCTTTGTTTATTCTGCTAACACGCTAAGTGGGGCTAAAGGTACATATGGGTGCCCAACTCGGGCATCAGTCATGGCCTATGGAGTTGGGTTGTGACAATACAACCCTTCACTCCTCATAGTTATTTCCTAAAATTAGAACAAGGTTTCAAGAGGAGAAATGTTAGGGTTCCAAGAGCATTCATCAAATTCTTCAAGATTCACTGAGAACTTTGTTCTTCCAGGTATGTAGGGCTACTTAGAGTGTTGGAATAAGTTCGTCCTCTGCCTTACATCTAAATTTGGTCAGTAGAAAATTAACTTAGGGTTGTAATCCAATTTAGTAGAAGATTTTTGTATTGAAATTGTATTCATTCTATTAAATTTTGAGTATTATTATTGCGCATATGTTTCTATATATGAAATCATGATTTTTCTTGGACTATAGTTCACGATTATTCCTCATATGGACCCTACACTAGTGAGAACTTAAATTGTTGCATTGTTTTAAATTATGCATGATTTTCAGAGTTTCAGTAAACTAAAGCTTTTACATTTAGAATGAGTTTGATAAATACAATTGATTTAAATGTATTTACTAAGTTTGATAAAGTATGTTTATTGTAATAGAGAATATAATGAGTTTGAGAAAGAGTTGAGTTCGATCGAGTTAGGTTCAATGAGACTTAAAGAGATATTTTGAGTATTTTACTCATATTTAATATATGAGCATTATTACATATTCTTGGGAGTAGCAATGAGAACTACTATAGTAAAATATTAAACAACTCAAACCTTGTAAACTACATAGCAAGAGTAAAATAGGTTCGTACAATTCGTTCAAGCGACTCCTCACTTCAGTCCCTGATAACGACTTTTTTATGGATCCATGAGTTGAGTTTGCATTCCTTATCCTTGCAAGGTAATGGATGACTCTGGGAAGGTGAGAAGCGTGATGTATCATCACGACACTCATAGTGATGATTGTCCATTAGAGAAACTTTCCAAAATAAGAAAAATACTACTTTTACTTTTAGTTGCATTTATCGTCTTATTTTTGTAAAGCCTTGAGACTACCAAACTTTCATGTTTTACTTCAGTCAAGTTATTTTCAGTATTTCTTTTTACGAGTATCTAGTTAAGTTACTTGTCTATTCAATCATTTTACATACCGTACATTCAATATACCAATGTCTTTTGATTCTGTATCTTTTTACAATGCTGATAGATGTGTTAGAGATCATCAACATACACTTAGTTGAAGATCACAATTCATCAGCCTTAGGTTAGAACCATTGCTTTTGGAGGACTACTTTACAGGTTATTTCTTCCATTATTAGTAGTTTTTTTGAGTTAGCCGTTGGATTATCCTAACACCTCTTCTAAGTTATCTAGAGGCTTCATAGACAGAGAAGAGAGTCATTTTCATGTTTTAGTATTTTTGTTTAAATGTTGATTTCTTTTTTATATATTCAGAATATTTTTTAGATTGAGAGTAGAATTTTATTCCTTTCATGTCCATCTTACTAAGATTTTACTATTAAGTTAAGTCTTCAGCTAATTTAGTAAGCCAGGCCAAGGGGTCTGTTGGGACTAGAAATGGTTTCCTAGTGCCAAACATGCCTAAGATGTAGACTCGGGGTGTGAAACATTTGGTATCAGAGCAAAAAGTTTAAGAGTTCCAGGTTGTATATGAAGTCGTGTCTAGTATAGTCCTTTCATGGGAGACACATTGAGGAACGCCCATTCACTATCCTGAAACTCTAAGTGTCGACGTCGATTATCTACATATGATTTCTGTCGACTTTGGGCTACCTATAATCTCTCCTCAATGAGCTTCACTTTATCAACAACCTCCTGAATCATATCTAGGCCTATTAGCTTGGTCTCACTGACCTCAAATCAGCCAATAAGTGATCTGCACTTCCTCATATACAAAGCTTCATACAGTGCTATCTGAATACTCGAATGGTATTTTTATTATAGGTGAACTTAATAACTGGCAAATGATCATCCCAGCTACCCTGAAAATCCATAACACAGGACCATAACATGTCTTGTAGCATTTGAATGGTACGCTCGACCTGTCCATCAGTATAAGGATGGGATGCCATGCTGAGACTCACTTGTGTCCCCAATCCCTCCTGGAAGGATCTCCAGAAGTTAGCTGTGAACTAGGCTCCTCTATTAGAGATAATAGTTGTGGGAACCCCGTGAAGTCTCACTATCTCCTTAACGTACAACCTGTCATAATCCTTATCTGAATATGTAGTCCTAACCGAAAGAAAGTGGGAGGATTTTGTCAGCTTATCAACGATGACCCAAACAGATTCATATTTTTGCAGAGTGCGAGATAAACTTGTGATGAAGTCCATATTAATTACCTCCCACTTCCAGATTGGAACCTCCATCTCTTGTAATAGTCCTGTAGGCTTCTGGTGTTCGACCTTAACCTGTTGACAATTCAGACACTGAGCAACAAACTCTGCTATATCTTTCTTCATGCCATCCAACCAGTACAAGCATCTGTGGTTATGATACATCTTTATTAACCCTGGATGAATAGAATAACAGTCATAGTGTGCCTCTCCCATCACTTGTTGTCGTAACCCTACAATATTAAGTACACATAATCTACCTTTGTACCATAGTACCCCATCAGGTGCAATCTCAAATGGGGTCTCTTCCTTTTGAAGAGCTTCATCCCTATGATGTACAAGGGTAGGGTCCTCGTACTGGTGATACTTTATCTCTTATATGATAGAGGAATCAATAATTCCCCGAATAGAAACCCCGCCGTTATCAGAATTGGCCAAACGGACTCCCAAATTAGCTAACTGGCAAATCTCACGGGCTATCTCCTTCTGCTCTGGTTGCACGTCTGCAAAACTACCCATATATATATGGCTAAGTGCATGTGCTACAACATTTGCTTTCCCTCAGTGGTATATATTGTCAATATCATAGTCCTTCAACAACTCTAGCCACCGTCGCTGTCGTAAATTCAGCTCCTTCTACTTAAAGATGTACTAGAGGATCTTATGATCCATATAAATGTCAACATGCATGCCATATACATAATGTCTCAATATTTTTAGAGCATGGATCACCGCTGCTAACTCCAGATCATGGGTGGGATAATTCCTTTCATGCTTTCTGAGTTGTTGGGAGGCATAGGCTATAACTTTACCATGCTGCATCAGCATATAACCTATTCTAACATCGGAAGTATCACAATAAATGACATGCCATCCGGTCTATCGGGAAGAGTTAGGACTCGGGCCGTAGTCAGTTTATCCTTCAGAAATTGGAAACTTCGCTCACAAGCATCGGTCTATTCGAACTTGGCTGCCTTCAGGGTTAGCCTCGTTAAAGGCACTGAGATTGAGGAAAACTTTTCTACGAACCTTCTTTAATACCCATCTAGCCCTAAAAAGTTGCGTACTTCAGTAAGTGTCATAGGTCTAAGCCAAGTCTTCGCCACCTTAATCTTCTGCGTATCTACTCGAATGCCATCAGCTCCAACAATATGCCCCAAGAATTCTATTAAAGTCAACCAGAATTCCTATTTAGAGAACTTGGCATACAATTTCTAGTGCTGGAGCACCCTAAGTACCATTCTCAAGTGATCTGCATACTCCTCTTCTTATCGTGAGTAGACCAGAATATCATCAATCAATACAATCATGAACAAGTCCAGAAATAGCTTGAACACTCTGTTCATCAAATCCATAAATACTGCCAGAGCATTGGTCAACCCAAAAGACATCACTCTAAACTCGTAATGTACGTATCATCTTCTGAATGTAGTCTTCGGAATGTCCGTCTCCTTTACCCATACCTGGTGATATCCTGACTGCAAGTCTATCTTCGAGAAATACTTAGCACCTTGCAACTGGTCAAATAAATCATCAATCCTAGGGAGGGAATACCTATTCTTTATTATTGCTTTATTTAACTGCCTATAATCAATACACATTCGCAGCGACCCATCCTTCTTTATTATAAATAATACCGATGCTCTCCAAGGTGATGTACTAGGCCTTATGAAGCCCTTTTCTAATAAATCTTCCAGTTGCTCCTTCAATTCCTTCAGTTGGTAGGTGCAATTCTATAAGGAGGAATAGATATTGGTTGTGTTTGGTAATATATCTATAGAGAACTCTATCTCCCACTCAGGCGAAAGGCCTGGGAGTTCATCTAGGAATATATCGGAAACTCGCTAACCACCAGAACTGGCTGAATAGTCAATGCCTCTATCTTCAGGTCGTGTACCCATACCAGATGATAAATATAGCCTTTTCTGACCATCTTCCTTGCCTTGAGGTATGAAATAAACTTGCCCCACGGTGATGCTGTATTTCCCATCCACTTTATATTTGGCTCTCTTGGGAACTGAAATTGGACTATCTTGGCTCGACAGTCAATGTTAGAGTAACAAGAAGCTAACCAATCCATACCCATAATAACATCAAACTCAGTCATAGCTAGCTCTATCAGATCTGCCTTAGTGCAACGATTATATATGTTCACTATACAATCTCTATATACTTGTCTTGCTATAACAAAATTTCCTATTGGTGTAGCTACCTCAAATAGTTCTATCGATTTAGGTTTTATCCCAATTCTACTAGCAACAAGTGGGGAAATATATGATAATGTGGAGCCTGGGTCTATCAATACATACATATCTTGAGAGAAAATTGATAGCATACCTATAACCACATTAGGTGACGCCTCCTACTCCTGTCTAGTAGCCAAAGCATATATGCAGTTCGATAGACCGCTGGAACTAGAAGCTCCACCATGACCTATACCATGTCCTGCCGGTGCCTATAAACCCTGCCACATAGGGTGCATAACCACAAAAGAAGATGAACTAGCAACTGATCTGGTAGGCTGAGCCGCACCACCTAGATTTGCTCCATAGGGACATTCCCTCTAAATATGGCCTTGATAGACACAACTAAAACAAGGACTAGTAGAAAGGCAAAACTCTCCAAAATAGGACTTACCACACCAAGAGCACTAAGGCAAAGGTGGCCTCGGCTGACTCGGAGCCCTAGGCATCTGTGAAGCTGAAGCCTTGGAGCTCTGACCAGCTCCTGAATACCCGGTATTATCGTATCTCCTACCAGCGAACTGTGGGCGTGCACTCTGTGCTGGCTAAGAGGAATATCTATTATGCCATTGTTGAGGCTGCCTTCCTCAAAATTCACTTAGATGGCCAACTGACCTAGCTGTCTTATGATGGCCTCTATCATAGTCTCTATCGGGCTGATGGCCCCTATATTGATCTTCCATCCCCTGGGCATACGCCTGCAACCAAGAAATATCCATCTTTTGATGGGAGGCCATTACCATACAACTATCAACTAGATAACGATCCAACCACATCACATATTGATGCATCCTATCAGTCATATCAACTATAACAACAGGTGCATATATGGCCAATGAATCGAACTCGAGACTATAATCCTGAATGCTCCTGCCATTCTGCCTCAGATGTAAAAATTTATCGACTCTGGATCGTCTCATCTCTGGAGGTAGTAAATGGCCAAGGAAAGCCTCTACGAACTCATCCCACACTACTAGAGGAGAATCTATGCCCCTAGACATCTCCCACGACTCATACTAGTTGACAGCTACGTCCCACAGTAGATACAAAGCTAAGTCAACAGACTCAGTCTCACAAGCCTTGATTAGTCTCAGCGTACGATGCATCTATCTAACAAACTCCTGTGGGTCATCTTCGGGCTTCGACCCAAAAAATTCTGGAGGGTTATAACTCAGGAAGTCATGAGCCCTCAAACTGTCATATCTATCTGCCTGGTCAACCCCTAGTCCATGCCTGCGAGACTATCTTGCCGCTAATCTGGTAAGGAACTTAACAATATCTCTCATAGCTCTATCCTCCACCCCTAGCTGAGGAGCTGAAGGTTCAGGTGCTGGGTCCTCGATAACTGGCGGTGGAGCCGCCCCTTGGCCTAGAGCTGTCGCTATCCTAGGTTCCTCTAGAAGTTGCGGTGTAGCAGAGCTCGCAGACTAGAGCACAACATCAGGCATAATCTGGGCACAAGCTCTAGTGACTCTCCTAGCCTGGCTAGTTTCTCCAGTTTTCTATTTGCCCTTCTGGGTAGCTGTCGCTTTCTTCAAAGGCATAGTTGTAAACATAATCGTCTGATAGAAAATAAATCATCCTAATAATATAGCACCATCGTACGATCTAAGATAAGAAGGAAAGATGACATCCTAAATATCCTATAACTTCCTTTTTATATATGTGGAGCACAACCTACCGATAACAAGACTCTACTAGACATGATCTGTAGACACTCTGAGGATAAACTGCTCTAATACCAGTTTTGTCATGACCCAACCCTGTAGGCTGTGACTGGTACCCTGCATAGACACCCATATACATATTCTTTAACTATATGTTCATTTAACATCAAACGGTGCTAAGGATGTTATAATGACCAAACCATGGTCTCGGGACCGTCATATAAGTATTCATATAAATGCAAACCGACAAGGCTGCTACCACAATCATGATAATATCTGCAAGCCGATGAGGCTGCTGTAAAAAATAATAGTATTCGCATACTGATATTACACACCCAATTGATCATGTTTGAATATGACCCACACATATGTCCACAGACCTCTAAGAATTTCAACAGTATAATATGACGGGACAGGGCCCTATCATACCCTTAGTTAACATATTTATATATTTAGATTAGAAAACATCTATACCAAATCTGGGCTTCGAAACAACGGAACTCTCCAAGATAGCAAGAGGGAAGTCTTAAGCTAGCAGCTCACCAAAATGAGTATCTACATCTGCGGGCATGAAATACAGCTTCCCCGAAGAAAGGGGGTCAATACGGAATATGTACCGAACATGTAAAGCATGCAATACTGTAAATGGATCATAATTGAAATATGGAGTACAGTAAATGTGTCCAATATCCAGAATGCCAAAACACTTGCCTTTGTACATAATCATATTTGTCAATAACATATATCATATGCATGTATATATATCGTACCCGACCCTTAATGAGGGACTCGGTGAATAAGGTCATCATATGCCCTCCTGGACGCCATATCATATCATCATATATTCATACCATCATATCATCATATCCGTCTAGTGAGGGACTCGGTGAACAATGCATTTAGATTATGCACGAATACATACCTAGCCTAGGACTCAGTGAAAGATACATTAAGGTATGAAAGAGTAGAGTAGTGAGTAACCATATACATTTAAATCATCATTTGAGACTCAATAGAATAATTAAAATGAACCATCATTTAAAAATTAAGACAATATTCATTTCAAGTAACCTTCGATTGCCATTATAAATCATGCAAAATATGAATTATACTATACCATGAATTGTACTAAAATATGAATTTTACCAACTAGGATGGATGGAATCATACATATGGGTCAATACATAAGGATATAAATTATAGAAATTAGGAACATTAGCCTTCCTAGTATATCTAAGAATAAGAGCTTTGTCGGAATCTTATACATTCATCATCCGTTTGTTTCATAAGATCATGCCAAAAGAAAGGAATGTTAGATTTACATACCTTTAGCGCTTATTATTCTCACAATATATATAATCTTCCCAATAATACTTGAACCTATATTAAGATGCCAACAACTACGATTAAGCTACGGGGAGATTCAAAACATATTCTAACTTTAGTAATTCCTTTCTAGATGTTTAGACGACGTTTTCTATTATATCCAAATCAACTACATACAACCAACCAAACATCAATAATTACATGTTCAATACCAATCTGGAAAGCCCACACAATATTCCAAACAGTCCACATTCACAACATACAATAATGATTCACATACGGCTACTACATTCTCAAGTTACTTCTATAGTTCGTAGCCTTAACGTTTGCATGTAAGAGCTTATAACAGCCCATCCAACATACAAAATTATGTATAGTATTAACTATAATTAATTTGTTTTCCAACTTGATGAAAACAACAAGTCCAAAACAGTCTATTACTACAACACGTCCAAAACAGTCCAATAAAATATCCAAACTAATCCCTAAACAATTCTCGGAATTCTTGCAAATGTTTACGAACATACTAACCAAACCACATATGATTATTACACATTATTTCATATCTTATTTTCATATAATTTCAGTAGGTTATGACCAGCTATCCACACGATAAGTACAATATCAATTCATACGCAACTAAGCTACATCGTCTTTTATATAATCCTTACAACAACTCACAAACGACTTTAGTTTCAACTCCAATCATTATAAACCTTCATTTCCATAATAAGATTCATGATTATAATAATCAAAATATCAAGTAAAAATAGTTCACTAACTTTCTCACAAAACAGTCCACACACGGTTTCCACATGCTTCAACATCACTCACATAGAATTTTAGATTCAATTATTTTCATAATAACACAACTTCACCTATAACCTTCCAATTCTTTTCATTCTTTTTACAATAAGATATATGATAGTAAATACCATAATTATTAAAGAAAATCAGTCCATCCATGCCACTAAAATAGTCCACATAGCCACAACAATATTCCAATACGAACGTTCACGATTTTATGCATGCAATTCATGTTTATCAAGTTATATCCATACTTCAACACCAACACCTATAAACTCATGGTTATTATAATTTTCCCACATCAAAATACATTATTTCATGCATACAACTTATATTTATACATCTACATCACCCTTGATACATGAAAAAGAAAGTTAGATATCACCTTGACAACTTGACTTTTCAACTTGGCTAGAGTTTGTGAATTGTAATAAAAATGGTTCTTGTTGATTCAATGAATATATTCACGTTTCTAGGGACCTTCCAAGGGTTGAAACACCTTAGAAAATAATTTTTGGATCAAGACTCAAAGAGCTCAAAAATCAGCCCCTTTGGCCAAGACTCTCTCTCTAGGTTCTAAGTTATCTTTCTTTGTGTTGTGTACTTTAAATGAATGTATTTTCTGATATACTTAGTCATATTTTGGTTAAAATATGATGCCTAAAAGGTATCCACATTCTCCACTCAATACAATGAGTCACTCCATTAACTTTACACAAAAAATTCATTCTTTTTCTCCTACTTTCGGCTAGGTGTTGGATGAATTGTCCATATTTGTCTCCTTTCTTCTTTCTTTTCAATTGTTTACAAGACAATTGCTTTTGTAGTTGATGATTCATACATTAACCCTTGTCTATTGTAATCATACAAGATGGATGATTAATATTTAATGTAAAATGATTCCTCTACCTTGTGATGTCTTCATAAAATAATGCATGCTTTTATAAAGTAATGGATGCTCCAATATTCAATTGCATGCTTCAACTTTTTCTCCTCTAATTTTCAGCTATCTTGGACGACTTTATATGCATATTTCTCCCAATTTAATTGTCCCCAATATAATGAAAATGTAGTGGATGAATCAACATTAAATGCATATTTGTATGTCTTCCATAATAGCCTTATTTTAGATGACTTGAAGTCATCTTTTGGACCTTGCACATTGATGTTCCTTCTTGGTTCATTGTTGTCCCAATTTGTTTTGTTTTTTTTTACTTAACACAACAATTAAGTAATTCCTAATCTCCAATAACATTTTTATACTAAGTAAAATTTATAACCAATTAGTTCTAGTTTAGAAATTAATAATCTGAGGTTTCTATCTCACATTGATTCCTTCTCAAATAACTTGATGTATAAAATACGGGGTCTAACAGTTATGAATTTCTTGTTATGTCCTTTGGTTTGAATAACACTATCGTGACATTCATGGATTTCATAAACAAAGTGTTTAAATAGTATCTGGACATATTTTTTATCATGTTCATTGATGACATTTTGATGTACTCTAGAAATAAGGAAGAGCATACCAACCATCTAAAAATTGTCCTCCATAATCTTAAGGACCAAGAGTTATATGCTAAGTTTTCAATATGTAAATTTATCTTCCATCTGTGACATTGTTAGGCCTAATTATATCCTTTGAAGGTATCTGAGTTGATTCATAGAAGATAGAGACAGTTAAGAATTGGCCAACACCCATATCACTAAATGACATAAGGAGTTTCTCTGGTTCGGCTGGTTACTACAGAAGGTTTATGGAGGGGTTCTCATAAATATCATCTCCATTGACCAACTTTTCCTAGAAGAAGAGTAAGTTTCAATGGATTGAAGCTTGTGAAAAAAGCTTTCAAGAGTTGAAAAATAGATTGACTACTGCTGTAGTATTGTCCCTACCCAAAGGAACATATGTTTTTTTTGTTTACTATGATGCATCTAGAGTTGGAATTGGTTGTGTGTTGATGTAGAAAACTATATTCATAGGTATACCTCCAGATAACTTAAAATCCATGAGAAAAATTATTCGACTCATAACCTCGAGTTGGAGGTAGTGGTTTTTTCTTTCAAGATATGGTGTGATTATCTCTATGGTGTTCATGTGGATCTGTTTACTGATCACAAGCATTTTCATTATGTCTTCAGTTAGAAAGAGCTAAATCTAAGGCAGAAGATGTGGCTTAAGTTGCTCAAGGACTATGATATGGGCATTTTCTACCACCTATATAAAGCTAATGTTGTTATTGATTCTCTTAGAAGGTTATCCATAGGGAGTACCACTTTTGTTTGAGAGAGAAAATAAAGAATTGGCTAAGGATGTGCATAGACTTGCACATTTGGGAGTTCACCTTGTGGACTCAAATGAAAGTAGAGCTATTATTTAGAATAGGGCTGAATCATCACTAGTTGTAGAAGTGAAGGGGAAGCAAAACCAAGACTCTATCCTACTTTAGTTTAAGGAAGATATTCATAAGTAAAAGGTGATGGATTTTTCACAAGGGGGGTGTTCAGATATCAAAGTAGATTATGTGCTCCAAATATTGATGGTCTCCCAGATAGGATCATGGCAGAGGATGATAGCTCCAGGTATTTTATACTTCCGGGCTCTACCAAAATATATCATGACTTGAGAAAAGTCTACTGGCGGAATGGTATGAAGAGAGATATTACAGACTTTATGTCGAAGTGCCTGAATTATCAACAAGTAAAGGTTTATCCTCCTAATGTTAATGTCGAAGGTAATACTCCTTTCCATATCTCATATTTAGTGTCGACTCGTGTGTTTGAATGTTTTAGTTCTTACATTGCATTTATGCTTTAAGTAAATTCTTAGCTTGGTTATCATTCGAGGAAAATGATCCCAATGGGGAGATATGATAACACCCTAAAATATCTAACTTAGAGAAGTCCAAAAGGCCAGAGAAAAGGTTGAGTTTTGCACCCAGTGACTTCTTACACTTCCTACCTATGGCTTGTAGAAGCTTTTATAGACCATAGGAGGGTTCGTTAGATTGAACATTGGATACTGTTTTATAAGGGTTAGGTCTACAAATTAAGTCTACATACTGCAGGAACTTCTACGGATAGTAGGCCTGACCCGTAGGCCAAGTGCTAAAACCCAATACACTAAGTATGTAGGATTAAGGGACCTTATGATCCGTAGAGGGGTCTACGGAGCATAAAAGGCCCCATAGACCAAGTTCTTCAATACCCATCTCCATACCCTTTCCACGTCTAGTTTCTATAACCTGTTAAAAGGTCTACAGACCATAGAAGGTTTTGTAGACCCAACTTTAGAAACTGACCCCTTAGTAGTTTTTTTAAGAGTGTACAGGATGACCCATAGGTGGGTCTACAGGCTGTAGAAGGTCCTATAGACACAAACATAAAAAAAACCTAGATTTTAAGGCACCTTCTATGAGAGGACTTCTATGGCTCGTATAATCTTTTACAGACTATAGATAGCACCTATAGACGACTTCTATCAGTTTTAATAAAAGGTATTTGGGTCTTTTCCACCCTTTTCCAGTCCAATTCTTCATGTGTTGGGACCAAAGTAAGACCCTTATCAGTATCAAATCAATAATCATCACTATGAGCCTCATGATAATACAACATACTATTCACGTTGCCAAAGTCATCTATTACCTTGCTAAGGTAAAGGACACAAACTCAACTCATGAATCCATAAAAAAGTCTGTATTAGGAATTGAAGTGAGGAGTCACCTGAACTAATGGCACGATCCTATCCTATATTGGCTTTGTAGTATATGGTGTTTGAGTTGTCTAAATTCTTTCCCAAATCAGTTCTCAATACTACTCCCAAAAATATGTATTAGTGTTCATATATTACTGTGAGTAAATACTCAAAATACATCTCTTTGTCTGATTAAACTTAACTCAGTCTGACATAACTTTTCTTAAACTTATGTATTCTCTTTTAAATCATGATTCTTTTTTAATCTCAGTAAATACATTAAAATTAACTCTTGTTTCTTAAACTCATTGTCAAAACAAAGTAATGCGTAAATGTTTTAGTTTATTCAAAACTCATAAAATCATGCATAATTTAAAGCAATGCAATTAGTTTAACTTCTCAACTAATGTGGAGTCCATGGGAGGAATGATCATGAAATATAACTCAAGAAATTAGAATTTCCATATGGAAGATCATATACTCAATAATAATATTTAGACAAATACTCAAAATATAGTAGAACAAATATCTCTCTTTATTCAAGAACTAAAAAACTCAGGTTGGAACCCTAGGTTAATCTTCTATTGATTAAATTTAGATGTAGGGCATGAAAAAAACTTAGTTCAACACTCTAAGTAGCCTTATATACCTAGAAAAATGTTTTTCTTGGCAAAACTTGAAAAACTCATAGAAGACACTTGAACACTAGCTTTTTCTCCTCTCCAATCCTTGCCCTAAGACCTTTAAGTGATTTTGAGGGGAAAAAGCTCGTACATGTAACATTACTAAAAATGCTCATAAGTTCCTTAAGAATTTCCTAGTAATATGCTGCTTGCATAACGCATTATCCTTATTTCTTTTTGGCAAATACGAGTACGGAATGTCAATCAGGAAGTCAAACCTGAGGGAAAATGGTCCAGTGGATTTTTAGGACTCGTCTATCAAAAGATGAATTTTGTCAAAAAATACACAAAATAGTAAGATGCGCTTCAGCTCTGCATCGCCCACTTGCTCCCATTCAGTGTAATTTTTCCCCGAGTTAAAATCTGGCAAAAATCTCATTCACTTAAAATTGGCCTATCTAGGAGCAGCTCTAGTCGGGGACCTGGGAGATGCTTTTCATCCGAATTCAGTTTTTTTAAGTAAGAGCACTTTAGACATTTTCCTAATTGTTAGTTAATGAACCTGAACATTTTTAGGGAATAATTCTACTCTATAAACTATCCTAAACCCTTAATTCCATTCATTCTTCTACAATTCACCTACTCAAATATTTTTCTCTCAACAAGAGCTCTCAAGGACTCTATTGAATAATTCCAAGAGATTCACTCAATCTCTCCATTAAAACTTTCAAATTCTCCCAAATTATTTGGTTTTCTTACTCAAGGTATGTGGGTATTGATTCATGGATTCGTTCATCCATGAAGTCCAATCAATTTCTCAAGTTTTCTATCAAATTCAAGTATGGAATTTTATGGGTTTTATGATCTCTATTCCAATTGCATAAATTATTATTCAAATTATGATTATGAGTCTATTTTAATATACATTGATAGTTATTGTATTGAATTGAAGAGTTTTTCCTTGAATTTTTCTATATTTATCTTTAGGGAACATCTTATAAATTATGGATATTTTCAATTATATTTCTAATGATATTATCTTTATAAATTATGTACGGGCTGATAGAAAGTATATGATCATGCATGTTTTCAAGTCGATTTTAGGATTTTCAAATCAATTGACCATGCATCCATGTTTTACCCTAATTTCCAAGTATGAACTATGAGTATGTATGTATGATTTGTAATGTGGAAGGAAAATAGCCGCATTGCACATATATTATGAAAATGAGCTATTCTATGATTTCAAACCTATGATCATGACTATGATATATGTTCATTATGATTTCTATGGTATGTATGTATTCCATGAGATTTGACTTAACACCAAATGTAGACTTGACGTGGCGGCTCAAAATATGCTGTCCTTTTATATAGTCTCTTGTCCCATATCTCCGTGCCACCATACGATTTACCTTTTTGGCCTAGCTAGTAGATCCACATATAGCATACATTATAACCCACCTAGCGGGGTAGAGTCTACCTTGGCAAGTAAATTCCCTTTTTTTCGATATAGGGGTATCATCAGGATTCTATGATATAGCTCGCATTGTCTTTTTGTTGGTTATTAATCATATCCCACATATATATGATCTTTTATATATTTCATAATCTAAATTATGCTTTTCAAATGCTTTGTTCATTATGATTTTCTCATGTTTTACGTATCTCATCTTATCATGTACTTTACTTGAACATTGCATTCTATTATTTTTATTGCATTCATGCTTTCATACTTAGTACATTCAAATGTACTAATGCATATTGTTTCCTACATTGTATCATAATATAGGGGTTCAGGTTGAGGATCATATCCATCTACGTGGCTAGTTACACTTTCCTATCCAACAAAGTCGTGGTGAGTTCTTATTTATCGGGGACTAGTTATCTAGTTGGTTATTATTTCTAAAGTTTTTTGTTATGATTCATTTTGAGGGTGATATAGATACATGTCTTACCCCCACCCATGTTCATGAGTAGAAGCATCTAGTTGGATAAATGTTTCGAGTCTATTTTGTCATGTGACATTCTTGGTTTACTATCCATGGTTTGGACTCTCTTATGATGTTTCTGCTTTTACTTTACCTTATGTATGCTTATTATATGAACACCCTTTGGGGTTTGGATCACCGTGTTACGACTAGACCTTAGGTCGGATCGTGACAAACTCAGTTACAGAGTACAAGGTTCAAGTGTCCTAGGGTCTCCAACATGCCGCGTCAAGTAGAGTATTATTCATGGGTGTAAAGCATGTCACATCTATGAGTAGGAGACTATGAGGCATTTTTAGGAATTCTCACTTCTTTCATAATCTATGTCGTGTGGTAGAGTGTATTGTAAGACTTCCTTTCCCTAACGACTGTTTTTTGCGATTTTCAGAAAAAATAGCTCTAAGAAGACCACTGTTGCCAAGGGGAAACAAGGCTAATGAAGCCCAAGCTCCCCCAATTCCTCAAAATAATGGTCCTCTACTAGACCAAGTGACTAATGTGGAGTTTCAAACCTCTATTACTATGCTAGCCCAAGTGGTGACCAACCAAGGGGTTGTGGCTCCTCCTAATATTCCTACTCGAGGCTCACAAGTGAGGGACTTTGCATGAATGAACCCTCTGGAGTTTCATGGCTCAAAGGTTGATAAAGATCCTCAAGAATTCATCGATGATATCCACAAGATAGTTAGTATCATAGGGGTGACTTCAAAAGAGAAAGTGGAGTTGGAGGCTTACCAACTTAAGCGTGTTGCTCATGTTTGGTACACTCAATGAAGTTGAGTAGGGTGGATGAAGTTTTTATTGAATGGGAAGCTTTCAAACTTGGTTTTCTTGATCGGTTTTCCCTCTTAAGCTAAGGGAGGCTAAAGTGTTGGAGTTCATAAATCTTTCACAAGGCACTATGGGAATGAGTGACGATGCCCTCAAGTTTACTAAGCTATCCAAGTATGCTTCTTCATTGATTACTGGTCCACGTACCCAAATGAGGCAACTCATATTAAGGGCATCTAACTTAGTTTCTAAGGAATGTCGTACCACTATGCTTGTTAAGGAGATGGACATATCACAGCTCATGACTTTTATGAAAAAATTCAAGGAGAAAAGCTCAAGAAAATAAGGATGAGGGATTCTAAGAGGGCTCGGTATGAAGGTGGGATCTCCAATGCTAGGACCGGTGGTAGTAGTGGCCACTCTCAATAAGGCCAATATTTGGGGAAGAAGTTTGCTAAGGATAGGGTTCCATACCATAAATCTCAAGGAAGAGGTGTGAATGCTAGTAGCCCTTCTTTTCCTAAGTGTGCAGAGTGTGGAAAGAATCATTAAGGGAAATGCTTGATGGGGATGGGTTCTTGTTATGGATGTGGAAAGATGGGCCATAATCAATTCGAGTGCCCTTATGTTTACAACAAGGGTGAAGAAGGTCGTCCTCAAGAAGTCAAAGTGCAATAAGGTACCCTATTTCAACCTAAGGGTGGTCAACTTGACAATCGATTCTATGCTCTTCATGCTAGACAAGATATGGATGAGACTCCTGATATGGTCATGGGTATGTTACAGGTCTTTAACTTTGATTTTTATGCATTACTTGATCCGGGTGCCAACTTGTCTTTTATTATTCCTTACCTTGCTATGAGATTTGATGTGTGCCCCAAAGTGTTATTAAAGCCTTTTCGATTTATACTCCTGTTGGTGATTCGGTACTAGCCAAGAGAGCTTATAGAAATTGTCCCTTGTTGGTCTTGCACAAATTTATTCAATGTGATCTTGTTGAACTTGATATGACTGATTTTTATATGATTCTTGGTATGGATTGGTTACATACCGCCTATGCATCTATATGTTGTAGGACCCGTGGGTTAAGATTAACTTTCTTAATGAGCCTATTCTTAAATGGAAGGGTATTGATTTTGTGGTCAAGGGTCAATTCATTTAATGTCTTAAGGCTCAAAAAATGATTTCCAAAGGATGCATTTATCATATCATGCGAGTTAGGGATGTCGACCTATTCTTGAGTCAGTCCCTATAGTTGATGAGTATTCCGATGTGTTTTCTGATGATTTGCCTGGTATTCCTTCTAAAAGGGAAATTAACTTTAACATAGATCTCCTTTCCTATACCTAACCGTTTTCTATTCCTCCTTACCGTATGGCTCCGACAGAACATTAGGAGTAGAAAGAGTAATTGAAGGATTTATTGGATAAGGGTTTCATAAGGCCAAGTATTTCACCATAGGTTGCTCCATGTTGTTTGTTAGGAATGAATATGGGTCACTCCAAATGTGTATAGACTATCGGTAATTGAATGAGGTTACTATAAAGAGAAAATATCCAATACCGAGTATAGATGACTTATTTGATTAATTACAAGGAGCAAGTTACTTTTCCAAGATTGATCTCCATTTCGATTATCATCAATTGAGGGTAAGGGAGTGTGATATTTCGAAAACTGTATTTCGAACAAGGTATGATCATTTTGAATATTTAGTAATGTAATTTGGTTTGATAAATGCTTTTGCTATTTTCATGAATTTGATGAATCATATTTTTAAGCCATACTTGGACATATTTTTTGTGGTGTTCATTGGTGATATCTTGATTTATTCTTGAAATGAGGAAGATCATGTGGGTCACTTGAGGATTGTGTTGCAAACATTGAGAGAGAAGAAATTATTTGCCAAATTTAGTAAGTGCGAGTTTTTTCTAAGGGAAGTTACATTTCTTGGCCATGTGGTGTCCGGTGATAGGATTAAAGTAGATCCAAAGAAAATGGAGGCGGTTAAGAATTGGCCTAGACCATTATCTCCTTCGGACATTAGAAGCTTTTTGGGCTTATTCGGATACTATAGAAGATTTGTTGAAGAGTTTTCTTCTATTGCCTTGCCTTTAACTAAGTTCACCCAAAAGAAGGTGAAATTTCAATGGTCAGATGAATGTGACAAAAATTTCCAAACATTGAAGGATCATCTTATGTCAGCTCCTTTTTTGACATTTCCTAAAGGTTCGGATGGGTTTGTTGTTTATTGTGATGCATCACATATTGGTTTCGGTTTCATCTTGATGCAACATAGTAAGGTTATAGCCTATGACTCTAGGTAACTTAAAGTGCATGAAAAGAACTATCCAACCCATGATGTTGAACTTGCGGCAATTGTGTTTGCTTCGAAAATTTTGGACCATTATCTTTATGGGGTGCATATTGATGTGTTTACCGACAACAAAAGCTTGCAATATGTGTTTTGTCATGAACAAACCCCGTAGGACTCTACTGGGGTTCAACTTGGACCCCCGTATACGTAACTATCAAATATAGCCAAATTGAACTATGCATAATGTGGTACTACACCTAAAAACCTAGTGGGTCAAAACTTTTTCATGTACATGTAGCCTCTTTCATTCATACTATTTCATGAAAGAGAATGTAAGCTGACTAGGTTGTCATATATACAAACATACACAACGCGCCGTATAGGCATAACTGAAACAAACTTATAAACAACCCACATACATATGTCTACAGACCTCTAAGAATAGTAATGGTAACATAAGGCGGAACAGGGCTCCCGCTGTACCCCTGGACAAACAAATATATGCATTAGAAGATCAGCACCAAAAGCTAGGCTCTAGAATAGTGGAGCACTTCCGACATAGTTGAGTGGAAATTCTAAGCTGGCGGATCCCTGAAATGAATATCTGTACCTACGGGCATGAAATGCATCCCCCCGAAGAAAGGGGGGTCAGTACGACATATGTACTGAGTATATAAAGCATAACATATCATAACTGAAACAACAACTGAAATTGGGATGCAGGAAATATGTGTAATAGTTAAGAGATCATTGTACCTGCAGCTTAGGACATGTATTCATATACCTTATCATACCCTATACTCGGCCCTCTAGTAAATTTGGTATCATAATCGTTTCATCATAATCATGTGTCATCATATCATCATGTATATTATTTCATCATGTCATCGTATGCGACATCATATTATCGTATACGACATAATCTTATATGTCATCATAGTATATCCGGTCCACTATAGGGCTTGGGGTCACAAATGTATTCCTATATTTTCATATGCATGCCTACATAATGTATCTGGCCCATCATGGGACTCGGTGTCAGAAATGTTTTATAAGTTCAACATATGCATATATGTGTCGTACCTGGCCCTCTACGAGGGACTCGGTAAATAATCATACTATCATAATAGTCATACCATCATATGTCATACCCGGCCCTTTATGGGACTCGGTCTTACCCAGCCCTTTATAGGACTAGGTGAATGCTCATATAATCATATATCGTACCCGGTCTTTTATGGGACTCGGTCATACCCGCTCTTTTATGGGACTCGGTGAATAATCATGTCATCATATATCCTACTCGGCCCTTTATGGGACTCGGTCATACCCATCCCTTCATGGGACTCGGTAGAAGATGCATTAACAGCATTCCCGAGTAAAGAAGCGAGTAACATATGCAATTAGCTCATTATTTGAGACTCGGTATAACAACCATCATGAACTATCATTTGAGGATCAAAATGATCATCATCCCAAGTATCCTCCAAATGCCATTAGGGGCCATATCAAACGGAGTCTCAGGAATCATAGACTTATATTAATACACTGCCAAACGACTTATGAAATTAGAGACACTTGTCATTATAGAGTCCTTAGGCACAGGAGCTCATACATTCAATTACTATTTAACATATAGAAGGCTCGAGGGTGATAGCTTAACTACCTTAAGAGCCTTAGCATTTAGAAGTGAACACGAGTCACGTGTTATACTCGGAACTTACACATGGAACTACCTCCACACTAATATCATATCTCATTTCATTTACATTTAAGACATCCCAAAATAAAGGAGCAATAAGCTTTACATATATTACCTTTTATCATATAGAAGCCTTAAAAAGGCAATAGCTCAACTATTACAGAAGTTTACCATCACGAAGTGGATACGAATTATGAACTCTACTCGGAGCTTTACGAATGAAATTATGCCCATATTTCATATAAAAACCATTCATAACTTATATCTAAGACATGCCAAAAGAGATAAGAATAGCTTTACATACATATTCCAAAAACATGCCAAGAGAATGAAGGTAGCTTCACATACCTCTTATCAATTGCTTTTAACCTGGCTTGTCGGATCATCCTCTAAACCTATTTAACACGAAGGTAATACTAATATTAATAACCTTTAGCTTTCCAGCTTCTAAATACACAACCAAGCACCCATAGGAATTAATTCCTTATTCACCTCTCTCGACTAGTCGAGACTAGTCGAGAAGTTAACAGAAATTGGGCAGCTTCTCCCCTATAATCTTCCATAGTTGAACTTCCAGTTTAACCTCCAAACCTTAGAAGACATATTAACAAAAACAACCAGCAGCTATAAATCATTGAATTTTTTACGATCCAACCCCGTGGGCCACGACTGGGGTCCGACCTAGACCCCCGTATACATAGCTTTCAAATATAACCAAATTGAACTATGGGTAATGTGATAAACCCCCCCAAAACACCAATGGGTTAAAAGTTTTTCATACTCATGTAGCCTCCTTCATTCATATCGTATCATGAAAGAGAATGCAAGCCGACAAGGCTGCCATAACATAAAATATTTACAACATACCATATAGGCATAGCCGAAATAAACTCATGAACAACACACACATATATGTCTACAGACTTTTAAGAATAGTACGGTAACATATGGAGGGATAGGGCCCCTGCCGTACTCCTGAATAAAAAAATACATATATACACCGGAGGACCAGTACAAAAAAACTAGGCTCTGGAATAGTGGAGCACCTCCAATCATAGATGAGCGGATATCCTAAGCTGGCGGGTCTCTGAAATGAATGTCTGTACCTGCGGGCATGAAACACCCCCCCTCCCCGAAGAAAAGGGGTCAGTACGATACATGTACTGAGTATATAAGCATAACATAACTGAGATAACAACTGAAATAGGGATGCAGGAAACCAAGTATAACATTTAATAGTGTACTGTACCTGCACCTCACAAAATAAAGTCCTGAATACCATTATCACGTATCGTATCTGGCCCGCTTGGGGACTTGGTGTTAAAAACACATCATCTATCATGATAGGCATATATATGATTTTAGCGCTATGGAACATACAGCCCGATCCATGTATATAGAAAGTACCTACCGAGGAATGATGGCCCAATCCACATATCGTATAATATTGCCGAGGAATGATGGCCCGATCCATCTCTCATTTATCAATACCGAGGTATGATGGCCCGATCCGTATATTGCATAATAATGATGCCGAGGTACGATG
Source organism: Solanum dulcamara (assembly GCF_947179165.1). NCBI lineage: Eukaryota > Viridiplantae > Streptophyta > Magnoliopsida > Solanales > Solanaceae > Solanum > Solanum dulcamara. The sequence continues at coordinate 50,767,054 of NC_077243.1, forward strand.
GTCCAATCCGTATATCATGTAATAATGCCGAGGTACGACGACCTAATCCATAAATAGCACAACATGCCGTGGAACATATGGCCCGATACTTACATAGCAAAATGTGTCGAGGTACGTTCGGCCCGATCCATATATATCATAATGCATATACATGAACGTAAGACTTGGTAACATATCAGACATCCCCCAACTATTATCATTAATAATCCTAAGAGACCCCAGATTTACACATACTACCTTCCATCATATAGAAGCCCTAAAAGGCAACAACTCAACTACTACAGGAGTTCTAATATCACGAAGTCAATGAAACTCATGGCTCATGCTTGGAATTTATGAATGGAATTACCCCAAGCTCATATATATATATCATTCATTACTTACGTCTAAGACATGCCAAAAAAGAGAAGAATAGCTTTACATACCTCATATGGACTTCTCTTAATCACGTCCACGTCGTCGTCCTATGAACCTATTTAACATGAAAGAAATGCGAGTATCAACAACCTTAAATTTTCAGTGCCCTCAGTTGGACCTTAGCATTCATGGAACCTATTTCCTTATTCGTCTCCTCGACTAGTTCTTTAGTTAGCTAGAAAGTTAACGAAAATCGGGCAGCACCTCCCCTATAAAGTGCCCTATCCGAATTTACAATTACATCCCTAATCACTACATCAAACCAACAACAACACCCTGCAGAATATACACATAAAAAATGGCGACATCACACAACACAAGCTCCAAACAACTTGCTGAAAATTACGACACCAAAATAGGGTTTCTAGTCTTTATTTTGCCAAGTCTTTATTTATATGAAATGAGGGGTCATGTGGATGATACCAGAAGCACCCACACCCCTTTTAGAATAAATTTAGGCCCTTCAACAAACTCCCACACACCTGCATCAGTACACCACAAGAACAACACTTCACTTCGACGACAATTCAACTATAGCGATTCCAATTTAGTTTGTTTCGAACGTCAAGCATTTCTATGATGTTTTCACGTTTCCAGCCACTTAAAAAACATATAATACACTTCATAACAACATCATAAACCCCAATTTTAAGGGAAAGGTCTCACCTTACCCGAAATTGGCCAAAGCTTGCCAAAACTGCATCTCGGAAACTTCCTGGTATGCTGAATTGGGGCGGACTGTTTGTGCCCCCTTTCCGCTGCCCCAAATTGGAATTTTATGTTATAAACCACCATTACATAACTGTGGGATACCTTAAATAATTAATTCACGGAATAAAACTCTGAGTCTTACCTTGGCAGCCCCAAACCCGTAGCTCCTCTTCTTGCCCTCCAACGTTTTCCTCTTTTTCTTTCACACTTTCTCTTGTTTGTTCCAAGTGTAAATCTGAAGATATGGTTCCTTAGGCATCATAAAATATATATATACACCTTGACGTACTTGAGTAACACCATAGATAATTAATTCGTGGAGAAGAATCGAAGAACTCACCTTTAATTCTTCAAAACCGTGGCTACCTTGTTCCTTTTGGGTTCTGCACGTTTTTCCTCTTCTTTGGCTAATGTTTTTGGATGGAAAATAAATTAAGAGTCAGCCAACATGTATATATACACCTCCTTAGGAGGTGACACATGGTATCCCCCTAGGGGTGACACGTGGCAGCCTTCTAGGGTGCCACCTCATCCAAGCTTCCAACCCAAAGCTGCCACGTGGCAGCGTGGGGTCCATCCCAAGTTGGTGAGTCACCTTCTTGCTTGTCACCAACTTGCTTTTCACCTACTTGCTTGTCACCTACTTGCTTCTCACCTACTTGCTTTACTTTCGTAAGTTCAGAAACTAGTTTTTGGTCCCTCTCGTAGGTTCGTTATCTCATCTTACTTTAAGAGCCTATGTATTCCTTTCTACGTAAGATCAACACATACTCTAATAGCTTAAGTATGTAAAATATCTAAGTTGATAGCTTACGCAAGTAAGTCGAGTCCTACGACTCATTATTTGGCCTCTAACTCATTTCAAATCCTTATAGACCTATTTCCAACCTTCACTCTTAAGGGACGTCACGTCCTCCCTTCCTTAGAGTTATTTGATCATGTTATAGATAATCTGGGTCATGGGAAAAATTTCAAGAAGCTTAAAAATACATTCCAGAGCACAAAGGTACGGGGTATAACAGAATTACTACAATACGACGCAATACAATTTCCCAACGACTCGCCCAAAATCAGGATACCAAAATAAGGTTCTTGGTCTTTATTTCGTAAAACCTTTAACCACACGAACTGGAGGGCTATGTGGATGCAATCAGAAGCTACCCCACCCTTTTTGGAACGTGTTCCATACCTGCAACACACCATAAAACCGTCTCCAACCACATCACCACAATTGCAACAACACTACACAACTTTAATTCAACTAGAATGGCTCAAATTTAATTTGTTTCTAACGCTAAGTATACTTATGCAATTTTCTTACTTACAGCTTAGTTTAGGAAATATAATATACTCCATAAAAACATAATTAACTACATTTTGAAAGGGAAGACCTTACCTTATCCAAAACTTGCCAAAGTTCACCTAAGAAGTGCTCTTAACATCCTGAAAATTGACGGGGCTTCTCACTTCACTTCCTTGCTGCCCCAAACCATAAATTTATATTAATAACACCTTCATTTCATCTTTTTATACCCTAGATAATTAATTTATGGAACAAAATCGGAAACCTTACCTTAAATTGAGCCAATCGGGGCTGCCCTCTCTTGTTGCTCTCATGTTTTCTCTCAATTCTTTAAAGCTAAGATGCTGAAATGATATATACTCCAGCATATAACACATATATACACCTCCTTAGGATATTACACGTGGCATCCCCCTAGGGGTGATAGGTGTCAGCCCCCTAAGGCGCCACCTCATGCCATGCAACCACCTATATGCTGCCATATGGGAGTGGGTCCACCCTAAGAAGGTGAGTCACCTACTTGGTCCAAGTAGGTGCATCACCTACATAGTCCAAGTAGGTGCATCACCTACTTGCTTCGAGAAGGCGCATCCTCTCCTTATTTCTCTTTCGTGGGTTCGCAGTCTCGTCTTACTTCAAGATCCTATGTATTCCTTGCTACTTAAGTTCGACATGTACTCTAATAGCTTCATTAAGTAGGACATCCAAGTTGGTAGCTTACTTAAGTAGATTGAGTCCTACAACCCATTACTTGGCCTCCAACTCCTTCCGAATTCTTATAACCCTATTTCCAATCTTCCTTATTATGGGGTATCTCATTCTCCTTTTCTTAGAGTTATTTGATAACATTATTGATAATCTTGGTCACGTGACAACTTTTAAGAAGTTTAAGAAAGTTTTTCGAAGTATAAAAGGACGGGGCATAACATCCTTCCCCTTTACAACATTCGTCCTCGAATGTTAACTAGTCTCATAAGGTCGCACGAGGACCTTAGAAACTCTCCATAATGGTTGTCATCCATAGAACTTTTATTTATTGATTCAACTAACCCAGGAGTTTAGACTTCCTGTAGACACAGGGGACACGTACGGATATCTCTTCTATATCTCCTTTTTGGCTTCCCAGGTCACCTATCTTCCGTGCACTACTTTACACATCTGCTCTGTGACCTGTCTATCATTTTTGTTATCATACAACCTATTTAAAATTTTCCTTACCGAACTTGATAAGTCTTCCTTATTGTTTCTATAGCTCACCTTTCCATTTTACAGTTATCTTTACATTCTTATCACATGGACCACGTCATATCCTTGGCCACTGCCTCACTAGGCTTTACTGATTTTCATAAAAATCCTCATTATATTCACATTATATCATGTTCATTTTCAACCCCATAGTATAATACTTCTCAACCTTTTTCACTATTCCTACTAAGGGTTAATTAGGCTAGGTGAGGTAAACACACTTAATCTTTGTCTAAATCATCCCTTAGTCTCACCAGTCTTTTCCGAATTCTTTTTCCATACCAATATTGACCTCCTCATTATTATTACCATCATTTCAGTCATTAACTAATTTCTTAAGGTCATCGATACTCTTAGTTTAGTCACATCTCATTCTTATTAAGGGAACGACCTTTCAAGAGATACTACAACCCTGTATCTCATTCTCTCTTTATTTCTAGGAAACTTTAGGCATAGTTTCCTTTATATTTCTCCCTATCTCAACACCTGCATGCAGGAAATACCAACAATGCCTCACACGGCACGCATGTGTATATTTAGATCATATCATCTCATATCGCAGCCACACAGGGTGCCCAATATCAATAGTATGAAAATAAACCTACCTCGTATGTCCACTTGAACTTCACCTGTTACGCTTTTCCTGTCTACTTTTCCTTTCTATTTCAACTTTATATTTCAAGCATACTTCCATACCTTACCTGACATATATCTCTCATGCCTTTGCTTACTTGCATGCTTTGTAACTTCTAATATCATCAATACCCTTTCTTCCATAAGTGTTATTTTTCTACTACAGTCAAAGGTTAGTATAAGAAATCACATCTCCTATGACTCGGCTCTATCATACGATCTTAGATATGAAAGAAAGGTAACATCCTAAATATTATGTAGCCTCTTATTTACAGATGTGGTGTACAACACACCGATAAACAAGACTCTACTAGACACGGTCTGTAGATATTCCAAGGACGAACTGCTTTGATACCACTTCTGTCATGACTCATCCCCATAGGCCGCGACTGGGGTTCGACTTGGACCCCTATTTACATAACTGTCAAATATAGCCAAATTGAACTATGCGTAATGTGATACTATACCGAAAAACCCTAGTGGGTCAAAACATTTTTATGTACATGTAGCCTCTTTCATTCGTACTATTTTATGAAAGGGCACGTAAGCCGACCAGGTTTTCATATACGTAAACATACACAACACGCCGTATAGGCATAACTAAAACAAACTTATAAACAACCCACATATATATGTCTATAGACTTCTAAGAATAGTAACGGTAACATAAGGAGGGACAGGGCCCCCACCGTACCCCTGGACAAATAAATATATTTATTAGAAGATCAGCACCAAAAGCTAGGCTCCAGAATAGTGGAGCACTTCCGACATAGCTAAGTGGAAATCCTAAGTTGGCGGATCCCTTAAATGAATATCTGTACCTGTGGGCATGAAATGCAGTTCTCCAAAGAAAGGGGGGTCAGTACGACATATGTACTTAGTATATAAAGCATAACATATCATAACTAAAACAACAACTGAAATAAAGATGCAAGAAACATGTATAACAGTTAACAGATCATTGTACCTGCAGCTTAGGACATGCAGTCATATACCTTATCATACCCTGTACCCGGCCCTCTAGTAAATTTTGTATCATAATCATTTCTTCATAATCATGTGTCATCATATCATCATGTATATTATTTCATCTTGTCATCGTATGCGGTATTATATCATTGTATACGACATAATCTTATATGTCATCATAGTATATCCGGTCCACTATGGGGATTGGGGTCACAAATGTATTCTTATATTTTCATATGCATGCCTACAAAAAGTATCCGGCCCATCATGGGACTCGGTGCCAGAAATGTTTTATAAGGTCATCATATGCATATATGTGTCATACCTGACCCTTTGCAAGGGACTCGGTCAATAATCATACTATCATAATAGTCATACCATCATATGTCATACCAAAACCTTTATAGTACTCGGTTATACCGAGCCTTTTATGGGATTCGGTGAATGCTCATATCATCATATATCGTACCCAGCCCTTTATGGGACTCAGTCATACCCGCTCTTTTATGGGACTCGGTGAATAATCATGTCATCATATATCCTACCCGGCCCTTTATTATATCATCTGGGTAAGGCAAATATTATAGACGATGTTCTTAGTCGGTTGTCTATGAATAGTGTTGCATGTGTTAAGAAAGGTAAGAGGGAGTTTGTTAAAAAGGTCCATAGATTAGCATGTTTAGGTGTGCCTTTAGTTGACTCCGATGATAGAGGTATTCTCATATGTAACGGCTCAGAATCATCTCTTGTGGCAGATGTTAAGGCCAAACAAGACAATGATCCGGTGTTGTTTGAATTGAAAAAGTTGGTTACCGAAACAGTAATTGAGGCTTTCTCCCAAAGGGGAGATGGGGTATTACATTACCTAGGTCATTTGTGTGTTCCAAATATTGATGGATTAAGAGAGTTGATACTGAATAAGGCCCATAGTTCTCAAAATTCAATTCATCCTAGATCCACCAGGATGTATCGTGATTTGAGGGAAGTGTATTGATGGAATTACATGAAGAAAGATATAGCGGAGTTTGTGTCTACATATCCTAATTGTCAACAAGTTAAACTTGTGCATCAAAACCTGAGAGGCTTAGTTCAATCATTGAGATTCCTACTTGGAAGTGGGAAGATGTGAATATGGACTTTGTAACGGGTTTGCCACGTACTAGGAGACTACATGATTCTATTTGGGTCATTGTGGACCGAATGACTAAATCAATACATTTTCTACCGATCAAGACATCTTATGGTGCTGAAGACTATGCTAAGTTGTACATTTGTGAACTTGTGAAATTTCATGGTTTTCCTTTGTAGATTATATCAGATAGAGGTATTTAGTTCACTTCACAATTTTGGAAGTCATTTCAAAAAGGTCTTGCTCCTATAGTCAAGCTAAGTACCACTTTCCATCCTCAAACTGATGGACAAGCCAAAAGAACGATTCAAACTTTGGAGGATATGTTAAGGGAAAGTGTGATTGATCTTAAAGGAAGTTGGGATGAGCTTTTTCCATTCAATGAGTTTGCCTATAATAATAGTTATCACTTTAACATCCAAATGGCCTATTTTGAAGCCTTGTATGGAAGAAGATGTAGATCTCCGGTGGGATGGTTTGAAGTAGGTGAAATGGCATTGATTTGTCCATATTTGGTAGTTGATACAATGGAGAAAGTAAGGCTTATAAGAGAAAGATGGAAGATGGCTCAAAGTCGTCAAAAGTCTTATTAAGACACTAGAAGGAGAGAGTTTGAATTTGATGTGGATGATTAAGTATATTTGAATGTGTCATATATGAAAGGTGTGATGCTATTCGGTAAGAGAGGAAAGTTGAGTCCTAGATATGTAGGACCCTATAGGATATTGAAGCGTATTGGCAAAGTTGCATATGAGTTAGATTTTCCATTTGAGTTAGTTATGGTTCATCCGGTATTTTATGTCTCAATGTTGAGGAAATTTATGGGTGATCCAGTGTCTATTGTGCAAGTGGAAATTGTGAACGTTGAAGAGAATTTGACTTTTGAGGAAGTTTTGGTGTAAATTTTAGACTGGCAAGTTAAGAGGTTAAGAAATTAAGATGTTGCATTCGCCAAAGTGTTATGGAGGAATCAACAAGTAGAGAGCGCTAAGTGGGAAGTAGAAACGGACATGATGAAGCGTTATCCATATCTCTTTTCTTCCATTCAAGCTTAAAGGTACTAAGTTGTTCATGATCAAATCGATTAAAGTCCTACGTTTTAGTTCCACATGTCATTCATATGCATGCATTATTCATGGAAATGATTTTTTTCTCAAAAGGCCATGTTTTATGTTAAGTATGAAGTTTGCATGTTCTATGCATTTTCAAAGTGTCCTCATGTACATGTTGGGTTTCTTGTCCTCTTTCCCATGTCCTTTCTGTATTAGCTGAATCTCATTCGAGGATGAATATTCCAAAGGGGGGGATATTGTAACATTTCTCAAAATACTCATAAGTGCCTTAAGAATGCCTTGGGATTAGGTTGCTCGCATAATGCATTATCCTTATTCTTTTTGGAAAATTTGAGTTCGGAATGTCGATGAGAGGGTCAAAACCTGCAGGAAAATAGTCTTGGTGGATTTTTAGGATTCGTGTATTGAAAGATAAATTTTGTCAAAAATTACATAAAATAGAGAGGTAAGCGGAAGCTCCACATCGCCCACTAGCTTCCGTTCAATGTAATTTTTTCTCGAGTCAAAATCTGACCAAAATCTCATTCGCTAAAAATTGGCCTATTCGGGAGCAGCTCCGAATCTGACCTGGGAGATGTTTTTCATTCGAATTCAGGTTTTTTAAGTAAGGGAACTTTAGACATTTCCCTAAATTGTTAGTTAATGAACCCGGATATTTTTAGGGCTGAATTCTACTCTATTAACTACCCTAAACCCTTAATTCCACTTATTCTTCTACAATTCACCTACTAAAATATTTATCTCTCTACAAGAACTCTCAAGGACTCAATTGGAGAATTCTAAGAAAATCACTCGAGCTCTCCATCAAAACTCTCAAATTCTCCCAAATTATTTGATTTTCTCACTCAAGGTATGTGGGTATTGATTTATGGATTCTTTCATCAATGAAGTCGAATCAATTTCTCAAGTTTTCTATAAATTCAAGAATGGGATTTCATGGGTTTTATGATCTCTATTCCAATTGCATGAATTATGATTATGAGTTTATTTTAATATATATTGATAGTTATTGCATTGACTTGAAGATTTTTTCCTTGAATTTTCCTATATTGATCTTTAGGGTTCATTATATAGATTATGGGTATTTTCAATTATAATTCCAATCATATTATCTTTATAAGTTATGTATGGGCTGACAGAAAGTATATGATCATGCATGTTTTTAAGTCGATTTCATAATTTTCAAATGAATTGACCATGCATCCATATTTTACCCTAATTTTCAAGTATGAACTATGATTATTATGTATGTATGATTTGTAATGTGGAAGGAAAATACCCGCATTGCGCTTATGTTATGAAAATGAGCTACTCTATGATTTCAAACCTATGATAAGGACTATGATATATGTTTATTTTGATTTCTATGCTATGTATGTAATCCGTGGGATTTGACTTAGCACCGAATATGGATTTAAGGTGGGGGCTCAAAATATGGGGTCCTTATGTAAAGTCTCTTGTCTCATAACTATATGCCACCGTAGGATTTCCCTTTTTGGCATAGCTAGTGGATCCACATATAGCGTACGTTATGACTCGCCTAGTGGGGTAGAGTCTACCTTGACAAGTAGATTCTCCTTTTTTAGTGTAGGTGTAACATCGGTATTCCATGTTATAGCTCGCATGGTCTTATTTTCGGTTATGGTTCCTATCCCACATATGTATGATCTCTTATGTATTTCATTAGCTAAATTATGTTTTTCAAAAGCTTTGGTCATTATAATTTTCTCATGTTTTATGTATCTCATCTTATCGTGTACTTTACTTGACCATTGCATTCCATTATTTATGTTTCATGTCATGCCCTCATACTTAGTACATTCAAATGTACTAATGCATATTGTTGCCTACATTATCTCATAATATAGGGGTTCAGGTTGAGGATCATATCCGTCCATGTAGCTAATTAAGCTTTCCTATCCGACGAAGTTTTGGTGAGTCCTCATTTATCGGGGACTAGTTATTGAGTTGGTTATTATTTTCAAAGACTTTTGTTATGATTCATTTTGAGAGTGAGCTAGGGACATGTCTTAGCTCTGCCCATGTTCATGAGTAGAGGCATCTACTTGGACAAATGTTTTGAGTTTATGTTGTCATATGACATTCTTCATTTACTATACATGGTTTAGACTCTCTTATGATAAGGGTGCGTAAAGATGGAGTTACCCTTCATTAAAACTAATAGGGACCGTCTATGGGTACCTCCTATGGTCCATAGAAGGTTATATGAGCCGTGGGAGCCCTATCATAGAAACTAGGTACACTTTTGGAGCTCACTGGAATTGTAAGGGTTGGGTCAACGGATCCCTTCTACGGGTTGTAGTCACTTCTATGAGTATAGGAAATTGGTCATGGAAAGGGTCTAAGATTCGGTCTTCAGGACTTGGTCTACGGGACCTTCTACAGTTCGTAGGAACCTCTACGGATTGTAGGGTCCGTTCTTCCTTTACACTTTGAGTTTTTTTAGTTTATGAGTATTTGAATCTCCCCATAGGGGAACTGCAATGGTCTATTGGAACTTCTACGGGCCATAGAATCTATTCATGAACTACGAATCCCATCTACGACCTATAATTCCTTTAATGGTCCGTAGGTACCACTCGTGGTTCACAGATTAGAGGACGTTTTCTGAATTTCTCTTGGGCTTTTCTTAACTGATCTAACTTATAATATTTTAAGGTGTACCAATATCCCCCCCTTGGTATTATTCATCCTTGAATGATGACCAAGCTAAGAATTTACACAAGGCACGAATGCAATGCAAAAATTGAAATACTCAAACACTAAAAAAGATACTAAATTTGAGATGGGAAAAGGAGTATTACCTTCAACATAAACATAGGGAGGAAAGAATATATGAGGGCATTTAGCTTTCATATCCACCTCGTCTTACCCTATCACCTATTCAACAAACTAATTTCTACATAAAACTTTGACTGAAGCAACCTCTTTGGCTCTTAACTTGTGAACCTGAAAATCAAGAACAAGAACCACAATCTCCTCGTATGATAAGCTATCTTTCACACCAATGCTTTTTGTAGGAACAATGAGCGAAGGATATCCTAAGCACTTATTTAGCATAGAAATGTGAAATACTAGATGAACAACTGCTAACTCTGATGGTAGCTCTAACTCATAAGCCACATTACCAACTCTATTTGTAATCTGGTAGGGACCAATGTAACATGGACTAAGCTTCCATTTATTCCCAAATCTCATAACACCTTTAATGGGTGAAACCTTCAAATACACCTAATCATTCACCTCAAACTCTAAGTCTCATGTACTAACATCAGTGTAGGACTTTTGACAACTTTGTGCGGTTTTCAACTTCTCTTAAATGATCTTCACCTTATCCATACCAGATGAACCAAGTCTGGCCCTACAAACTCAGTTTCACAAACTTTGAACCAACCAATTGGTTATTTATATCTCGTCCTATAAATAGCCTTATAAGCCATCTAAATACTAGAGTGAAAATTGTCGTTGTATGTGAACTCTTTAAGAGGCAAGTGGTCATCACAATTACTTTTAACATCAATGAAACAAGTTCTCAATATATCCTATAGAGTTTGAATTATATTTTTTGCCTGGCCATCTGTCATAGGATGGAAAACAGTACTAATATTTACCTTTGAACCTAGACCTTTCTAAAAGAATTTCAAAAACTGAGCAGTGAATTGAGAACCTCTATATGAGATGATACACAAAGGTATTCCATGAAGTCTGACTATCGCATAAATGTATAATCTCGCATAATCCTATACTAAATTTATAGTCTTAACCACAATAAGTAGCATGATTTAGTCATTCGATCTAAAATAACCCAAATCAAATCATGTTGTCAACGAGATCATGGTAAGTCTATAATAAAATTCAAGTTGATCATTTCATATTTTCACTCTTGTAGCTCTATATTCTAAGCCACACCACAAGGCTTTGACTCAACTTTGGTTTATTGGTAATTTGGAGACTTAGAAACCAAGTCAGCAATATCTCTCTTCATGTTACTCCACCAATAGACTTCCCTCAAGTTATGGTACATCTTTGTGGAACTCGGATGAATTGAACAGCTGGAGCTATGGGCCTCTTCTATGATTCTTTCTCAAAGACCATCAATATTCTGAATACACAATCTAATTTGATAGGTGAACACCCCATATCCCCTTATGCAAAAGACATCACTTTCTGCTTATGAACATCTTCCTTTAACTGAAATAGTATGGGGTCTTGGTTTTGCTTGTGTTTCACTTTTACCACTAGTGATTATTTAGCCCTATTTTGAATAACTACCCTACCTTTATCTGAGTCTACAAGGTGAACTCCTAAATGTACAAGTCTATGCACTTCCTTAGCCAACTCATTTTCTTCCCCCACATTAGTAGTATTTCCCATGGATAACCTGCTTAGAGCATCAGCAACAATAGTAGATTTACCTAAGTAAAGAGAATGCTCATGTCATAATCTTTGAGAAACTCGAGCCATCTTTTCTGCCTCAAGTTTAGTTCTTTCTGACTAAAGACATACTAAAGACTCTTGTGATTAGTAAATACATCCATATACACACCATCGAGATAATGATGTCATATATTTAGAGAAAATAACATAATTGCTAACTTGAGATCATGAGTCTGGTAATTCCTCTCTTGGATTTTAAGCTATATGAAGGCATAAGCTATAACTTTACCTTTCTGCATTTATACACAGCCAAGTCCAAATCTACATGGATCACAATAAACAAAAAAACCATATGTTCCCTTGGGTAGGGACATCATTGGAGCTGTAGTCAATATGGTTTTCAACTCCTGAAAACTTTTCTCATAAGCTTCACACCATTGGAACCTAGTTTTCTTCTAAGTCAATTTAGTCAACGGAGATGATATAGATAAGAATACCTATAAAAACCTTTAGTAATAACCAACAAAACCCAAGAAACTCCTTATATCAGTAGGGATGTGGGTTTGGGCTGATTCATTACTACCTCAATCTTTTGTGAATCAACTCAGATGCCTTCACTATATATAATATGGCATAGGAGAACCAAAAATTCCATCCAAAGCTCACGCTTAAAAACTTTAGCATATAACTCTCGATCCTTGAGAGTATGGAGAACAATTCTGAGGTGATTGACATGCTCCTCATTATTTCTAGAGTAGATTAGGATTTCATCGATTAGAACGATAACAAATATGTCTAGATATTGCTTAAACACTCTATTCACGAGATCCATGAATTCTAAATGAGCGTTAGTAAAACAAAGGACATAAAAGGAAATTCATAATAACCATAATGGGTTTTGAAGACTATTTTTGGGATGTTATTTCTCTCACTTTCAACTGATGATAGCTGGATCTGAGGTCTATCTTAGACAAACAAGTTGCAAACTTTAAGGCCTCGGAAGTTAAAAAGTCATATAAATAGGTTTCAAAGAAGTTCTAAGGAAAAATCTCAAATTTTGCACCTGGTA